>NC_056730.1:761850693-762168193 GCF_019279795.1 Protopterus annectens
GAAGAACTGTTCATAAATGATCCCTTTTAAAAGTGCCAAAAAGCTGATTTTTGGCAGGGGTTTTTTCTGACTGTAGTGTACATTGGGAAATCAATAAAATACATGGTGGTAAATGTTTTCAGAATTTCCAAAAATTATCAAGCAAAAATTTAAAATTTTCTCTGGGTGAAATGATTAAAAATTAAAGGTGTGAAAATGCCAGGCAGAGAAAATTTCAGTTTTTCATTGTGAGATGGTTTTATTTTAGCAGATGTATTAGTGGCTTTATGCATAAAATGAAAAATAAAACCCAAAAAACATTGTAAAGAAACAATGCATTTATGTTAAAGGGGTAACTTTGGGAACTAAAGGGTGCCATTTTTGGTTGCTGTGCCATTTTTTTAAAAGTTGGAAAAATTAATGGGGGGGTGAAAATTTATGTTTTTTTATGAACAGCATACAGTTTTGACCTTTTTCAGGCCCTTTGTGAGATGCAGGTTGAGGGAGGGTGTCATCATGACACAACAGTGCACTGAAGCAGAGACCCAAAGGATGTTGGCTGTATCTCCACACAGTCAGGTCGGGAACTGGCAGACATAACCTGACTCCACAGCAATAGTGAGCAGTGTGTGACTCAAGGGATGTGCACATGAGTGACCTTGAATCATGGGGGGACATTTGTAGGGCAACTGCCCAAAACTGGCAAATGCAGATGGCCCATGCTAATACCCCTGCCAGGAATAGTGACTGTGTAACACATAACAGTAGGTGCAACAAACCATCATGAAAAGGGTGCACACATATGCACCCAAAAAGTGTATCATCTCAATCAGCATCTGCACAACTAACACATTTGTTTGAACTGCATTTGATTGTACAGGTCATATGTCACATCAGGTCATGTAATGTTAACATATGCAGTAATGTGGTCCCATGGCATATCAAGGAAGGGCATCATATCAAAAAGGGTGTGTACACCCCCATACAAGTAAGGTTTGAAGGTTGTAGTGAATTGTATGTATTGGCCATACATGCCCCTGATGATAAATCTGTAAATCAGACATCAGGCATTCACAAATGAATCTGTCCACATATCATCCAGGTATGTCGACAAACACATAGGCTGTGAGCAGCAGAGCAGACATAACTGACCAAATACAATTCAGCAATGGTGTACACCGGGGGTATGGTGCACAAATCCCAGGGTGCCAACAGGTGCACACAATACTGTGTACAGGGGGCAGTGTGTTCCGGGGGAAGGGGCATCACCTACTAACACAACCCATGCATCACAGAGATGTATAATTTTGCTAGCGGGGGATTGACTATAGCTGCACTGCATGCTGTTGAGTGCCATATGTCATGCATGTTGACAGATGGGTAATGGGAGGTCTGTGTGTAATATCTTTGCAACCTCACCTGTAAGTGTGTGTGGGGGGGTTGGGGGTATTTTGTGGTGCAATCTGGGGGGAGGGGGTTTTATGTATGTGTGTGTGTTTTGTGTGTGTGTGTTTGTGTGTTTTCATGTATGCACATGTATGAGGGGGGTTGTTCATACCTCATTTCCCCTTTGAAATGTGCAGTACATGGACATGGACAGACACATGAGACACCAGGAATACTTGTCTGACATGTAATCTCAGGACAGCTGATATATAATAAGGTCTGGAAAGCATTGGGAGGAAACTAGACACCAGGGATACTGTTTTTTGCAATCAGCAAAAAGGGTAAAGAATACCCACATATGCAGCACTACAGATGCATTGGGGAATTACTAGACAACACCAGAGAGTTTTTCCCAAAATATTACAGTCCACATTAAAAAGTTAATAGAGCAACAGATCTTGCATCTACTGAACAATAGTTATGTATGACAATTCCCAGTATAACATTATTGAGTAACTTTAGTAGCCCCTAACATATGGGGCTATGCTCAAGATGTCTGACAAACCTAGAAATGAATACTAGATGACAGCAGTGAGTTTTGAAAAACGACTCCAATCAAGCCAAAGAGGTAATGGAATAACAGGTCATGTTGTGTGATCACTTGTTCAGGCAATTAGAAGAATGATATGTTAATGACTTGGTATTAATGACTGTAAGCTTTCCAAGACTGATGCAAAGATGGGGAACTTAACAGAATAAACTAGGGACAGTCTTGTAAACTCCAGAGACAGGTGGGCATTATGGTGGAATGTCAGGGTGTGTGTGTGTGTGTGTGTGTGTGTGTGTGTGTGTGTGTGTGTGTGTGTGTGTGTGTGTGTGTGTGTGTGTACTGTTAAGCAATGACATACATGGTCTTTAAAGTGAGTTTCTTGTTTTTCCCTCTCACAGGTGGTAAATTGGGTCAGGGTCCCTCTCCAACAGGCAATCTGATGGTGTTATCCATACAGACACTGAAAATGATGATAGGTAAGTTGAGGCATTGCAGGCTGAGTTGTCATCGCTGCCAAAACTGCACCATCATTCTTTACATCCCGCTAAGTTATCCACCTGATCCCTCGCGATACAGCTACAGTGCCTATACACAATCCCATCTCCAGCGGCCACAGCAAAGTGGACAGCTGGTGGTTGGTGGCAGAAACGGGCTGTGTGGCATCTATGGCATGCGGCGGTTCGGGACACAGCAGCCATAGCCGGATGTTTGGCAGGGTACCACATTGGCAGATGTACAGGGGTGCCTATTGAGGGCTGCTGGTCTTCATGCCTCTGGCAATGCGCTACATCTGGTACCACCCAGAATACATGCGTTTCAGGCTGTCACATAGGTGCAGGTGCATGCATGGAATGGTACACCAGACAGGCTCTTGAGGCTGGTAGAGGGCTACTTCTTCAGCTGTTACTGGACAACATCCATGATCTTGCAGGTGCCCTCCGTTATTATATAGAGGCCATGAATAGACAGTGGGGTGAGATGGCCATGACTCCCTTCCTCGTGATTGTGGATTGTCCATGCTTGAGCATGTGGTGGGAGTGGTGGGATGTCTAACGCGGGACATAGGCCAGCAAATATCAACAGCTGGAGATCGATGTGGAAGTATTAAGGACACCAAGTTAATCTGCTAGTGGCAGTACCAGCCCCAGCACTGCAGGAGGGGGCATTGTCCACACCACAGCAGGCCATGTGCATGTGGTTCTGGCCAGTCCCAGGAGAGGTAAAATTTGGTTCCAGCAGACATATGTCATCATGGAAGAGTACCATATTGTGGCTTGTGCCTGACGCGTTCACTAAACCCTCTGGAAGGCACAGTTCTCATGTCTGTGGCCTGAGGCAGTGAACTGCGTACACCCCTGCTGTGGAAGGGTCTTTCGCAGCTGTCCAACAAACACCTGTATAGGGCAGCCACATGGCAGAATCCGTGTGCATGCATACTCACATGCAATATAAACACGAGCTGGGGCAACCCCATACCTACACACACCACCACATCACCACAGTCATATCAATAATTAAAACCCTCACTCACACACATGGTAGTCAAAATGTATGGCCCAGCTGGAGGTCTCTGGCAAACCAACAACACACCCTGTGCATATGATGGTACTAGTGCCACATCTCTGTCAATCCATAACATCGATGCAGGGACAGGCTAATATAGTCTCTGATGCACAATAATGAGTTTACTATGGTGTACCAATATACTACTGCATAACATGTTGTCAGCAGTAACGCTTAATGCTTATACATGTCAGGAAGTGTAGCTGTCCAGCCATGATGCATTATAGCCGTTATTAACACTCGATTGATTGTGGTATCCATAATGTTATCCATTTGTGTTGTAGGTGTCCGCCATGTGTCAGGGCAGGGAGGATGGTCTGCTGTCACATCAAAACAAGGGGTATGGCACTGTGGTGGGCTACTTTGACTGTGCCACATCCTGCATTACAGGTGAAACACATGTCACAGGTCTGTATAACAGTTACCGCCTGTACCTTCACATGGCTGATAAGTCTGGTGGGTGATGTATAAAGGTGAGTGTATTGGTGGCTGCTGTTAGCAGCCTTCTACAGTGGGCAATGGTGGCGCACTCCAGGTGGTATTGACACCACATGTTTGTGTATAACACACAAAGAGGCATCAAAAGTTGATGCAATGGCTACACAGAGAATACTGTACACACGGATGGATGTACCTGTGAAAGGAACCCAATGTGTGGCCTATGTAATTCTACCAAGCCAGAACCGGCACAACAATGCATTTGAGAGTAAGCAGTCTGCTAATTCCATCAGTCAATGATGATGTTACTGGTAGTGGCAAGGCGTCACCTTCCCTGCAATGTAGTGCAACTCTTTAATTCAGTAAACATATATGTGTGTTGGTGTGGGTGGGTACACCCTACCCTTTGGAGTGGCTAGAGGTGCTGTAGAACCACAGATAGTGTAATAGACAACTACCTAACCTGTTAACATGAACTTTACAGTATTATGCACAGCTAAATGGGGTGCACTCAACAATAACTGCAAATGAGGGCTGTGTCCACAATACGCTACACTCATTATATATATACCAACTCCCAGTATTGCTGCACAAGAATACAGTGGAGAAGAGGCCATTGACACATCTTAACATCAGTTGTGATGGAATGTATGTCCACAGGGTGATACCTGTGGAAATGGGGTTAGCATATGCCTGGCATGCCCTCGGACAGATGACCTCCTGGGACACATTTATATTCTGCAAACTGGAAGTAGATTCCTCCCACATACATGCACACTCTTACTCATAACATTCGGGACTGCACCTCCTACCTAGGTATGCAGTGCTACTGATGTGTGTGGTTTTAATTGCACACACCACACAGCTTTTAGGATGAGGTGTGTGTTTCAGGTTACATAAACAGCATGAAGAACATCCCAGGCATGTACCGGGTATGGTAATGGGGGATGTACCGGCCGTTTATGGACGTTCTACAGTGTGACATACCACAATATACACACTGACAAACACATAACAGTCAGACACACATGTAAACATACCTGGGCCTATCAGTGCTAACTACCTTGTCAGTGTGCCTATTGTGTTACAGGTAGGTTAAAACACAGCACATGTATAACTGGGCTGGATAGTGTTATCAGTTACCTGTATGGTTGATGGTGACAGTGGTCCCCATACACTGGAACATGGAACAAGTACTGGGGTACCATGATGTAATGACAGTATACTTAGCACCCACACCCCACTGTGGATATTGTATGCACTGAAACTCATGATAACACTCTGACCTACCCACCATCACAGATTGACCAGGAATGCAATACAACCCCTTGTCTATCCCAAGAGTACTACTACTACGGGATATTCATCTAATGCACATGCCACAGGCATAGAAGTGTGATGCATTGTCACATGCCTCCCCTATGATCAGCAACATCACTAGCCTTAATACTGTGTGGCAAATGTGTTTTGTAATAAGATAATGTGCCCTCAGAATGATGTACCCTACATATATACACACATGCACACACAAGCACACTGGTAAAGAACTCAGTGGGTATCCCATGCCTATCAAACCATTTGTACAACAGTGTTGTGCTGGTCCTACAAGGCCCAGGTAGTCCTTAAGGAGAAGAGTGTAACAAGGCACATGTAATGTCTTGTACAGCAGCAGCCACATCTAACTATGGCAATGGGGTGTACGGTGGGTTTGAAGGGCCTCAAGGGTATTCCCACTACAGGAAAATTCTACATACTCAAAGACACCGATATTCTCCAGTAATGCACACTTACACATTTGTCAGTACTGGGGTGCATTAGTGTGCAGGTGTTCATAGGTGTGTACCAGGCTATTGTCCATGGGAGAGATGGGAAGTGTAGGGATGTGTGTACAGTGGTATCACATCGCCACTCTGCGTATGTGCCAGCAGGCCATCAATCAACAGATACCAACTAGGGGGTGATCCTCAGGGTGAGAGTGACATGCATCAGCCAATCATCTGGGGTAGCCTCCTTGCAGAGGGCCATTGAGGTGCTCCAGCTGACTTGTTGTTTCAAACATCTGTTACATAACATAGTCAGTGTCTGTCTTGGGAGACCTGTACCCAAGCATGTTCTGTTGACTGTGGTAGTGTAGTTGAGGTATCCATGGCATGCGGTACATACAGGGCGTGTGGATTCACTCTCTGTGGCATTCATAACACAGCTGGGCAGACATGTTTGTGGTCAGTCAAGCATAGATTGCCTGTAAGTATCCAAGATGGATGCCAGACATCTGCACACATCTGTACAGAGGACAGACAGTCATCAGCTAGCCAACTAGTTATGCATTAGGATGAATGTGTTGACAGATGTCTGACACTTGTAGGTATGCCATTACTACATGACGGCAGCCCTCTGACATGTGCTATACACGCAGGTAGTCTACAGTTATTTTCCAAATCAGATCATTATCCAGTAGGAAATATTTATCGATGAGACACAATTTCGCCGTGATACCAGGAACATGAAAGTGTAGTAAAATAAGCAAGCTGGGGTTACTAAATAAAATAGTAGTATGATCTATATTGCTAAAGGACATTGCATCTGAATTAACTGTCTGCTCAGTCAGTGTATGTTTATCACCCAATATGGGTTTATATACACGCTTATTGAATCTCTTATGTTTAACTTCATCAGTCAGGTTATCTATCAAGATCTCAGGGTAACCCTCGATGTAGGAACATGCATTTCAATAAGTGACACTCTTCCATAAAAGTCTGCATCCTGACTCACTCACATGCGTGCAGCTCCCACCAGTTGGGTCTCTCTTGATGACTGACCGCTTCTGTGGTGTGATACAAGTGGCAACTTGAGAAATGTAAAATGAATTGGAATATGTGCTTTTCCTATATGAATTTTGGCCACAAAAGCTACTTAATTCTCTATCCTTAGCTAACCGAATATCAAGGTATGCTATTGCCTCTGTATCGTATGTAGAAATGAACTGCAAGAATTGGGTCGACTCCCATTAAATTGTTCAAATTGTTCCAAAACATATCTACTGGTCTCAACGCCACCATTTAAGAGGATGAAAATATCGTCCCAGATAGCTGCATGTAAAAACTATTTGGTCATTGAGACTAGTATTTTTAAACACATATTCCAATTCCCAATGAGCCATTACTAACTCCCATATGCTTTCCCACATGGGAACCCAACCCAGGTGCCAACACCAACAACTTTATGTAAGTAAAGTTGTCAGTTGTCACCGAGCATAAAAATTATTGTAAAGTATAAGCTCTAGTAGTTCGGATAACTAATGCAATCTCACTCTTTGTAGCACCTACTTTTTCTTAAGCTTGCGAAGCTCACCCAATAAATCCCTACATCATCTTGTGGAATACGCTGTATACAAATCCTTCCACACATCTCTGTGACGATGTGGAGTAAATTGTAATTCATGTTGTAATTCTAAAACCATCTATTTTCTCTTAAGGAACAACCATGAGTCTTTACATATTTGGTGCTCATGTGTCAAATATTTGTGCAGTATTGAATCAACAACTTTGGCACATGGGTACATTGGAGAACCATGACCATCTACTAGTGGTCTCATGGGAGGGTTACTCACATCTTTATGAATCTTTGGTATAACAAACAAATAGGGGTATCTAGGGTATAAAGTGTACATACTGGAAACATTTTGTTCCACCCTACCCTCTATAAACATATCTTCGATACTGTTCTCAATTATACTGTAAGCTCTATTAACTTCAGACCGTGAGCTCAATACGTATGCAGGGTTATGACTGGTATCCAGAAATACGAACATATAAACAAAGTTGAACGTGAATATCTTGTCTACATCAAATCTCAAGAGATTTGTATCTGTAAACCATACAAAGGAGGGGGTCTTGTAGTTTTTGATAATATAGATTATTACGAACATATGATAACTTTATTAGATAACACTGGCCAATCTACATATAACCCTACAGGTGGGAGTTTCCTCAACCATATAACACTGTCATGACAGGTATTAAATCATGTAGACCAGTCATATCCACACAAACCCTGATAAACCAACATTACTTCAAATTCAGAAGAGCAAAACTTACATTCTGTAGTCATGTCTGGAACATCCCCCTCATGTTTGTTGGCCTGTCCGTGATGCTGTTTGCCAAACACCAACATCACAGTGAATGAAAAGAGCCAACACCCACATGATGTTCCTAGTTATAGAAGTGTATTTCTATGCAATTGGCTATGGGCATGTTACCACAGCTGTTCCACATGCAGTCAGCTAGTGGGGGACTGTAATTCATATACAGGCTATCAGCTGATCATGAGCATCACTTACAAAACACAAACTGTTGTCTAAGCAAACCAGGTGTACTTCTCCACATCCACCAAACAAGGAGTGAGAGAGAGACAGACATAGACAAAGACAAAGAAAGACAGGGAGGGGTAGGAGAGTAAAAGCTAAGCATGTTTGTCTCACACACTTACCAGTACAGGATTTCAGACCCTGCCTGACTATGCATTGTTATTACATTTCTATGCAGTTATTGCATGCGTTACAGAGCTTACATGTTGGGGAGCTGTCCAAAGGTATATTTGATGGTGAGTGACATCAGCAACAGTTATAAAGGAGGGATAAGGTAGGTGTAGTACATGTGCTTGTCCACAAGAACAGGTGTCAAGGATGACATAGCCACACTTTCTCAGGGATCTCACACACATTATCACAGTTGGCAGGGTCAGGATTAGAATTCTTAACTAACTAGTTTGCCACACTACAGTAATCCGCAGGTATCACATGCACCGCAGAGGTTATCAGGCCGGTATATTGGCAAAGGGTATGTCAAGGTGTCTGACATCAGAAGGCATGCTTCAGTAGGCCAATGGGAGGTGTAGTGAGTGTGAATGGCATCCAAATCATTATACTCCACACACACACACATGAAGACAAGTTTGCCAGTACTGACATGCATGGGTGCATTGCTTCACAGGTGTGTAGTGACTGACTGTGCCAGAAGGCTGTGCAAGGCTAGGTAAAGGGTATACCTTGGCAAAAGGATGAATGACAATGGTCTGCAGTGTGGCACATGGGTTTAGTCTCTGGATTGGCCCACACAGGTGGATATTGTATTCACCATCCACTCATCTGGGTTACTATTGAAGGTGGCCAGTGCTGTGCAATGCTTGCCATGTCCGTGTTCTATATTTCATAACATGGACGATGTCTGGGATGTGCACATGTCCACATGTATGTTCTGTGACATGTGGAAGTGTACCTGGGGTGTCAGGGGCATGTTGTGTAGACAGATTGTTGTCATCTGATGTGCCATTCCTGACCTTATGTGTTGAGAACTGGCAATGGAAACCAGGTTGACCCTGCACCTACATTGACAGCATGATACATGCATTCACTGGTGTCAGTGACATCTGTCCATACAGTGCATGTGTATAAGGCATGGTATTTCCTTTGTGGGTTACATTTGCTGACTCTACAGTTGTTGCAGACATCCAATAGGGAACATAGAAAAGGACCCCTGTATGCAATGATTTGCCTATTGAAGGGATGGGACAGGGTGCCATATCTTCTGTAGTCCACTGCAATCACACCGTGGTTACTATCTGTGGGCAATATGCAGGGAACTACCAACATAGTGTTTGTTGCCTAGCCAAGTGTGTTTTTGTATAAGACATAGGTGGAGAGTGTTCTCTGGGTAATACAAAGGTTGCCTATATTGTTCCCCAATTCATGATGTCACATGTAGGGGTATGGATTGTCTACACCTCCTCTCTGCTGTTTGACATCTGTTGAGCTTGTAAGGCGGACATTGTGACATATAATAGGCCCACTGTATACGGAATTTGCAAACCAACTTCACAATGAGTTCTGTTATTATGCACTCACAGCTTTCTCCACACAGGATACTAATGACAAATACACAGAGTCTTACAGTTGCCATGTCTGGGATTGGAACTCCTACATAACATAACACTATAGCATTACACAGTTGTAGCACTCTCCGTGGAGCTGACTGGGCTACTCTTTCCCCAAACGTATATTTCAAGGTGAATGACATCAGCAGCCTTGCCAAAGTAGGGCAATGGAAGTTGCAGTGACTGTGAATGGCCTCAAGAGCATTGATCTCTACACAGACAAACATATCAAGTTGTACAATTGCCATGTTTGGGATTAAAACTCCTATCTAACTAGTCCATCACACTACAACATTATGTAGTTATTGCACGTGCCATGGAGTTTACTGGGCTACTTCTTCCCCAAAGGTATATTTCAAAGTGAATGACATCAGCAGGCTTGCCAAAGTAGGGCAATGGAAGTTGTAGTGACTGTAAATGGCCTCAAAAGCATTGATCCATACACAGACAAACAAACACACACAAACAAAGTTTTACAGTTGCCATGTCTGGGATAAGAACTCCTACCTAACTAGTACATCACACTACAGCATTACACAGTCATAGCACGTGCCAGGGAGCTTACTGGGCTACTCCTTCCCCAAAGGTGTATTTCAAAGTGAATGACATCAGCAGGCCTGCCAACGTAGGGCAATGGAAATTGTAGTAACTGTAAATGGCCTCAAAAGCATTGATCCCTACACAAACATACACATGTTTTACATTTGCCATGTCTAGGATTAGAACTCCTACATCACAGCATTGCACAGTTATAGGATGTGCCACAGAGATTACTGGGCTATTCCCCCCCAAAGGTGTATTTCAAGGTGAATGACATCAGCAGGAACACTTGCCAAAGTAGAGAGCAATGGGAGTATAGTGACTGTAAATGGCCACAAAAGCATTGATCGCTACACACAGACACGAACCAACCACACACACACACACACCCACACACACCCATACACACACACACACACACACACACACACACACACACACACACACACACACACACACACACACACACACACACATACACACACACACACACACACACACACACACACACTGACTCACACACACACACACATACACACACAAGTGCACACACACAGTTGCCATGTTTGGGATTAGAACTCCTACCTAACTAGTACATCACACTACAGCATTACACAGCTATATCATATGTCACAGTGCTTATATTGCTACTCCTTCACCAAAGGTGTATTTCAAGGAGAATTACACCAGCAGTTTTGCCAAAGTAGGGCAATGGGGAGTGCAGTGTGTGTGCATGGGCCATAAACCATTCATCTGGAAGCAGACACACAACACTCAGGCACACAAAGGTTTAAATTTAAGAGGTATCTGTATACAACTGCTAGACGAATACTGACTTTACAGTCCTGTTACACAGTTATCACAAGCAGCATAGACAGTATAGCGCTGAGGGATACCAGAGGCAAATGTCTACAGTGATTGAGATTTGCACATCATGTGGTGTAGGCCAATTGAATGTGTGCTGGGTGGGACAGGCCTCATGATGAGAGGCTCTCTGTCACTCTCTGTCACTCTCTTCCACACATCTATGTTTGTGTAAGTTTGGCCTATTATAGTGTGTTATCCTTGGATATATGTGTGTATTCCTATCCAATGTGTGTGCAAAGCATGACTGGTGTGCAATGTGGAGTGTGTGCACAAACATCTGTGACTGTCAGATATGTATAGTCCACTGTTGTTGCCAGACATGGGCTTCATTTCTTTAAATGTGGGAGCATGCCCAGTATGACCTTCTGTATTGAAATTGTGAATCCATTCCAGGTAGGTTGTACTCCAGTGCAGGCTTTTGTGTTCTACACCTACAGCTAGCAACCTGTTTCTGTGGGATATCTGTAGATTGGTTGACAATATGGGGTCAAAATGGGCAAAAGATAGTGGGTTACTGTAGGCAATTGCATCTGTGCTGCTTCTGCTACATGGTTTTGGTATTAGCAGAGATATGCAGGCATATGTACTGTTTTACACTGTGATGTTTTATGTCATCAACTACTGTCAAGTACACATATTTGCTTGCAGTAATTTCCTGGGGAACACAGGGTGAATGAAGCTGTGTCCAGTATTGTGCTCTGCAGCCTACATATTCTTGCACAATCATGCCACTCTGGAGGGGAAGCTGCAGACACTTGCTGATGGGTCTGTGTAAATGGTTCAGCACATTGGTACAGTTGTGGCAGAGGATCCCTTGCTTGTACATCCATCGACGTGACAGTATGGCCATATCCTGAAGGGCCATACCTCACAGCCATACAGACTCACACAGGTTATCCAGAGGCAGAGAAGGGGTCATATTTCTGGTCATTACCACTTCACATTGTGGTTTACAAGCAGGATTGTAGCCACCCATTCCTGTGTTTGCAAGCAGGGATAGTATGTGGACACTGCTGAGTTTCAGACTTCACACACTCCATGCATGCGTCCATGCTCCTACCACCCACTGTCTGTTAGTCTATCCTCTTCCAAACATCGCATGAAAACATTAGCCGGATAAGTTCCCTATAGTTATCACTTTATCCCAGCAGTATTTTTGGGGTTGGTCCACAGTTCATGCAGAAGCACATGGTGGACATGTTACTGGATTTGTCCACATTGGCCTTGCATTTGGGTTCTGTGGACTGTGTATTGTTAATTCTTTGAGTCCATGACATAACATACATTGGCAGTAAGTGTGAGACACAGCCTTTTGACAGAGGACTGTAGGGGATTTGGTAGTGATGCAGGCCATCAGCCTGTACCAGGCTGTTGCATTGTGTCAATCACTTCTACAGTCCCCAGGCTGCAAGCCACTATATTCCCCTGGGGTGACAGGGTAGGTGTATTACGTATGTATTAATGTCAATAGTTTCTATCATTATTGATCCAGTGGTATGGATGCTGGCAGGGTGCTTAGCTTACAGCCAGGGACAATACCTACATGGGACACCTCTTCAGTATGCTGTGATTCTGTGGCTATTTCCATACAGAGATAGGGGCTATATTGTACCTATATCTCAACAGCAGGGATATGACCTGTGAGGTAATTTGTGGCTGATGGTGGGGTGAGCAGGGAATGCATGTGCTATGGAAGCTACTTGTAGTTGACTCACAGATATATGTGGGTGCATTCCCACTTCTGCTGGTTTGTGTAGGGACACTGTGCAGTTTCTCAACACTTTATACCTCCTGACCTTTGTGAAGCTGAGAGATTATCTGCCAAAGTGTTTGGCTAGACAACATCAGTATTCCCACACTACAAACCCAACCAATGTGCTGCTTAACCTGTATGGACAATTCTAATGGTGCATGTCCATTTTTACAGAACGATTTTATATTAATTGCCCATCTAGGGTACTTCCACCTGTGTACTGTTTTGTTGTATGTCTGGGCCTCATATCTATGACATGTCCATCTTTCAGATGGTGACAGATATTTACATCCGAACAAATACTATGTGGCTTTACTGCTGGAATGTGTCTTGCTGGGATGCATTCTCTTTGGCACTGCAGTTGTGAGAACTTCTGGCCCTGTTGTCAGCAGTACTGGCCAATGGCCACCAGGACAAACCCACCATCCCTACATGCTGACCAATTTCACACACATACAACACACACCAAACCAAACATACGCACAACCCACTGCTACCTATTGTACATGTGCTGCAGTCTATCCTGCTACTTTGGCCAGCTCAGGTAATCTGTGCTTCACTGTTATTATACCAACACATACATGTTACTACATTTCTACATTAGGAGTGTCAGGTGGGGTACACACCTGGACAACTGTATACATTTGCTATGACTGTACTGCAGGATTTTAGGGTAATTTCATTTTCATTCTGCATTCTGACCTATCATGCAGACTAGAGGCATACCAGTTGTACTCAAAGTTCTTAGGTTTTATTGACCTTACATTTCATAGTTTCAGACTTCTTACTCTTCAGAACTAACATCCCTCTGCCGAACTTGTTGTAGTCTGTCTATGTAGGTATGGGGAGTTGTTCTCCATAGCCATCCAATCAGATGCCTTAGCACAGCCTTTCTTTGTGCTTCTCTTATTCATGCCTGTCCTGCTGGCTGAGACTTGTTGTTGAGTATGTCAGTCTTTCACTGATTATGGCATGTGTGTGTCCTTATGGACACACATTTGGCCCACCACATTTCTGCGGTGGGTTCTGTCACCTTGTCTATCACTGGCTACTATGGTAGACATCAAGTATTTGTTACATATTTCATGTTGCCAATAGTTGGTGCCTTACTATCTGCTGGCATCCCATTCAGCTACCCGATTCCCTTTGCATGTCTGTATACCATACCATAGATGCAAGTAATGAAAAACATACCACTCCATTCAGCAATTGATAGGGAGGAGGACTTTATATTGTGGCTGGCTGCCATTGAGGATGGTGCTGAAGGGCTTGACTATGTTAGAATCCACATTGCAATAATTCTATACATGGTTAAGCACAGGTAGTATCAAGTTTGCATCCTTTTACTGTGCATGTGCGAAGTCAGAGAGATGTGTCATTCCCTAGCGTATATTTCAAGGTGAATGACATCAGCAGCCTTGCCAAAGTAGGGCAATGGAAGTTGTAGTGACTGTGAATGGCCTCAAGAGCATTGATCTCTACACAGACAAACATATTGAGTTGTACAATTGCCATGTTTGGGATTAAAACACCTATCTAACTAGTCCATCACACTACAACATTATGCAGTTATAGCACGTGCCATGGAGTTTACTGGGCTACTTCTTCCCCGAAGGTATATTTCAAAGTGAATGACATCAGCAGGCTTGCCAAAGTAGGGCAATGGAAGTTGTAGTGACTGTAAATGGCCTCAAAAGCATTGATCCATACACAGACAAACAAACACACACACACACACACACACAAAGTTTTACAGTTGCCATGTCTGGGATTAGAACTCCTACCTAACTAGTACATCACACTACAGCATTACACAGTCATAGCATGTGCCAGGGAGCTTACTGGGCTACTCCTTCCCCAAAGGTGTATTTCAAAGTGAATGACATCAGCAGGCCTGCCAACGTAGGGCAATGGAAATTGTAGTAACTGTGAATGGCCTCAAAAGCATTGATCCCTACACAAACATACACATGTTTTACATTTGCCATGTCTGGGATTAGAACTCCTACATCACAGCATTACACAGTTATAGGATGTGCCACAGAGATTACTGGGCTACCCCCCCCCCCAAAGGTGTATTTCAAGGTGAATGACATCAGCAGGCTTGCCAAAGTAGAGCAATGGGGAGTATAGTGACTGTAAATGGCCACAAAAGCATTGATCGCTACACACAGACACAACCAACCACACACACACACACACACCCACACACACCCATACACACACACACACACACACACACACACACACACACACACACACACACACACACACACACACACACACACACACACACACACACACACACACACACACACACACACACACACACACACACACGTGCACACACACAGTTGCCATGTTTGGGATTAGAACTCCTACCTAACTAGTACATCACACTACAGCATTACACAGCTATATCACATGCCACAGTGCTTATATTGCTACTCCTTCACCAAAGGTGTATTTCAAGGTGAATTACACCAGCAGGCTTGCCAAAGTAGGGCAATGGGGAGTGCAGTGTGTGTGCATGGGCCATAAACCATTCATCTGGAAGCAGACACACAACGCTCAGGCACACAAAGGTTTAAATTTAAAAGGTATCCGTATACAACTGCTAGACAAATAATGACTTTACAGTCCTGTTACACAGTTATCACAAGCAGCATAGACACTATAGTGCTGAGGGATACCAGAGGCAAATGTCTACAGTGATTGACATTTGCACATCATGTGGTGTAGGCCAATTGAATGTGTGCTGGGTGGGACAGGCCTCATGATGAGAGGCTCTCTGTCACTCTCTGTCACTCTCTTCCACACATCTATGTTTGTGTAAGTTTGGTCTATTATAGTGTGTTATCCTTGGATATATGTGTGTATTCCTATCCAATGTGTGTGCAAAGCATGACTGGTGTGCAATGTGGAGTGTGTGCACAAACATCTGTGACTGTCAGATATGTATAGTCCACTGTTGTTGCCAGACATGGGCTTCATTTCTTTAAGTGTGGGAGCATGCCCAGTATGACCTTCTGTATTGAAAGTGTGAATCCATTCCAGGTAGGTTGTACTCCAGCGCAGGCTTTTGTGTTCTACACCTACAGCTAGCAACCTGTTTCTGTGGGATATCTGTAGATTGGTTGACAATATGGGGTCAAAATGGGCAAAAGATAGTGGGTTACTGTAGGCAATTGCATCTGTGCTGCTTCTGCTACATGGTTTTGGTGTTAGCAGAGATATTCAGGCATATGTGCTGTTTTACACTGTGATGTTTTATGTCATCAACTACTGTCAGGTACACATATTTGCTTGTAGTAATTTCCTGGGGTGAATGAACCTGTGTCCAGTATTGTGCTCTGCAGCCTACATATTCTTGCACAATCATGCCACTCTGGAGGGGAAGCTGCAGACACTTGCTGATGGGTCTGTGTAAATGGTTCAGCACATTGGTACAGTTGTGGCAGAGGATCCCTTGCTTGTACATCCATCGACGTGACAGTATGGCCATATCCTGAAGGGCCATACCTCACAGCTATACAGACTCACACAGGTTATCCAGAGGCATGGGTCATATTTCTGGTCATTACCACTTCACATTGTGGTTTACAAGCAGGATTGTAGCCACCCATTCCTGTGTTTGCAAGCAGGGATAGTATGTGGACACTGCTGAGTTTCAGACTTCACACACTCCATGGCGTCCATGCTCCTACCACCCGCCGTCTGTTAGTCTATCCTCTTCCAAACATCATGAAAACATTATCGGATAAGTTCCCTATAGTTATCACTTTATCCCAGCAGTATTTTGGGGTTGGTCCACAGTTCATGCAGAAGCACATGGTGGACATGTTACTGGGATTTGTCCACATGGCCTTGCATTTGTGTTCTGTGGACTGTGTTATGTTGTTCTTTGGGAGTCCATGACATAACATACATTGGCAGTAAGTGTGAGACACAGCCTTTTGACAGAGGACTGTAGGGGATTTGGTAGTGATGCAGGCCATCTGTACAAGGCCGTTGCATTGTGTCACTTCTACAGTCCCAGGCTGCAAGCCACTATATTCCCCTGGGGTGACAGGGTAGGTGTGCAAAGTATTAATGTCAATAGTTTCTGTCATTATTGATCCAGTGGTATGGATGCTGGCAGGGTGCTGCTTACAGCTAGGGACACACCTACATGGGACACCTCTTCAGTATGCTGCATTCTGTGGCTATTTCCATACAGAGGTGGGGGCCATATTGTACTCATTCCCAACAGCAGGGATATGACCTGTGAGGTACTTGTGGCTGATGGTGGGGTGAGCAGGGTGCATGTGTGCTATGGAAGCTACTTGTAGTTGACTCACAGATATATGTGGGGCATTCCACTTCTGCTGGTTTGTGTAGGGACATCAGCAGTTTCTCAATACTTTATACCTCTGACCTTTGTGGTCTGCCAGTGTTTGGCTAGACAACATCAGTATTCCATACTACAAACCCAACTAATGTGCTGCTAACCTGTATGGACAATTTCAATGGTATGTCCATTTTACAGAACGATTTTATACACTGTCTATCTAGGGTACTTCCACCTGTGTACTGTTTGTATGTCTGGGCCTACATTCATGACATGTCCATCTTTCAGATGGTGACAGATATTACATCCAAAAAAATACTATGGTTTACTGCTGGAATGTGTCTTGCTGGGATGCATTCTCTTTGGCACTGCAGTTGTGAGAACTTGGCCCTGTCATCAGCAGTACTGGCCAATGGCCACCAGGACAAAACCCACCATCTCTACATGCTGACCACTCTCACATAATATGCAACACACACCAAACTAACATACACAACCCTGCCTATTGTACATGTGCTGCAGTCTATCCTGCTACTTTGGCCAGCTCAGGTAATCTGTTCTCCACTGTTATTATACCAACACATACATGTTACTACATTTCTACATAGGAGTGTCAGGTGGGGCACACCTGACAACTGTATACATTTGCGATGACTGTACTGGTATTTTAGGTACTTCATTTCATTCTGTATTCTGACCTATCATGCAGACTAGAGGCATACCAGTGTACTAAAGTTCTTAGGTTTTATTGACCTACATTTCAGTTTCAGACTTCTTACTCTTCAGAACTAACATCCCTCTGCCTGACCTGTTGTAGTCTGTCTGTGTAGGTCGGGGGGGGGTGTTCTCCATAGCCATCAATCAGATGCCTTAGCACAGCCTTTCTTTGTGTTTGTCTATGCCTGTCCTGCTGGCTGAGACTGTTGTTGAGTATGTCAGCCTCACTGATTGGCATGTGTGTGTCCTATGGACACACATTTGGCCCACCACATTTCCTGCAGGGGGTTCTGTCACCTTGTCTAATACTGGCTACTATGGTGACATCAGTATTTGTTACATATTTCATGTTGCCAATAAAGGTGTCTACTATCTGCTGGCATCCCATTCAGCCACCCGATTCCCTTGCATGTTCACATTCATACCATAGATGCAAGTAACAAAACATACTACTCCATTCAGCAATTGATAGGGAGAGTGACTTACATTGTGGCTGTCAGTATTGAGGATGGTGCTGAAGGGTTGACTATGTTAGAATCACATTGTACACTCCCTATACATGGTTAAGCACAGGTAGTATCAAGTTTGGCATCCGTTTTACTGTATGTGTGAGTCAGAGAGAGGTGTCATTCCTTGAGTTCCTACCGTGTCAGTGTATGTGCTATGTGATGCTTCTTTGCCAAGGCCTGGGCATACTGGGCATGCCTCCTTCTGCCTACTGGGGCAGGCTCAGGTTGTTCCTCCTCTGAGTCACTCTGTGCCTGTGAAGGCCTTGGCAATGGTGGGGGACTGTGTGGCCCTGCCCCGTGCTGTTCCTGCTGCAGCTGTGTCTGCAGGATCATATTGTGTAGTAGGGCACATACAATGACAATTTGGGTACATGTAGCTGGTGAGTCCTGCAAGGCTCCACCGGATATGTCCAGGCACTGGAACCATGACTTCAGCATCCCAAACAAAATTTCCCCGTTTGTCTACATCGGTGGTGTAGAGTTTGTGGGAAAAACCAGAGGGAAAGGTGTTTGCATAGTTTATAGTAGTGTGCTGGGCTGGGCTGCTGCTTGTGCAATTAGCTGATTCTGATACATTTCACCTGCCAGATATGCTAGTTCTCCTTGATTACATTCCTACTACTGTTTTTCTTTCCCATTGCCTTCCTGTTTAAGCCACGAGGTGTGCCATGCAAGCACAGTGCTCAGGTGTGCACAGAGCTGCTATTTACTGTTTTTTTTTTTTTTTGTTTTTTTGTTTAAAACATGGTGCATGGTGCCCACACCCATTTAGTCATTGTAAAGAGTGCTTGGCAGCTTCAGACACACCCCCTTGGTTAGCTCTGCTAAACTAAGGGCAAACCCAAGCCAAAGGGCTCCAATAAGCTTACAGTATGCCTGACACACCACTCTATGATGCCAGCTAGCTCTTAGGCTTGCACCATGGTCTTCCTGCACCTACACAGTTGGGTGCAGGCTAGCCATTAGGGGAAATCTGAGATTCAGTATCATTCCCCTCATTTGCATAGGATTGCCTGCTAATGCCTAGTTACAAGCCCCACACTGAGCCTTCCCCCATAGCAATCACTATTCACTGGCCTTGTCTTCTGCCTGCCATTGACTTTAATGGCAAAATTGTGATTTTGCATGGAAAGCTTTTTTCGGGGTTTTTCAGTTATTTTCTGGCCGATCCGGTATACCCTCTGCTGTCCTACGCTTAAACAGCTGAAATCAGCCCCCAAAAAATAAAACATTTTTTTTTGCAACTGTTTTCAATGCCAATGGCCATATATTTGGCCATTGGCATGCTTTACACATTATATACTCCCTTTATTTGGAGCTGTCATGGCTACGTTTTGTAGTTTGCAGAAATGTACTCGGTTACTAACTGAGTACATTTCTGCAGGTTACACTAGTCCTGCACGAATGGCTGCTAGCTTCTGGATCACAAATTCAACTCATTTGCATGGTTTTTACCTGTGAATGGGGTAATTTGTATACAGGAGATGTGTTCATGCAGGAATAGTGCAGGAGTGCTCATGCACGTCCCAGGAGCTTGTTCCTGGATCTCTCGGTGGCCATATTGCCTCCAGCAGCTCATGCACTATTCCTGCACTCTGTGCAGTGTTTGCTGAATCCTAGGGCTGGCATTCTAACAGATGTGTGTGTACACCATTTATATCCACTGTATAACACTAATTTATAAAATATGTCCCTAGTTTTGGGTCTTTGTCTCCCCATTTTGTCAGTCCTTTGTCCAGATTTCTTGCAATGACAGGTTGTGAAGTATGTTATAGATATGTGACATCTCCTTCAAATAGGCCACTGTGATAACCACTGTGATGCGATGCAGTTAAACTCACTACAAGTGGATATGCAGATATTGCAAAATGGCTGAGATTAAAAAAAATCCCACACTCACTGGCTTCAGGCTGCTGTCCCACATCCAGACCACAGGTACCTATGTATTTGTGGGGGAGAGGTATTGTCAGCAGACTCACATTTGGCATTGGCACAAGATGACTGCTACTTTTCTGCACAGTTACAGCACAAGCTCTGATAGGACACAATTTGCTGTCCTTCTCCACAGATGCGCACTTGTGTGCATTACTAAACCCCACCCACAAATGCAGTTTGAAATGACATATGCATCTAGATACTCTACCGAAGACAGTATGACAGATACATGATTAAATTGATGTGCACTGTGGCCTTACCTGGACAGTCCTTGCCTGTTGCCTGGGTGCAACCCACCTCCACAACTTGTGTTTCTTGTATCAGCTGTTGTGTGGGGGCTGCCCCAAGGTTGGCAAGGAGCTTCTCTGTTGCTATAAGTAGGACCTGTGTGGCTGGAACCCCACATGTAGCAGTACTGTCCCTGGCAATGGCAGCATCCCTTTGTCAGGCACGATGTATCAGGTCACTTGCCTGATGCCTGTGTGGCCATGGTGGCCTAAGGTGTTAACACTGTGGAAAAGTCGATCCCACAGGGCAGTCTGCTCCTGCACATTTTGTTGGCTATAGCCGAACAACACCACATGGTGCTGGATTATGGCACTGGTGATTGCTGCATTCTCATCTGCAGTATATGCTGGCTGATGCTGCATGCCACCTGAAAGAGATAAACAAGGAAACACATCACAGGACTTCAGACATTGCTCAGAGTTATTTACAGAGTCATCACATCAATATTGCCTATCATTAGCCACCACTTACAACCACATCATACCCCTGTCATCTATCAGCGCTGTATGAACCTACATTGCACTCAGGGTCCTGATGTGTTATGGTCCTCCCAATGAGGGGAAGTACATTGCATACACCACCATTCATCATTCACCTTTGTTTAGAGGGATGACAGTGGCCATCTTTCTTGCAGATGGGATGTCAATGGTGCTCTGGCTTTGCTTGCATGCAGTGTGTAATGGAGCTGGAAGTATATGCCTGAGTTCATGTAGGATGCAGACAGGAATGTTATCAGGTCCCATGGAGACTTGCTTTTGTTGACTTTGATTAGGCAGTAAGCACCTCCTCCCTGATGATGACAAGAGGTGCAGGTGCTGTGCATATCCACCTATACTGATGGTGAGCCAGGGGGTGTTGTTTGCCATAAACCTGTCTGCAGCAGGCTGGCTATAGCTATGGTCTGTGTGTATGTGGTGTAACTGACCACCACTACAGGGTGGGTTGGGTTGTTGCCTCTGAGATTGCAGACATATGTGAAGATGACCTTGTAATTGCCCTTGGTGGATGTGCCTGATTTGTACTCATAGTTAGCCTTACTGTAATCCACCTGTGACCTTATATCCTCAGTCAGACAAAGGTTAACTTACTGCCAAGTTGGTGCCTGCTTCTACTTTGCCCCGTACAGCCAGTATACCAACCAATTATGTAGTTTTTGTATTGCTGCTGTCCAGTAAAGGGGATTACTCTACCTTGGTAGAGGCATGTTTTATAAGTAACTTATTGTTGAGTCCATACAGCTATGTAGTTGGTCATATAGCTGTTTGTAGTAGGGATAGACACAAGGTTATAACACAGTTGGACACCTCTCCAATTTCAACCTGATAATCATGCTTTTTCTAGTACCCATGTCTGTGTCAGGGCAATGCAACAACCAGTAGCTGTAGACATCTAACTCTGTTGGATGCACAGAAACTAAGAATACACACATGTCCAACATGTACAGCTTATTTGCCTGATGTTTTGCATCCCATGTCTGTTATGAGGCAGCCAGGTACAACTACTCATACATACATGTGCGCAGGTAATACCTGATATACATTTCTGTTCTATGTCAGTATGACACACTGTATTTACACTCTTGCTGCTCAGTCATTCCTCTCAATCTGTTAGAGCAGGACATCTGAAGGATGCCACACATACATGGGGGCAATGGGCCAAAATTAGTGACACTTTCTTAATATTGCTATAACACACTTAAGTCATTTGATAGCACAGTAGCCTTTGCATTCACAGACATACCCTGGAGGATGTCTGACTTTCATAGGGCAGGAAGAGAGGTTAAAGGCTAGTAATGTGGTAGTTAGGGTAGGAACTTTTAATGTTGGCAGTATGACTGGTAAGAGGACAGAGCTAGCTGACATGATGGACAGAAGGAAGGTTGATATATTGTGTGTGCAAGAGACCAGATGGAAGGAGGGTAAGGCTAGGTGTGTTGGAGGTGGGTCCAAATTATTTTATCATGGTGTGGATGGGAGGAGAAATGGTGTAGGCATTATCCTGAAGGAACAGTATGCCAAGAGTGTTTTTGGAGGTGAAAAGAGTGTCGGATTGAGTGATGTTTATGAAGCTGGAAATTGATGGTGTAATGATGAATGTTGTTAGTGCATATGCTCCGCAAGTTGGGTGTGTGATGGATGAGACAGAAAAATTTTGGAGTGAGTTGGATGAAGTGGTGATGACTGTACCCAAGGGCGAGAGAGTGGTGATTGGAGCATATTTCAATAGGCATGTTGGTGAAGGGAACAGAGGGGATGAGCATGTGATGAGTAGGTATGGTGTTAAGCAAAGGAATGCAGGTGAGATGGTAGTGGATTTTTCAAAAAGAGATGGATATGGCTGTGGTGAATACATATTTTAACAAGACAGAGGAGCATAGGGTGACATACAAGAGTGGAGGAAGATGCACAGAGGTGGATTATATCCTATGCAGGAGGGCCAGTTTGAAGGAGATTGTAGACTGTAAAGTGGTGACAGGGGAAAGTGTAATTAGGCAGCATAGAATGTTGGTCTGTTGGATGGCGTTGGTGATCAAGAAGGAGTGTGAGGACAGTACCAAGGATCAAATGGTGGAAACTGAATAAGAGTGATTGTGAGGTTGAGTTCAGGGAAGAGTTAAGACAGGCACTGGGTGGCAGTGAAGAGTTACCAAATATCTGGGTAACTACAGCAGAGCTAATAAGGGAGAAGACTAGAAAGGTGCTTGGTGTGACATCTGGACAGTGGAGGGAGGGCAAGGAGACCTTGTGGTGGAATGAGGAAGTACAGGAGAGTATACAGAGGAAAGGGGTTGGTGAAGAAGAAGTGGGATTGTCAGAGAGATAAAGAAAGTACACAGGAGTATAAGAAGATGAGGGGCATGGCAAAGAGAGAGGTACCAAAGGCTAAGGATGGTGCATATGAAGAGTTATATGAAAGGTTGGACACTAAGGATGGAGAAAATGACCTGCACCAATTTGCTAGACAGAGGCACTGATCTAGGAAAGATGTGCAGCAAATAAGCATGATAAAGGATAATGAGGGAAACATACTCACAAGTGAGGAGAGTGTGTTGAGCAGATGGAAAGAGTACTTTGAGGAGCTAATGAATGAAGGGAATGAGAAAGAGAGAAGGTTGGATGATGTGAGTATGGTGAATCAGGAAGTGCAATAGATTAGCAAGGATTAATTAAGGATAGCTATAAAGAGGATAAAGAATGAAAAGGCTGTTAGTCCAGATGACATACCTGTGGAAGCATGAAAGTGTTCAGGAGAAATGGCAGTGGAGTTTTTAACTAGAAAGTTTAATAATGAAATCTTGGAAAGTGAGAAGATGTGTGAGGAGTGGAGAAAAAGTGTTTGGGTACAGATTATAAGAATAAGGGTGATGTACAGAGTTGTAGTAACTGCAGACGGATAACATTAATGAGTCACAGCATGTTGGAAAGTGAGAGGATGCATGAGGTGTGGGGAAAAGTGCTTAGATACCAATTATCAGAATAAGGGTAATATGCAGAGCTGCAGTAACTACAGAGGTATAACATTAGTCAGTCACAGCATGAAGTTATGGGCATGACTAGTGGAAGCTAGGTTAAGAAGGGAGGTGATGATTAGTGATCAGCAGCATGGTTTCATGCCAGGAAAGAGCACTACAGATGTGATGCTTGTTCTGATAGTGTTGATGGAGAAGTACAGAGAAAGTCAGAAGGAGTTGCATTGTGTCTTTGTGGACTTATAGAAAGCATATGACAGGGTGCATAGAGAGGAGTTGTGATATTGTATGAGGAAGTCAGGAGAGGCAGAGAAATATGTAAGAGTGCTACAGGATACGTGCAAGGGTAGTGTGACAGCAGCGAGTTCTGCAATGGGAGTGATGGATGCATTTAAGGTGGAGGTGGGATTACATCAGGGATCAGCTCTGTGCCCTTTCTTATTTGTAGTGGTGATGGACAAGTTGAGAGACAAGATCAGACAGAGTCTCCATTGACTGTGATGTTTGCAGATGACATTGTGATATGTAATGAGAGTAGGTAACAGGTTGAGGAGATCCTGGAGAGGTGGAGATATACTCTAAAGAGGGGAGGAATTAAGAACCGCAGGACTAAGACAGAATATATGTGTGTGAATGGGAGGGAGGATAGATAAATGGTGAGGATGCATGGAGTAGAGTTTGCAAAGGTGGAGAGTTTAAATATTTGGATCAACAGTTCAGAGTAATGACAAGTGTGGGGGAGAGGTGAAGAAGAGTGTACAGGCAGAGAGGGTGGATAAAAGTGTCAGGAGTGATTTGTGACAGACAAGTACCATTAAGAGTGAAAGGGAAGGTCTACAAGAGGGTAGTGAGACAAGCTATGTTTTATGGGTTGGAGACAGTGGCATTGAGAAAAGGGTGGGAGTCAGAGCTGGGCACGGTAGAGTTCAAGATGTTAAGATTTGCACTGGGTGTGATGAGGGTGGACAGATTAGGAATATGTATATTAGAGGACCAGCCTAGGTTGGACGGTTTGGAGACAAAGCCACAGAGGAGAGATTATGTTAGTTTGGACATGTGCTGAGGAGGGATACTGACTATATTATGAAAAGGATGGTAAGGATGAACCTGCCAGGTAAGAGAAAAAGAGGAAGGCCTAAGATAAGGTTCCTGGATGTGGTGAAAGAGGACATGCAGGTGGTTGGTTTGACAAAGCAAGATGCAGAAGACAGGAAGAAATGGAGACAGATGATCCACTGTGGCAACCCCTAATGGAAACAGCCAAAAGAAAGAGAAGGAGATGTTGTAATGTCAGTTTTCACAAATTTGCCAGTGATTTGCCAGACATAACACAACTCTATGAGTAAATGACTAAAATATGAGGCAGACATATGGTAAGTGTGCATAACACTGGACAGTTGAATGGTATGAGCTCAGTATATCACATGCAGTTCAATACACACATTTGCAGCAGTAGTTTACTATGCAAATACTCTCTATAGTTCTCTCACATTTCTGAGACATTTATATCATAGTTGTATTCACAATTAACATATAGATATCTACGACATCCCAGTAGCTGGCCTAGCAGTGTCACATCAGTATTGTTCAACATACACTCCAGTAGTAGTCATATGTGAGTCATCCTTTCCTGGGGTGACTCAGGGGCATGAGCTGTGATCTATGTCACTGCAGACAGACCCAGATACTATGGCCCTAGATTCTGATCAGCAATATATCAGTACAGGAAGTCTTGTTGAGACATATTTGTTGAACTTCCTATTTCCCATTATTACATACCCCCTACTGCATTCCATTGCATGCTTACTTGTTTGACATACCTTTTTATTTTTCCAAGTATAGTTGTTGTGATACCTATTTGTGTTGGTTTGTTTGTTTGTTTGTATGTCTGTCTATCTATCTGTCTGTTTCACTCACTTCAAGGTGTAGGGTATACATCTGTTTTACATAGGCAGCAGCTTGCCTTTTTTACGTAATGCTAATGAGCAGCTGATGGCCTGTGCACCAATTGGTGTCCTCACTTGCTAATTGCATGCAGAACAGCTGTGTTGTTATTCCTATAGCCAATGGTATGGCAACACACGCCTATAACTGAGTACTTCACGTGGGCATTGCCCCTTGTCCTTGCCTGTGAGGAGAACTTCATGGAGGTGTGTAAACAACAGCATCACAGAGGGTAGTTGGAAATACATTTTACAACGAAAACTGAGGAGACAGCCAAACAAAATGGGGAAGAATGTTCCAGACATAGGAACAGAATGTAAGTATTGCTGTTAGGCAGTTGAATTAATGCTAGTTTAACAGGGTTTGTGTGAACATGGCTTTACTGCGTGATTTTAAGTCTGACAGTCTTATGTGGTTGACATATCTCTCAACTGTAGGGCTATCCGAAGAATGGCCAGAGTTTGGACTCTTATGTTTTGTGTTCCTCAGACATTTTTTTGTCTTTGGAAACTCAGTAGCATACTCTGGGGATTGCAGTCAGTAAATGTTATCATCCATTTGTGTTTCTGACTTTATATCCCTCAGAAAAGATATGTTACAACAAACTTTGTTACACCAAGAACATGTCTCTGTCTATAACAGCAATATTTCAAATATGCCTCTGTTTTTGGGCCTCAATCCCCCAAGTATGTCAGGCTTTGTCCAGATATCATGCAGTAAGAAGTTGATGGGTATGGTATATCGTTATTTAGTGCCTTCATTCCTGATACCATCCCAGTGATGTATCAGAATGCCAGATATGTTATGTGGAAGAGGCCTTATATATATGAGGAAAATGGCTGGACATTCTGTGGGACTCTGTACAGTTGAGAGGTCTGTGTATTTCTGGTGACTGTTGACAGACTGTCAGGATTGTGTAGCAGTGTAGTGTGTAAATGTTATTTGGTCTGTGTAGGGGTAGATGTAAGTGTTATGGCTCCTTTTCTATCTGACTGTGCATGCTGGTCCAGTTTCTGGTGGTCTATCGACTGTATATGTTTGTAGGGCAGACTGAGCCATGTCCCATACCATGGTCAGGCGTCATGCCACACTGTGAATTGGGCCAGTATATGTAGGTGTAGTGTGTGAGTGCCAAACATGATGATGTTTTTGTTCACACAGCCCTTATACTGTACTGTTCATTTGGCTTACTGGTATTTCACTGTGACTGTGGTGAAATTGGTTGTGGGTATGCACTTTCACACTGGTGTCTGTTTTTCAGTGCTGTTACATCCCTGTAGTGCCTGCTATATTTGCAAATACATGTGTAATTCCCCATAACGGATTTGGGTTAATGTTGTGTCAGTCTGACTGTAGTTTGGACGGTGCTTGTTGACAAGCTTAGCAGCTCAGTGTAGTTTCCCTAATATAATGTTATGTCCAGATATTTGTAGAATGTACTGTTGCCTAGCCCCCATAAGTGTTGTGTATTTTTGCTACATCAGTGGGATGACACATCAGTGGGATGATGTGAGGAACTGCGGTGGTGGTGCTGCAGTAGCATTGTCGCCTCACAGTAAGACGTTGTCCTGTTCGATTCTCAGCTAGAACGTCTTCTGTGTGGAGACATGCGTGAATGGGCATAACTTCATTGAAGGTTGTGCGTCAGGGCCGGCAACTCAGCACGTAAAAATCTACTGCCAATCATTAGCAGACTGGAGTTCCGCTGTGGCGATCCATAACTGGGAAAAGCCGAAAGACACAACACAACAAGTGGGATGATGTAAGGATTTAAGTCACTAAGTAGTGAGAAGTAATTGAGTGTTTGACTTGTGCTATTTCAGTCAATATATGTTAGAACAGACAGGAGAGGTTACTGCAGCAACTGTGTCAGCTTATCTACTCCAGTATTTCAGATATGCCCCTATTTTCATGACTTTCTCCCCCCCACTTTGTCAGGCTTGGTCCAGATTCATAGCACTAAGGGGTTCTGAGCATACCTCTCAACTGGTCGGATTGTTTCAGAATGTCCAGGTTTATTGCTCATATTTCTGGTCTGTTCTACAGATTCATTATTTTTATTTCCCTGGTAAATCACTGTGATGATGTGGGGATTTCTGTCAGTAAATGATGACATACATTTCCATTTCAGAACTCACATTCTTCAGAACATGAATGCTAAAACAAACCCTGTTACACTAGCAACATTCTACACTTATAAGAGCAATATTTAAAATATGTCCCTAGTTTTGGCCCATTGTCTCCCCATTTTGACAGCCTTTGACAATACTTCTTGCACTAAGAGGTTGAGAGGTATGGTTCTGAGGCATGACTCCACTACATGTTCTGAGTATATATATATATATATATATATATATATATATATATATATATATATATATATGTTTCTCTTTCTTTTTTTTCTCTCTTATTATAATCAATCATCTTCTTACCCTTCTCCTTTATCATTCTTTTTTTCTTTACAGGTCTCTTGCATCACCAGAAAAGGCTCTGCAATCCCTCGACAGCCAGAAAGAGCTCCAATCTCTCCTCTGTCTCGTTCAGGCTGTGGACAGCTTCCTGGCAATTAATTTGAGTTAAATCAGTGTATGTGCTCTTGTTTCCACTTTGCCCGTATGCCATTTTCTTTAAGTTTGATAACATTTCAGTCCTGGTAAGCTACATCACATTCTCTGCACCCACTCCTACCACTTTATCCTCTCTCAGCCTACAACTAGCTATTCTTTCTTCACTCTACTGAAGCCTAGCAGCTTCAGTTAGCTCAAATTCTCTTAAACCCCATCTCCCTGCACTATTGGACACCTGGCCCTAGCATATCGCCCCACATCCTTATCTGCACACAGAGTACCTTTCTGATATCACCCATAGACCTTAGCAAAGTGTACTTCCAGTCCCACAGTTCATCTTTTTCTTTTTATTTTACTGCTGCTACAAAGTTTATCTGTTTTGTTTATTCTTTGACTGCTGCCCGATAGTCCTACCTGCATTAAGTAATTCACCCTCATAGCAAACCTATGCCTCACTCTGACATTCTTATCTCTTACTTGCTATCCACTTCACTGATTGTTCTTCACTGACTTGCCTCTTCCTTCTCTTTGGTTCTACCCATTCTATTCGCCCTGTGGGCTCACTCTGCTCCTCTACCCTGCCCCCAATTCCCACAAAACCCCACTGTCTGTACATTTATACATCCCCTGACGCCTCCCCACCCCACACCACTCCAGTCACAATTAACCTAAACCAAACTCCACCTACCTGTAAACCTCACATTCACCACACACACTACAAACCCCTCCTACAATGATCTACATATCTACACTCACTATTACTCCATTTGCCCTACTAATCTCTCTCTCCTATACTACCTATCTCACACAGTTTCCCAACACTTAACATACCCCTCTTACATACTCCACTGCATCATACCATCATCCTCTCTCCCCCTCTTACTCATCCATCTCACATGAACTATTCAGCTCCAACCCAACATATCTATTCAAACCTAAGCTATTCCACTCCCCACCCCCTACACTCATCTCTTAAATGTCATACCAAAAATCACTAGTCTCACACAACCCATTATACCCATCCCCACCATACTACCTCACTCAACTCCTCCACCATATCTCTCTCTCCCTTGCCGGCAACATCCACCCTATCCCTGGGTCCACCTTTAACATTAATGTCACCAAACCCTCCACTCAACCCACTAAACCTAAGTCCATTTGCCTCACTACACTTAATGCACAAAGCCTTAGAAACATAATTCCTAACCTCCAAAAGCCTTAGAAACATAATTCCTAACCTCCATGCCTGGCTCTCCCATAACCAGCCCAACATAACTGCCATTACGGAAACCTGGATCAAATCCTACATAAAAGATAATGAAATCCTACTGCCAGGTTACCAAATTTAACAAATCATTTGAAATGACAGAGCCCACAAAAAAAGGAGGTGGAGCAGATATAATCTAGCCTTCCTCCCATACCATAACTCCCTACACCAATAAAATACCAAACGTTGCCAATGCTGAAATTTCAATAGGTTTATTAGAAATAAACAACCACAAATCCATATGTATCACTGCCCTCTATATTCCCCCTGATGATAACATCAAAACACTTGAAAACATCATATCCCAGTTCTCCTCTCACATAAAAAATGAAACCTATATCCTTGGTGATACCAACATCAGCTGGACCAGTATTAACTCTGCTGCCCCTTCCCACACTATTAACCTGTACAATTTCTCCCAACTAATTCTATCACCAACCAGACCAAATAAAGATTGTACCTCTGGAACCATCATTGACTGAATCCTAAGAACTCACCCAAATCTTATCACCAAAGTCGGAATAATACCAGATCCTCTAAGTGATCACTTACCTGCCTTTGCCGACCAGCTCCCATCTCCTCTAAAAAAGTGACAACATTACATTCAAACTTGCAATCTCCCCTCTTTCAACCCTCTAACTTTCTCAGAATGCCTAAAGCATACTAACTGGTCCCCTCTAAAAACCCTTCAACTAGATGATGCCATATTCTGTTTTAACCAGTCATTCCTTACCCTCCTCAATCAGCAAGCCCCCTCCCTTGAGAAACAAATTCATCAAAACTAATCCCCACCTATGGTAATCAAAAGAAACTAAACTAGCCATGCAACAAAGGGACAAAAATGGAAACAATATCAAAACATATTAACCCCAACTCCCTCCTAGAATTTAAGCAACTTTGAAACTCCATAAAAAACTTAATAACTAAAGACCGCAAAGCCCACTACTCCAAACTCCAGTCCTTGCACTCGATAAATCCCCCAAAATTCTGGGACTCCATCTCATCCATTTTGCACCCTGGTAATAAGGAAAACCCATGTCCTAATCCCACCCTCTCCGACCTTGAAACAGCCACCCAGTTCAACTCTTTTTTCATAGACTGCATAGCCAGACTATCCACCTCCTTCCCATCCCTCTCCTCCAGCCCCAGCCCCTCTGAACTCCACCCAATCACCTACCCCTTCTAGACCCTTCTGCTTTAGTCTCATTCCCACAAGCACTATAAAAAGACTTCTTCTCAAACTCAAACCCTGTCACAATGCACCTGACAATCTTCTACCTACCTTCCTCAAACAATCTGCAGACAGCATCGCCTATCCCATCTCTATTCTTATTTATAGATCCATACAAGAATCATAAGTCCCTTCTATCTGGGCCATGCTTACATCATCCCCCTCCACAAAGGTGGCAAAAATACTGACACCACCAACTTCAGGCCTATAGCCATCCTTTCCCCTCTTTCTAAAATTCTGGAGAAAACCATCCAAGCACAACTCATGACCTGCCTAACCCAAAACAATCTCCTCTCCCCCACCCAACACAGATTCTGCCCTGGCTACTCCATCATGAATGCTCTTCTTTTCTTTCTGAAAGCCATCAACCTTGAATGCGACACAGGCAAATATGTATCTACCCTATTCCTAGAGATGTCAAAGGCCTTTAACACCATCTCCCACACCCTACTCATATCCCATTTCTCCACCCTACATATCTCTCCCACCACCAAAGCCTGGTTTTCCAGCTACCTGTCCAACTGCCAACAAGCTGTCCAATGGAAAACTTCAACCTCCCCCTTCCTACCTACACCCACAGTCATCCATCAAGGTTTTGTTCTTGGCCCTCTACTTTTAAACCTATTAATTAACAACTTTCACCACTCCATCCCAGAATGGTCTGTAATCCAACATGCAGATGACTCAAGTATCATCTGCTCAGTCTTCTCACCCTCTAATCTCCTAGCTAAAACCCAATTAGCCTTCTCTACAACAGAAACTTGGATGCAGTCCAACCACTTGGCTCTAAATGCAAATAAAAACAAACTAGTGATTTTCCCCTACCAAAAACTCCATTAATGACAAAGCTTCATTCACGATACAGAGCCAGAACAACACCCCCCTTGAAATTCTTCCCACCACCAAGCTTCTTGGCTTCATCATTGATGAAGAACTAAATTTTGATATCCACATCCACTTTGCAATTTAAAAAAACACACCAAAAGATAGGTCCCCTCCTCAGACACAACTGCTTCTTCATCCCCTCTATCCATCAAATCCTGGCATCCACCTTCCTGCTCCCCTTCTTATGTATGGTGACCATCTGTTCACAAATCTCCACCTCGGCTTATGATCCAAACTTGAACCCTGCTACCACAAGATCTGCAAATTTACAACCAATTCATAAAACTAATCCCACCACTGCCACTCCCTCCTCACCCTCAATTTCCTTGAACTACCCAACTACCTCAGTTATCTACAACTCACCATTGTCCACAAGCTCATCTTTAAACCTGAAAACTGCCCATCTCTCACTACATCCTTAAAACCATACATACCCAACCGCCCACTTAGATCCACTAACTGAAATCTCCTTCAGGTCCACAAACCAGCACAACCTCCTGGTCATCTACTACTGTCCTACTCCTTAGCAAACCAGTGGAACTCTCTCCCCCCCTCACCTAAGCAACCTACCAAACCTTATTAATTTCAAATCTCAGCTATTCTCTCATCTATCAGCCAAATGGGAATACCCATGTCATGCTCCAAAATAAACCCCTCTCAACCCCCCCTCTCTTTCTACCCTGCAGTGAAATCATCAATTACCACTACTACTGCTTCATCTCAACCTAAAACAATCTATCCCCTACCTGGGACTGATTTTCTCTCTGCTATCTAATGTAGTACACTTTCCAATAACAAATATTCTGGTACTTTCTCCATGCAAAATAGTTCACCTAACTTGCAAAGGGCTACTAGCAATTTGTTTAATTGTTAATTTACTAAGAGCTTATTGACAAAAATGTCTTTTCTGTGAATACTCAGCTCAACCATATGTTTTAAATGTTAACTCACTAAGTGCCAACTACAGTGAGTCATCAAACTTAAAGTAAATAAATAAATACAATTTATAGAACCAAACAAATAAAATACACAAAACATATCAGAGGCTCTAAATAAAAATCTACCTAAGCAACAGAGACCTCCAAGACATCACCAGGCTGAATAAAGTCATAGACAGCACAAGGAACAAGAAGTATGGAGAACATCGATATATGTGCAGTGACAACCTCATGCTTTTTCGGCCCCAAAACCCAGACCGAACTGTCAGTTTTATAGCATCCCACAGACCACCTTCCAAAGTCAGGGAATCACTGGGCTTTTTCCTGAAAACACTGAGACATGAAGATCTCTCCATAAACTCAAAGACAACATACTAGACCTGATCATTACCAACATGGGGACCTATGCTCCACACCAGAAGTATATCCATCATTGGTAAGATCAGACCATAGCCCAGAAAACCACAGTGAAAAAAGGTTCCAGGGCCAGTGGAAACAAATTGCAGAATCCTATATAATTTTACGGACATCTCCAGGAATGCATGGATCATGCTATCCCAAACAAAACCAAGACCCAATCATCCAAAGGCAGGTGTCCAGTCTGGTGGACCCTGCCATAAATAAACTGTACAACAGAAGGAGGAAGCTACTACATGATAGAGCAAAATCCCTAATAGGGAAGGCATCTCTGATCAGTACTAGCAAAAAATTACGATCCCTCATAAAATCCTCCAAGGCCAGCTTCGAGAGAAAAATTGCACAGGACACCAAAGACAATCATAAGGCTTTTTTCAGTTATGTTAGAAACCTGGGATGCAACTCCCAGACTTGTTCTGAGTTGATTCTAAACGACAAAAATACACTGAACCCACAGACCAGTGCAGATTTGCGCCCTACATGAACGATCATCATGGAGCTCATAAACAAAGACATTTACATACACTAGATCCTACCCAGTTGCTTTGTCAAGGGGGCAGATCCTGCCTTTTGAACCTGGTTGACTTCTAAAACAGTCACCAAAGCCATAGATGAAGGGAAGGTAGTCCGCACAGCCTATCTGGACCTTGCAAAGGCATTTGACACAATACCCACACTGGCATCATAGATAAGCTATCCAGCTTAAATATAAACCCCTGTGTCACAAGATGACAGTGGTCCCCACAGGGTTCTGTCCTGGGACCTAGGCAGGAGGAGCAGGCTGGCTCTACCAGTTCAAAACTGCAAACCATAATCAACTCTCCAGCTGGCTCCAACAAACACACAAAAAAATCATAGAAACAGTCTCAAAAACAGACAGCCGACAGGTGCTAGGTGGTTTTCAATTAGCAAAAAAAAAAAAATATAGAGTTGAAACCAATCAAAAAACAAAAAACAACCACACATTATAACATAAACCCACAGAGAAAGATAAGAAAGTTATTATTAGGGGACTGGGGACAATCTCGATATCTTCTCTTTTTGAAAACCATTGCCAAAGTGGTTAGAAAGACCTTCTACATAGCCCACCTTATCACGATGGGTTTCACATCTAGAAGAGAGAGAGTAATCATGCCTTTATTCATCCCTCATCAGGCCCATCATAGAAGACCCCAAACAGTTGCATACTGTCTATCTATGCCTGACATACAAAGCTATGTCAAATCCAGAATTAATGGACATGCTCCACCTCAGTAAATGTGAGGCAGAGCACCTCACTGAATCTCTTCAAGAAGAATCTCGATAAGTGGATGGGGGATCGTAGGTTTGTCCCAGGGATTAGACAGAGGCACAGTAAACTAAACCTTAAAAAAGGGCACAGTATACTCAAATCAAGGGTGGCATAAGCCATATGAACCTATATGTATATCTATATTTATATTATGTATATATTTTATTTCTGCATAGATGGACTATAACAAATTATGGCTGTATTCCCACCTGCACTGTTTAAATAGTGTGATATTCCCCTGCTGCTTAGCATTCATGTCTTAACAATGGTTACACCTGCTAAGCATAGCTAAGCATTGCTAACCATTGCTCACTTTTTATTTATTAAATATATCAGAATACTGACTTCAGTTATTAAGTGTATATGATTTACTTTACATGACATCCTTCTATGTGTTTCCTTACATTGGCAAGGGGTGTGACTATACCGTATGGGACACTTGTGTATACATGGGTGGTTTCACATGCTATATGCACTCACACTTCTTTTTTATACCAGATACACTACCCTGGTTGACAAAAACAGTTACTACATAATTTAAGTTTAAAAAATTATTTTTAACACTGCTTTCCCATATAAAAATAACTTGCCTGTTTTGGTACTCAGGCCATGAACACCTGCATGTAAAACCAGGAATCAAACCATTACACTATCTTGGCTTGGGAATTTCAGCTGTATATTTGTGTTTATCTCCTATGGGTTGTTTAAGCTATGGTAAGTGGAGGGCCATAACACGCACACCCACTTAGCCATGCTTAAACATTCCCTAGCATAGAAAAAGTACATAATATTATTATTATATTATTATGCTATATAGTGAGTATTGTGGTGTTCTGATAAGTCATTGAGGACTGCAGTTGGGAAATAATGGCATAGGTTTGGCTTTCAGGCTTCTGTCCTTCAGAGATTCATGCTAATACATATTATGTTTTCTATCAACTTTCTAGGTATTTGTGCCTTTGTCCACATGGACTGCTTTCAGGGAATACTAGCATACATTTGACTTTCAGACTTCTATCCTTCAGAAATTCATGCTAATCCATGACCTGTTTTCTATCAACTTTCTAAGTTTGTGAGGGCAATATGTAAGATTTGACCCTTCTCAGGGCTTTATCCCCCATTATTTGTGCCTTTGTACACATTTCCTACTTTATCATTTTGTGAGGTGTCGTATGGCACTTTTACAATTCAGGGGGTGTGTCACAGAATCTGTCAAATACCCCCTGCATTGCTTTCCTGCTGCTGTATGTATTTCAGTGTCTGCAGACACTGAAATAATCATTTATTTCATTTCAGTGTCCCTGGACACTGAAATACTGGCATAATATTAAAGAAATTCTCTAATATTATGCCAGATCATGATTAGAAAGTGACATATGGCACATTCTGAGTACAGGGGGCACTACTTGAACATGCTCCCTGTACTTGTTCAGGGTTCATCTCCATGTAGGTTAAACAGCAGTGTGCCTTTATGAATATGCAGGGTGCATTGCTGTGCTACATGGACATGAACCACTTCATGTAGGAATAACACTGTTCCTGCATGGTGTTTATTGAATTCCAGGGAATGTCATCTAACTGTGCTTATCTTCTCATCCTAGTCCTAACCTGTAAACATTTCTATGTGCATAGCACAGTTAAATATTAGAATTGTCACCAAGGATCCTCACATCACTTTTCTTAGGTCTGTTTCACAGTAATTTGTAGATATGATATGCCATGTAAAGAATATATTTTGTATAGTCCCTAGTGTTTTATTCGAATAACCCAGAAGCATAACAATTCTCCAGTATAACAGATTCAAAAATACCCAAATGTTCTCAGAGAAGATGAAGACAAGAAATATCATTGCTGACACTCGATGGATCCTAGAAAAGACTAAGGAATATCAAAGACCTATTTATTTTGCTTTATCAACTACAGCAAGGTATTTCACTGTTTCATTCATGAAAAACTATGGATAACTCTATTGCAAATAGAAACACATCATACAGTTAAAAAAAAGTCTTAATGACAGCCAAGAAACTACATTTCAAACAGAATACAGAAACACAAGTTGGCTTTCACTTCAAAATGGTGTACAACAGGGGTGCATCTTGTCACCATGTTTGTTCAATCTGTAAGCTGAAGCCATATTCCAAAAAGCTGTTCTAGAGGATGATAACATTGGAATACATGTAGGTGGAAGACTGATAAACCATCAGAGGTATGCTGATGATTCAACATTGATGACTGAAACAAAGGAAGATATGCAACATCTGCTGAGGAAAGTCAGAGAAGAAAGTAAGTCAAAGGATGGGACTAGAACTGAAAATGGAGAAGACCAAAATTATGTCAACTGATAACATCAATAAATTCGAGGTTGATGGGAAAGAAATTGAGATGGTTTAGACAATTAACTTTTTGGGCACCCTTGTGACCACTGATTTGACTAGCACTCGAGAAATATTATGTCATTTGGCACTGGGCAAGATGGCTATGAAGTCTCTAGATAAAATATTCAAAAGTAAGGACATCAGATTGCAGATGAAGATAAGACTAGAGCAGTCTCTCATATTCTCAGTTTTCAACTAGGGTTGCAAAAACTGGATGATCCAGAAATAAGATCGAAGGAAGATTGACTCATTTGAAATGTGGTGCTGGAGAAGAATCCTGCATGTGCCATATATAGTGAGATGGACCAATAAGTCAGTCATAGAGGACATTAAACTGGAAATGCCACTTAGAACACAAATGATGCAACGGTATTGTCATACTTTGGCCACATTGCTCAAAGGCAATGATAATTTGAAAAGGATTATGACTGGAAAGATTGAGGGTACAAGGCAGATGAAGACCACCAATAACATGGATCGATACGATCACAATGACAACTGGTCGAACACTGGAGAATCTCATCAGACTAGCACAAAAGTGAATCCTTTTTAGTTTTTTAGTCTATCAAGTCACCAAGACTGAAACTCGAGTTGATAGGACATAAGAACAAGAGTATATGCCATTTAAAATGCTAGATCCTTCACCTCTTGCATGCCTTCCTCAGGAAAAAAATACAGCTAGCCTTATCTCCATGCTCATATATGTTTCCTATGCTTGTATAGTACACAAAACCATTATATACAAATGTTTCAAAGAATGAGAAAATATATGGTCCAGCTGATAACGTTTAATTGACTGATCATGTGGGCACTTTTTTTTTGTTAGACAGAGATGCAGTTACAATGGAGATATCCGTATTTTCTGCACTACTGCTCCCTTCTCACATGAAGACATTTCAAATCAGGAACACTGCATTGTTGTTGTCATAGCTGATTTACATGTGTCAGGATCAAGCCATATTTTCATCTGTTGAAGAATGTACTTTTCCTTCAAGTAGTCTATTACCTGATCCAGTAAGCTGATTGTTCAGGAATTACTTGTCAAAATCAAAATGACTTACAGACCAAACTGTACCTGACTGTGCTTTTAATTTGCTTTGGACTTAGCATAGGTTCATAGATTTATAGGTGTTTACTAGGCTAATGACCACAAGGGCCTGTTTAAGCCTAGCCATGCATCCCAAATCTCTGACAAGTTCTGATACTTGATAAGTGCAAGATAGGGCTTGAGAGATGAAACATTTACAAGCAGAGGCCTGGGAGATGAAACATGTTTAGGTTGTCTGCGTCCATTAGAGACATAGGTGTCAAACCAGGGATGAATTTTCTGTTTTCCTTCCAATTGTCCAAGTTGCTCTTGAATTGCATTAGGGAGAAACTTTGCTCCACATGGATAGGGAAATTGAACCACAGACGGGGTAGTCTCTGGGATACATACCTGTCTCTCCAGCAGGTCCTAGTTATATCACAGACAAGGTTTAAGTTTTCAGAATGGGTAGTTCTGCTGCTGTTTGTTTTGTGGATATGTGTGACATCATTCAGAGTGGGGTCTGACAATGCCCTGTATGCCAGGCATAGATATCCCCTCAACAGCCTGTAGGAGACAGAATACAGGGTTAGGACATTGAGGCAGTCTGCTTAGGATATTTTACTTACACCATCTATTCTTTTAGTCAGGAACCTCTGTGGACATTCCAACTGTTGTATATGCCTGGTTAGGTACATACCATAGGGGGCATTGTACTCAATGATAGGTCTGATAAATGTCAAATACAGTAGAACAATGACTTCCTTGGACTTAGATACCATACATTTGTTTATAAGCTGCACAGGATAGAATGATTTCCTCACTGCTGTAGACATGTGATGGTCAAAGGCTAGATTACTCTTTATGTGTCTCCCTAAGTCCCTGACTACTGGGTCAACTCAAGAGGGTGCGTTGTCAATATGATCTTTACCAGGGTGGATGAGTTCCTAAAGGATACTATTATGCATTTCCTGAAATTTAGTTTTACTCCACGGCTCTGACACCAGCTGTTTGTCTGTGTCAACCCTATCCAGTGAACATTTGTGTCAGTGTGGGATTCAATGACAGCTCCTAATTTGCAATCATCTGCAAATTTAGTCAGCCAGAAGCCATTGACATTGGCCTTGACTTCAGAGAAGTAAATGCCAAAAAAGAGCGGTCCAAGAACCAATCCCTGAGGGACTCCACTTGTGACTGGGTCCTGTCTGTGAGCCAATTGGCTATCCAGCAGGTGACATATGGGTTTGTACCTGACCTCCTGAGTTTGTCAGCAATGCCTGAGTGGGCTATTGTGTCAAATGCCTTGGCCAGGTCAAAATAGGTAGTGTGCACCATTTTGCCCTCATCCATTGCTTTGATGACCTTCTCAAAGAAGTCCACCAGGTTGAGTATATATTACCTGCCCTTGATGAAACCAAACTGAGTTGACTCCAGTGTCTGGACTTTACTATATCACTACTGATCATTTCCATTGTAATTCTTTACATGGATTTACATATACAACTAGTGAGACTTATGGGTCTGTAGGTGGCCCACCTTTGTGCAGAGGGATGACTGTGGTTTTCCACTCATGAGGCAAGAAACCTGTTTAGAGGTTACAGTTTAATAGTAATTCCAGGGGGCCTGATAGGTCATGTTTCATTCTATTTAGAAGGCATCCAGGAATATTGTCTAGGCCCATTGATGCAGTGTCCTTGGCCTTAGAAAGATCATTAAAGACCTGTTCCCTAGTGATAGCAGGGGGAGTTATCTCTGATGGTATTACCTGAGGGAAGGTTGAGGGGGAGAGAGGTGTAAAGCTGTAGCTGAATTTATTAGCCATTAGGTTTGCTATATCATCTGGCTCAGTACAAGTGGCTCCATTTACAAGGCTCTCTGCACACAGCGGTGTATTGCCTTTGAGGTTGCAAACACAGCTAAAGAATGCTTTGTAGCTGTCCTTGACCTGGAGAGGCCAAATTTACCTCAAATTTGGCTTTGGTAGACTTTATTTATCATCTGCATTGTTTGTTTAGTTTGATGAGAGTGCTTTTATCCTGCTGGGTGCTGCACCTCCTAATTTTTGCCTTATTTTTTTTTCTTCTGCGTTTCAGCCTATTGATTTTGTGATTCCACCAGGGTGGCTTGTTTTTTGAGTTAGTTGTGTACTTCTTCCTGGTGGGTACAGTTGCCTCTATGGAGCTATTAACATGCTTGTACAGGGTTTATGTGAACCGTACTACATTGGCAACAGTGTTCTCAGGGTTTATGGGGGGCCTGACATTTTGCCAGGTTATCACTTAGCAGGAGGTTAGCCTTAGAGTAGTTACTGAATATTCCAGGTTTTGCTGGGGGCCCAGGTTTTATTTTTACTTCAAAGGAGACTATTTTATGGTCTGACCTTACCAGGGAAGATATTACTGTAGGGAGTATGCAGCACTCTCCCATATTAGTGAGGACCAGATCCAGTATGGTTACATTTCTGGTTGGTGTATTGACAATCTGCTCCAAGGAGTTTGTGTTTACAAAATCCAGGAATCTCTGTGTCTGTATGTTTAGTGCCATACAGCATTCCCAGTTAATAATGGGATAACTGAAGTCACCCATGAATATGGTAATGGTTTGGATTGTGAGTGTTTCCAATACGTTTAAATACATGGTATGGGTCTCCTGGGTCATACAGGGGGACCTATAGTTTGCAAGGAAGTGATATTGGATTTTGCTATGGTGATTTGGACATGCAGCAGCTCAAGTGCATTGTCCTGTATGATCAACCTTGAGGTATATTTATTTTTGATGTAAATTGAGAGACCTCCACCTTTAGTCTTGTCTGTGAAATAGCTGGTCTAAATGTGTGGAAGGCATTATAACCTTGCACTGTTGGTATGTTCTCCATGGCTTTAAAACATGTCTCATTGACTGCGCAGGCATCAGCTTTCACTAGGGTGAAGAGAGCATCTAGGGAGTGGAGTTTTTTGTTTAGATTCCTAGCACTGAGCAGTAATACCTTTATATTTTCTTTTGGTTTTGATTTGCTATGTCAGAAGTACTTTCACTTTGGCATTGCCTAAAAAGGCACTGTGGGAGAAGACAATGTTTTAGCTAATATTCAAAAGCCTAGAGTAGAGAGGTGCAGACCATTACTGGCAAAGCAGTGTGGTCTATTGACCATCTCCTTCCATGCTGACAAATATTGCACCCCATTAAAATGGAACCAGAAATGAAGCCAATTATTAGTCAGTCATCTTCTGTTTGCATTGTGGTTTCATCCTTGGAAAAGGTAAAATGTTGCTCAATGCTAGGCTCATACCAGCCTGAGACACATAGTATAAGAGCTCCATGATGTCTCTCTTCATATATAGTCTAGGGAGGTATATCTCAGGTCATTTAATCCCACATGGACTATGACTGAGTCATACTGGTAGTTGTAGTCCAGTGACCTAAGTGCGTGCGTAATGTGTTGGATCCTAACCCCTGATAAGCAACTGACCATGACTTTCTCCTTACTCAGCCTGTTGAGAGGGTCATCAGTGTGTCTCATGGAGTCTGAAATGACCAGAATGATGGATTGTGTAGTGGTTTGCCTTATGGACTTAGTAGTAGAGGCTCCATGAGATGTAGCTCTATGTGTTGATGTGGGTGTTGTTTTGAAAGAGTGTGTTTAGAGCTACTGAGGGTATTTGTTATGTGTACTTCATCTAGGAGGTATTTGGGGTTTAGAATGATTACATTTAAGTGTCTCAGCATATGTCATTTTATATGTCTGCTATGAATTGTGTGTGATGTGTGCAGTGTATGTACTACTGACAACAATCTTGACATTAGGATTACTTTTATGTGAGAGCTTTGCCTCCAGTGACATTGTTTAAATGCATCTCTCACATAGCATATCAGTTTGTTTGAGAATTAACTGGTTGTCAGTAAACATGAGGCAATGTTTACATTGCCTTAGAAAGCCCATATTTACCAAGCTGGTAACAGAGCTAGTGGGAAAGCTTGTATCCATAGCAACTGACCCACTTTATTGATTAGACAGTTGGAGTGAGAATATAATGGAATGTCAGGAGTATCCAGTTTGCAATCCTGGGCCTAGTACTTGTCACTGCAAATTGGTCCTGTGTGCAACTAGGTATTGGTGGAATTTCAATCATGCTTTTACAGGAAAAATGTCACTCAAGGTGTCTGTGTCTGTACAGGGCACTGCCAAACATTTGACTAGAAACTATACTTTGACCCTAAAAATTTAAGGATGAAGTATTTAGGCATATATTCTGATGTTAGAAACAAATCAAGTGGTACTTACTGAAAACAAAGAATTAGTTTGTCAATAATGATGAATTGAGGGGAGTCAAGTGAATGGCTACTGCCTGGCTACTACTAGTCCTGGTGTCACCAAAGCTTCACTCTTCCTGGATACAATGCTTCTTTGCATCTTCTCTCACCAGAAGTAAAATATTACCACAAATCCCAAGATGAGAAGCAGGCTATAGCCTGTTTTGCGATCTACAGAAGATTTAGCTAAGTGGAGAGCCTCTAATTTTAAAAGATCAGGAGAGACCGAAAGGGGGTGGGCACTCCTGTATTATTGTTCTATGGAATACATTGCGATGACCAATACATTTAAATAATTGAAGGGGGCTGATTTCACAAAATGATAATTTTGTGCTTACTCAAAACAGCCAGTGAAAGGGGAAAGGGAAGGAGTTATGTGGTCAAATTAATATAAGGGACAGGCAACTAGAAAGACAGTCATGTTTAAGAATATAATAGCAACAGGGTGGCAGGGTAGCAGCAACAGGGTGGCAGGGTGGGAATTTTTTTTTTTCTGTGTGACTCAATAGAGACACAGCTGTGGTATCTTCCTACATTTTAATTTGCAGTTAAAAGCAGAATACAAGTAAAACACAGTGTAAAGAAAACAAATCACAGTATATAAAACTGAAGAAGACAATAAAGTAATACAAAATACAAGAAAACAAAATAAACTGACTTTTTCCTAACAGGAAAATGTGGCAGAGTCTTTGAGAGCTTTTCTAGCATGTTAGTATCAGCTAGAAATTCTTTTCTCAAGGTTTACTGCCAAAGAAACATCTTTGCCCCAATGAATGCCAGATTTTAAGTAATGTTGCTGATTGCCTTTACAACTTTTTCTTTGCCCAGACATGAAAAGTTAGCAGACTATAATTTACCAGAGTTTATAGATTCCTACCTAATTTGAGTGGTAACTTAATCCATGTTCCTTTTCATTCAAATATGTTAGGATGTAGGCTAAAAGGAACCCTGCCAGTTTTCCCATGGCAGCCTTGTTTTAGACCAATGCTTAAAGTGTTCTTTTTCCTTACAGTAATTCTGTCAGTCATCTATTTTGTCTCTCAGCATTTATGTATGGGAAGGAGGAGCTATATTTCAGGAACTATATTTCAGTTTCATTCTCCTGTGCTCACAGATCCTTATCAATGATGGTTGTAGAAGGTGGAGTATTTGTTCCTTATGAGTATCAAAATAATTTTTAAATCAGAAAATGCCTGGGCCTGTGGTTCAGAAGGATATGACCATGACCATATTTCAGGCACCCCAAGCTCGAGTAGTGACTTTGGTGCTGACAGAGCCTCATAGAGGATTATAGGAACTGTGACTGGGTTCCGTCCAACGTGGAGGAGGGTGAAGAGGTTCTTGGCCTGCTTGGATGACACCCTAGTGCTATGGCAGAGTCTTATAACACTGACAACAAGATCTGTTGCAAAGAAAGACATGCCTTGGTTACTTAAGCTAGTGATAGCAGCCCTTGTCTCTGCATGTGAATGGCTGCTCTTAAATGCAAGTGATGATGGCACCACTAGAGTGAGGTGTAGGGCAAGGGTGAAACATAAGCTAATAACTTAGATGAGGATTCTGAGGTAGAACCATGGCCAGGCTCAGTTACACTCCATGGCAGGGAGAAAAACAACAATTCAGTGAACCAGGCTGCAGTGGATGGACTGGTAGTGATATCAGTCATCTCCCATAGAAGCCAGAGCAGACAGGTTGTACATGCTGTGGCATGGGGAACAGCCAGATAGTTGGAAACTTAACGAGTAGTGGCTAGAGACTTAGCAGGTTTAGTACCACAGTTCTATTGCATTGGCTTGGACTCCTGAAATGTTTGAGAAGGAGGCTGTGGCTGAGATGCTGTCTGTTCTATTACAATGATTGAAAATTTAGTTAAACATTTCATTAAGCATTTCAGTAAGTCCTGTTTTTTTTTTTTTTTTGATATTCAAAATGCTTTGGGGATATTCAAGGGATTCCCACAATTGAACTCACCAGTCCCCAGTAATCAGTTTCAGATCACTAATCTGATTTTTTTCTACTCATATCTACATTTCTTCAGTCAGAACAGAAACCATTTTAAGCATTTCTTATTTCCATAGCCATACATAGTGACAAATAAACATCATTACCTAAGAAAGTAGGTAGGCTATGTAAAGATCCTATTGTTTGGGCAAATTTGTATAATAATTAAAGGCAGGTCAAGTTAGTATTACATTAAAGCCAAAACAGTAACTGAAGAGAACTATTACTCTGAATAATGTCATGTTAATGTCAAGAGCAGAAACCCAGATGTCACGATCCTCTCCATTTTTTATCTAACAAGTGGGAATATACAGTAGCTCCCATGTAAAATCTTTTTTTTCCTTTCTTTCTTTTCCTCTTTCCTTCTTTCTTTTTTTCTTTCTTTCTTTCTTTCTTTCTTTCTTTTTCTTTCTCTCTGCCTTTCTTTCCTTGTTTTTTTTTAAACATAGACATATATTGACTAGAAGACTGAGCACATCATCAGTGAATGCTGTGGCAATTACACCACCGTTGCCATTCATTTTCCACTATGTTCTTTTAATTTTCCAACACATAATCACCTACATCATTGGAATAAATATGCTATGTCCTCTCATCTACATACAGTATTTTCTGTTATTTTCACTTATTTCCATCTAATAATTTAATCCCTATAAGGTAACAATCATTATCATAACCAATAAGCATATTCCTGTAAAGTCTGAAACTCAATATCCTCAGACCCTGTATTCAATCATGATGCTGTGTGCCTTAAATGTTCTGACCAATTAATGATGTTTCTTACTATAATGCACTACTGATCCATAAATCTCTCTAGCCAGAATCAATATGTTTTTATAAGTATCTCCTATTACAGAAGGTGGTGATGTTCATACCCCTGCCCCCCTCTGCCCCCTATTTATCTATATATATATATCTGGACTACTAATTGCCAGCATGAGTCAATGTATAACAATTACAGAACTTTGTTCCCTGGCAATTCCACTTCCAGTCTGTCCATATACAGCATTGACTAAAGAAAAGCAATAAAAAAAAATGACTAAGGTATAGTGACTTAAGTTTGAGTATTAGCTGGGACTCTGGAAAAAAAAACAGGAATTATGGGGGAGTCAGTAGAAGTGATCAGTGAAGGCTGGCTGACCCTTTCCTGGACTAGGAAAAGAGGTAGGTCACAGCTGTGTATTGTTCCTAGTGCAAGCAGATACATGCACAGAAACCATTTCCCCACAGTGAGAAGGCCTGGATTCCCAAGCTGGTGACAGTAGTGCTCAGAGTGTGTATGCATATACGTTACAGTGTGTGTGTGTGTGTGTGTGTGTGTGTGTGTGTGTGTGTGTGTGTGTGTGTGTGTGTGTGTGTGTGTATGTGTGTGTGCGTGTGTGTGTGCGTGTGTGTGTGTGTGTGTGTGTGTGTGTGTGTGTGTGTGTGTGTGTGTGTGTGTGTGTGTGTGTGTGTGTGTGTGTGTTAGAAGGAGAACACACACATTAGGAGAGGGCATTAAATGCCCAACAACGATGCATCAGTCACACGAAGGTGGCTTTAATGCCATAAAGAAAATACACCTATAGTCTGCACCAGAATGATGAGGTTGCTGATTGCAGGAGATGCCTGCCAGCTAGAGTCTGACACTTATGAACTCCTTCAGAATCTGATGTCAGAGGTAACCCAGACTAATTTTATTTTTAGTTATTTGTTATTTATTTTGCATTTGGTTATAGAATGGCCTGACTGGGTACAAAAAGGTCCATCTTCAATGGATACCTAGGCAGATTTGTTCCACAGTAATGCATACAAAAAGCTGCATAAAAATACACAATCAACAATCACTTGGTAAAGGGGAGCAAATGAGCATATACAAAAAATGACATAAAAACAATTGGATCACAATATTAACAGTATATAAAGTGATTCCCCCGGATTCACTAATCTTCCGTGCAGGACTACTCTAGTCCTGCACGGAAGCGGCCATTTAGGAGGAGGACGGCAGCACGGCAAGCATATTTAAGAAGGCACGCTGCCTGACCACCTAATGCTACACAGAGCGAGTACGAGTGGAAGGGGCGTGTCTGAGAGCAGAGCTCTCAGAATAAACACGCCCCTGCAAAGTAGAACAGCAGAAACTGTAAATAAACAAGCAAGACCGCTCATAGGTGTCTGCATATCCCCACTAACAGTTCCCCATGTGTACAACAGCAACAGGACATAAAAATAAAAAGAAGTAACCCCTGTATTTATTTCTAAAACTCCGCATTCATCTATCCATAGGTGCGCGGGTGTGCCCATCGCTTAGCTACGGTTAAAGCAGCTTAAAAAGCTGAAGAAGTTAACAAAGAAGATATATGCAAATGAAACAACACAGCAATAGCGTAGTGGTCAGAGCATCCACCTTACGAGTAGGCATTCCTGTTTTGAGTCTCACTGCAGCACATACCATTTTCCATGTGAAATCTGCATACGAACATATATTTACATTTTATCGCTGTATAACCTACTAAATAACATTTAAATGTGAACTGGTGTACTGCATTAAATGCACATGTGAAGAGTCAGTACCATAATGAATAAGTCAGCAATAAGCAGGCATAAGCACAGATAAGCAGTAGTATGCATATGTAAGCACTAGTAAGCGTGTGCAAGTGCGTTTGGATGGGGTGAAGCACCACTGACACAGATCAAGCAAAGGAGACGTTAACTGCATGTAAGACACTGTGACCGGAAGTCAGCAGTGCTAACCTCTGCACAAACCCACTTACAACTGCTGAAAGTGCTTTAAGCACACTGTATACAATGGCCGGTGTCACGTGTGACTCTGTGTACACTAACGGAGTCAGTCGTAGGTTTTGCAAAGTATACGTGGCACACAAGGTTGGCTGTTATACACACAAAACACAGTATCCAGCAATACCAGTCAACATTTCCGGATATGTAGCTAAAGACTTAGATGTATATGTGTTTGTATGAATTCCCATAAATATATAGATATATACCTCCCCCTCTCTGTAGTACAAATGTATACAAACATAGATAGACATTTAGGCTTTGTATTAGAACATTACCCCACAGCGATTTTTGTACAGGAGTAGGCGTAGTCTACATGATTGATAGGGCAAGCCCATGTGATATTGCATGCTGAGTGACAAGCCATGCAGATTACCAAGTGACATGCTAAATATTCATTGACTGACTGTTGTTAACATAGTGAAGAGCTGGGGGGAGGGGCATCTGTATGCCAGACTGGGGAAGAGGCAGCACTCAGATAAAATGAAAAATTACCACAAATATCAGCAGGTGCAGGAAAGAAATGCAGGCTCATTCAACTATCAGCGGGTCAGAATCTTTGTAGGTCCAAACACAAAAAAAACACTTGAAGCAAAACACACTCCTGGGCTGCAGAGGTAAAACACTATTTTCAAGTAACTGCAACAGTGAACTAGTTAAAGAAATGCCAAAACCCAAACCATAACGCCTGCCCCCCACCTTTATTTACTATAATTTTGTGCAGTAATTGCTTTAGCAGGGGGGCAAGCCCCCCTGTACCCCCACCTTTCTTTGAACATATTTCTTGAGATAAAGCAACAAGCAGTATTCCGAGGCAGTGAGACACTAAATACATTCAATAAATGCAGTAAAAAAGACTTCCCAGAAAGGTCGCCACCTGCACCCTTACAGAACTATAATTTTAAGTCTGTGTAATACTGCAATAGAATTGTATACATGTAGCATATTATGTGTTCGCATCCCTCAGCCTTTAAAAAATTGTGATGTTAAGTCTGATATATGCAGCATATTCTGTGTTTGTCTGAATAATCAAGCCTTTTGATCACTGGAAATTGGACTGCTTTCGTGTCACAATTCTGGTATCAGCAAATAAGACAGAAAAGGGTTTGTACTGAAATAATTGCAATGCTTTGCATATACATTTTGTAGGTGATTGGCTTCCAATGTGTATTCAAAGCACTTCTAAACGTAAATGTTATGCGTAGAGTGCTGGGAGGGCTTTGGGTGGTCCATGCTACTGCGCTTCTGGTGGGGTAATGTTCTAATACAAATCTGACATATAAATAAATACCCACATATACATATGCAGACTCCCATACATCCACATGTCGTTAAATGTATATGCAGCAATATATATATATATATATATATATATATATATATATATATATATATATATATATATATATATATGCATAGATATACACAGATATATAACTATGATAAGATACACCACCTAAGAATGACATATGTTCACAGGCCATGCCAATGGAGGTGAGGGGACCAAGCAAGAAACGTGTAACACATAGCATGAACTGCCCCCCCCCCCCCCAGCCGGACATGGGAAACATACAAACAAACCCGCAAACAATGTAAACAATCCACTGCTCCCTAGACCATAGGCAAGATACAACCGGGGGGGGGGGTGCACAGTGGACCTGGGAAGTCTAATCTTGGAACAGAGACAGGAGTGTCCCTTGCAGGACACCCCAAAAATTGTCTTGTTGTAGGAGGAAATGGTTCTGAATCTATTGAATGATTGAGACAATTATTGGTAATATAAATATAGGAGTGGTACCAGTATAATTTTATCTGATGAAGTCTCATTTGGTAGACGAAAGCGCTTATCATCTGTTGTTGGAATAACAATAAAGGATAATTCCTTTCTCCCTTGGTGATTTGGAACCATTATTTGGTCTACATAGTTGGTTCAGATTTATTAGTGTGGTTGTTGTAGGAGGAAGCCTGTGCGATGACCTATCAAGGCGGGCATGTACATACCCAGACTACAAGGGTGGGAAAGCCCGATGACCCATGGGTCGAGACAACGTAGGAGATGCGTCCCATGAAGTGGAGAGTGTGTAGTCTGTAGTGGTGTGCTTAGAGCCGACCTGCACCCAGAGTAAGGATGAGTGCTGTAGAGGAGGTGCTGGTGGGGGAACTATGGGTATGTAATTATGGGTCTAGGCATGCGGGTGTTTGCTGGAGTGGGTCTATTCGAACCGCCCCAGGGATGTAAGCAATAGTGTTCATTGGGCAGAGACCGCCGCCCAAAGGGCAGCCACTAACGCTATGAGTCACACTGCAGCACATTCTATTTTACATGGCAAAGAACAGAATAACCAGATATAGATGTAAATATGTAGAGGTATGTGTGTGTATATATACCCATACCTACACGGAGATATACCTCTGTAGTACAAATGTATACATACATAGACAGAATATATAAATACCCACATATAGCTATATACATATGCAGACACCCGTACATCCATATGTCATTTTATATATATATATATATATATATATATATATATATATATATATATACAGATATATATATATATATATATATATATATATATATATATATATATATATATATAGATATATACATACATATATAGATATTTATTTATTTTATGTATTTATTTTACATTTGTTGACTAGGCTAGTCTAACTGGATACATGTCCATTTTCAGTAGAGGCCCGGGGAGAAAAGCTCCAGTAAAAAATAAACATGCAAAAATATCAAATTCAAAATTATAAAAATGGCATTAACATAGAATATTACATCATAAAGTTTACAAATTTACAAAAAAACAGTAAAAAATGACTTAAAAAGTCAAACATGGAAAATAGTACTCAAGACTAACAGCATTAGTAATTAAGAAAAAGGTTAGTTTATAGAGAGTTGTATGAAGAGGTTTATAGTTAAGTATATTATGGTTTTCAGTGTAACAGATAGTTAAAGGATAACAGCTAGTCAGGTTTGGTAAAAGAACATAACCAGTGGTTAGTGAAGAAAAGTTTTAGGTTAGTTTTAAATAGTGGGAGAGAGGTTTGGGTTGTAAGGTCATGTGGTAATAGATTCCATAGTTTACCAACTGAGTTAGAGAATAGGGAGTTGCCTGCTAAGTTTTTTGATAAGGTAGTGTGAATCAACTATTTGTTTGAGGAGCGTAGATTCTTCAGGTTATTATATGGCATTATGAGGGTGGAAAGAATTGGGGTGTTGTTGGGTTGGTATAGGGCTTTGTGGGCTATTGTAAGTTGGTTAAATTGTAGTTGGTGAGCAATGACGGCTAGTGACTTCAAATCAAAGGGGGGCTGCAGGAGACAGCTGAATGGGTGGGGTCAAGGGGAAGGGTGTGGCCAACTAGAAAGGGGAGGAGCTATGCTCAAAACCACACAAACTAACTTTAATTAAATACGCTGCCCTGGGTGGCAAACCATCATTATGAGAGTCCAATCAGGACAAAAATAAGTGTAGAAGAATAAAAATATTTCAATGCATTGGCTGCATGACAGCTTACTTAATATCTAGATGGAAACAAAAGATTGTGAGGCATGAAAAAATAAATTACTTTTTAAATACATTACTGGAATGCCAGTCAAAATCAAGTACAAGAAAAACCAGAAGCACTCAACTCAAACCACTTCTCCTTGCACTGCAGTCCTAATTATAATTTATATTCAGCTTTATTAAAGTACCAAGTAACATGCTGAAAGTAGAAATCTCTGTGATGCCCCCACTTGTAAAAATGTTTCTTATCCAAAAAAGACCTGCTGCCTGACAACTATCTACTTGTTTCATGGGGAAAACATGTAAGTAAAAATGAAAAGCAAACAAGAAACAAGCTCAAGATGCATTGCTTAAAGGATTACTGTACAGGTTATGGACCACACATGATTGGCATTCTGTTTAGTTTACGGGTAAAGTCTGTAGAGATGACTGGAAGTCTCCAATAAGTGTAATGAGCTTTTTAAAATAATGGATTCCTGTCCTTTAATACCCAAGGCTTATACATTATCTGGTCAAGTATTCTCTGCATGGCAACAACAGAAAGGCTTTCAATGTTGGCAATTCTTTAACAGTATGCTTATTAAAGCTTACTTGCATCTTACGATTTCAGACAAGCTTACCTTATGATCATTAAAGCATTGCTACTTAAACACAGAGCAACAGGCACTTTGAGTAATAAGCATAAATCAACAGTACAAAAATATGACTGAAACCAGACCTTTCTGCAAAATCAAGGACAGATGAAAAGCCACTGTAGTACTTGTGTCTACCTTGGATGAGGGGGACACTGCACATTTACACTGCATAACTACTCTTTGCCTTGCTTGGGCACATCCAGAGTCACTACATGGTGGAGTGGGTTGCAACAAGTATGTCACAATTTGAAATGTCTCTGGCTGACTGTGATGGCCCTGACACATTTGTCATACCTCTCAACCTCAGAGCAAGAAATCTGGACAAAGCCATACACAGAAGTGGGACAAATGCCCAAAAATAAGGACAATTTTTAAATATTGCTCTAATAAACTTAGAAACATAATAGGATAGGTATTGCATTAGTATGACTTTTCTGAACGGTATAAAATCTGAAACTCAAATGTCTGTCATTATTTTCTAACTTTAGTCTTTAGTGATTTGTCACTAATTTGCCAAAAAACACAATTTTATGAAAAATGGACCAAATGTGATGCAAAAATATAAAATAGCCACACAATACAGCTGGGAACCTGTCAAAGAAGGGACACTTTAATATTAGTACTGCTAACTTGAGCAGCTGACAAAATAAAATAATCTACATGCATTTCAAGTAATCTATAACTTTGATTATTACGGTTCTTTCTTAATTGTAAACCCTCCATGTTTTCTTCCAAAATTGCTATTTTGCGGAGGGATTATTAGGGGGAAGAGCAACATTTTGAGCCAAAATTGGGGACAGTTGAGAGGTTGGCTATGCCTAATTCTATAAAGCAATTTATTTGCATGTACCTCTCAACCTGTTAATGCAGTAAATCTGAACAAGGCCAAACATATTGGGGGAACATATAAACAGTACTAAAAATTGCTCTTGTATAAATTGAGACAGTTGATAGAATAACAGTTCTTACTTTAGCATGCATTTTTCTGAAGGTTATGAAGTCTGAAACTGAGTGTATCATTATTTAGTGACTTAATTTCTTAATGATTTGCCAGAAAACTACAAATTTTATGAAGAACAAACCAAAAATAAGAAGCAAAAATCTATTCATTCTTTGAAAATCTGGACATTTGGGAGGTATAGTTCAGCTGGGCCTGTCTGAGTTTGCTGCCCTTCCCCCCTGACAAAATCATGGTTGAATGGAGCCTCTGCAGCCATTCCAATGAACCATTACTTGGCTATTTCACTCCATTTACCATAAACACTATGCATACTGCTTTACTTCTATGATGAGTTGGACTTCATTTGAAAGTTGTATTTTGTATTTTACAGCACAAACACTAAGTCATCTACTAAACAAAGCAATGCAGTCACACAATGAAAACTTAGCATTAAAACTTCTCTGCCCTTGAAACTCACATTCATTGAAACAGCATTGAAACCCACATTCAAAGAAAATACATTTTGCCAGTGGCAGATAAAGATTAATTTTGGGCTGTTTTCAAATCATAGGCCCCTTGCATATGAAACATACATGTGCTCTTTGATACAACTTCCTCATTGTACTAAATTATATTCCTTGTACAATATATTACAGTTGTTAGAGGGCGTTTTAAATTTGTTTTGAACATTTTTCCAGTAAGCAATGAAACAAAATGCATGCACCCATAATGACAAAACTGCCCAGTTCAGAACATTTATCATAAAAGTCTTCTTAGACTTCCACAGTCCACCATTATCAGTAAATATGCACAATTCTACAGTCCACCATTATCAGTAAATATGCACAATTCTACAGTCCACCATTATCAGTAAATATGCACAATTCTACAGTCCATTATCAGTAAATATGCACTATCTCTGAAGAAGTAAAAGTCATCTAAATAATTCCACATTAAAGAAATCTGTAACTAATGAAGAGGTTGCTGCTAGCAAACACCTTTATATTTCATGGTTTCATCGAAAAATAAAGTGTCTGTTGCCCCTCAGGAATAAATTGCCTATATTACATTAAAAACATGATAAGCTAGTAATACTGCAAGAGGAAATGGATGGCAAACTGATAACGAACTCAGAGTTAGAATCTTCACCAAGGAGAACATTCTCAGTACGGCAGCATCCACCCCTTGTGGGAGTAGAACCCGCAGCCTTCTGCATTAAAGGCAAGTACACAACCTGCTGTGCTATTAACAAGGCAAACCAACTTCACTTAAGCAACACTAAACTTCTGTTCCCCTGCAGCTCTCAGCTCCTTGTAAAATCTACTCAATACTCAACTTCGCAGCACAAGAAAACTGGAAAAGCCAAAATGTATTGGGGGGGGGGGTCAAAAGTCCAAAAACCAGGGGCACAAACATTGCTTGTATAATCTTGGAAAGTTGCTAGAACCATACATTTTACTGCCAAGCTCCCTGTGCAAAACAGTCAGAGCAACATACCACAATGCCAAATCAGCTGCTTTGTAAAAGAGGAAGACTGAAACTTAAATGGCTATCATTTAGTGAATTCAGTTCTCACCATAGCTGTCAACCTCTTAGTACAAAACACCTGGACAAACCCAGTAATGAGGGAATACAGCCCTCAAACATTCAGTGAATTCAGTTCTTGCCATAGCTGTCAACCTTAGCACAAAAAACCTGGACAAAGCCACTAACAGGGTATTACAGTCCCAAAAATAAGGACAAATTTCAAATAGCCATCTTATAAACTTAAAAAATTGCTATAATAAAAGGTTGTGTTACTATATATTTATTGATAGAATAAAATGTTGTTTTACTATGTATTTTCTGAAGAATATGAAGCCTGAAATTCAAATGCCTGTCAGTTTTACTTCTGACAGAACAAAAACAATTTTCAGCAGAGGCCCAGGGAGAAATACTGTAGACACATGTCTGTAAAATGGCAGGACACCAAAACAAATCCACACAAACACAGGGATAAGATGCAGACTCCACACAGAAGGCACCCCAGCCAAGAATCAAACCAGAAAACCTATAGCTGTGAGGCAACAATACTGCCACTGCACCATCAAATATGTAAGGAACTAAACATTCAGAAACCTGAAGTCTGAAATTCAAATGCCTGTCAATTTTATTTAACATTTGTTAATCAGGACAGTCTGACTTGGAACAAAAAAAAACAATTCTCAGCAGAGGCCCAGGAAGAAATAATGCAGACATGTCTTTGTAACATGGGAGGACACAAAAGCAAACCCACACAAACACAGGGAGAAGATACAGACCCCCCCACACAAAGAAGGCACCCCAGCCAAGAAGCAAACCTGAAAACCTGCAGCTGTAAGGCAACAGTGCTACCACTGCACCATCAAATATCAAGCATTGCAATATTTATAAACCACAGATATTATGAGGAACAGATCAGAACAAATATGAGGCAAAAATCTGCAATTTTTTTTTCAAGTGGTGGTGGGTAGGGAATTTATGTCTTTAACACCTGCATACAAGGTACAGGGTTCAAGCCTGAGGTATTCCCTACCACACCACCATGAGCCTAACCACCAGTATATTGCACCAGGGGCCTTTACACACACACACACACACACACACGGTCCAGTAGTAGCTCCCTGTCTGCAAAACCACCATTACATCCATAATCCCAGGTCCCAGTCCACCGACGAGTGCAGCTGAAATCCTGCACAATTCCGACCTTGCCTGTCATGAGATTTTCCACTGCAGCAAGCTCCAATCCAGACCCGAGATCCTTCTCCTGACTGCTGACCTTGCACCTCGACACATTTCCCAAGTGAGTTCCCAGGCAGTCTATGCAGTTTAAAACTGCATAGACTTGTGGGAGCGCTCCTGTTCACGTGTCTCAATCAGGACTGCTGCTGAGACAATCTGCGCATGCGCACTAGTCCAGACTGTTATTGTTTTTATTTTGTTAGTTTGAAGTTGAGGGGGCTGCAGTCCGGCAGTCCAATAGCATGGACCACCCCTGTTGGTGAGGGAGTTCAAGCCAGCCTAGTTGTTTTAGATTCTGACAGTAATGAGTCCTGTAAGGAGAGTTTGTAGCAAATTTGGCAATATTGTTATAAGATTTAGGTAGTTTGTTGAGATTATTTTTAGAATGATTGGTATATATGGGGGAAGCATATAATAGGGTAGAGATTAAGTGGGTTCTAGCTATTGTGGTCCTGGCTTCTGGTGTAAGGAAAGGTTTGATTCTATAGAGGAATCCAAGTTTTCTGTTAATAGATTTTATTGTAGTACTTATGTGTGTGTCAAAATTTAGGTGATTGTCAAATGTAATTCCTAGAGGTTTGGTGGTGGGGTCTGGAGAAATGTACCATTATTGGATGTGAGTATGAAATGAAGAGGGGTAGACAAATGAGAGGGTGTAAAGAGCAAAAGTTTTTTTTTTTTGGGGGGGTTAAGGAGAAGACAACGATTAGAGAACCATTGTTCAACAGTGGTGAAAGTTTTTGTGTGAGAGAATGAAGTTTGGTTTGGGATGTGCCAGAACAAATTATGGTAGACTCATCTGCATATTGAATGCAGGTAGAGAGTGGAGTAGAAAGATGAAGGTCATTTATGAAAATGGAAAACAGTAGAGAACCTAATATGGAGCCCTCAGGGACACATAGGGAGGTGGGAAGGAGGTCTAAAAGATGTTTTTTCCAGAGAACTGCTTGTTGTCTGTTTTCAAGGTAGGATGTGAACCAGTTCATAGCAGGACTGTCGAGAGAGAGGGACTTCAGAAGGTGGAGGAGAAGTTGGTGATTAACCATGTCAAAGGCTTTTGATAGGTCAACAAAGAACACAGAGGAAAGAATAGTTTTGTTGGGATTTTTGTTGATACAGTTAGTAAAGGATAACAAGGCTCTGGTGGTACTATGGAATGGCAGGAAACCATGTTGACAGTTAGCTAGGAGATTGTAATGGAGTAGGTGGTTTAGTAATTGCTTGTGGATACATTTCTCCATTATTTTAGCAAGTGGAGAGAGTAGAGCTATGGGGCAAAAGTTGGAGAAATCAATGGAGTTTCCACCTTTGTGAAGAGGAATAATGTGAGAGATTTTCCAGAGAGAAGGGATAGTGCCTTCTTTTATGGTTCTATTGATCAATATGGAGATGGGATAGGCAATAGCTTTGGCTCCTATTTGGAGGAATTCTGCTGGTAGTTTATCAGCTGAGGGGGTAGTAGGTTTTAATTTTTGGAGTAAGGAAGAGATATAGGATGTAGGTATAGGTTCCAGGTGGAAGGGGGGAGGCATGGAGTTAGGAGTGGGCAATTTAGAGGTGTCAGTGGTTTGATGGTTTGATAGATTTAGTATAGAAGTAGTGAAGAAAGAGTTGAAGGCATTTGCTATTTGTGTTTGGCAGTCAGGGTTGGAGCCTAGTGGATTAGGCATGCCTGTTTTGCCTGGGGATAGAAGTGTGTTAATAGTAGTCCAGAACGTTTGTGGTTGTTTAAGGGATGATTGTTGTAATTGGATATAAAGGTTCTTTTTATCTTGTAGGAAAGCTTTTTTTGTTATGTTTCTTTGTTGTCTAAATGTTTGGTGATCGGTAGTATTCTTTGTAGTACACCATTTTGCCCAAGATTTATTTCTACAATGGATTAGTTTCTTAGTATGATTTGAGAGCCATTGGGCTGGTTTAGTTTTCTTTCTTATGGAGCAAATTGGGGCATGATGGTCCAAGATTGCTAGGAAAGTGGTATTGAAGTAATTAACTGCTTCATTTATAGGGTGAGCTTTAAGAAGTGACCAGTTGCATTGCTTAAGTTTGGTCTGAAACAGTTTGGGGTCAAAATGTTTTTTGGTACGGGTTGTTCTGACTGAAATAGGGATAGTTAAACTTGTTTTATGTCTGATAATATATATTAGAGAATGGTCGCTTAGGTCGTCTGGGAGGGTTCCTGTTGTATATTTTTGTTGTGGGCTATTTGTTAGTATCCAATTCAGGATGCTTTCTTTATTATTGTTTATTTGTTCTGGTAGGAGAGTTTATAGCTTGTGAGAAACCATACAGGTTGATCAGGGTGGATGGATTAGTGTGGCTACATAAATTCCAGTCTATGTTAAAGTCACCTAGGATTATGGTTTCCTGAGGGAGGTTTGAAGAAAGCCAGTTTAGTATGTCTTCTAGTATTCTAAGATTTTTACCTGGGGGAAGATAGGAGCAGATGATGTTAACTGATTTTTGTGAGTTAAGCTGCAGTCTAGAAATAATTATTTCTGCATTATTATCTGAGGGTAGGTTAGGATTTATTTTGATAATTTGTAGTCCTGCTTTGTAGAGAATTGCTACCCCTCCACCTTTTTTGTTTGTGCGGTCTTGTCGAAAGATACTATAACCTGGGGGTTTTATATATATATATTATATATATATATATATATATATATATATATATATATATATATATATATATATATATAAATATGTGTGTGTGTGTGTGTGTGTGTGTGTGTGCATAAATATACACATAGCTAGGATATGATACAGCAGTTAAGAATTACATATGTTCACAGGACGTACCAATGGGGGTGAGGGGTCCAATCAACAAACGTGTAACACGGAGTATCAACCCCCCCCCCAACTAGACATGTGAAACATACAAACACACAATAAAATTAAACACACCACTGCTTCCCAGACTACAGGCAGGATACTACCAGTAGGAGAGACCTGCCAAGTCTAATGTTGAAACAAAGACAATAATGTCCCTTGTGGGACACCCCAAAAATTCCATGATATTCAGATTTCCAGCCTATATACCAATGTCCAATGGCAGGCCACACATGTTCTCGGAATACAAGCTTGGGGAAGCCTGATGATCCATGGGGTGAGCCAACATACAAGATGGGTCCTGAGAAGTGGGTAGTGGGTAGTGTGTACAGGTGTGGCCAGACCTGACCTGCAACCGGAGTAAGAAAGAGTGCCAAAGAGGCTGTGTGGTTTGGGAACTATGGGTATGACGTTATGGGACTAGCTGTGCAGGTGTTGGCTGGAGTGAGTCTATCTGGACTGCCCCAGGGATGTAAGTAATAGTGTGCATTGGGCAGAGCTGACGCCTAACGAGCAGCTATGCCCGGTATGAGTCCCTCTGTAGCTAAGTCTAGTTTACATGGCAAAGGACGATATACATCCAGACACCATGTCTCGCTCGTACAGCATGCATGGCCAAACCAAACAAACAAAACACTAGAGGCCAGCATATACAGTCCAAAACTTTTATTGTAATAGCTAATAAAGACATATAAATGCCCAAAAACTATTCCAAAATCAAACCAGTTTCGGCAGATGCCTTCTTCAGTGAAAATTATTCATTCAAATAAGCACAAGACTTCATGAATATTTATATAGTGCCCTATCCAATGGCCATCAATGGTATAATCCATACCCCTGTTTATTAACAGATTTTAAAAACCAAAATCCTTAGATGACAGCATTTTGATGCTATTGGTGCTGAGGCTTACAAAAATACATCATATTTGTACATGGATGTTGTTTAAAGTTTAGAACAAATAATTTGTCTATTAATCAAATCATAATGAACTTAAACAAAAGAAAATAATACCCTGCATATTCATAGTATAAATATCATTATATATAGTAATATACCCAGCCAAAATGTTAAGGCATACTCATCAAGGTAAATAATATATATATTTTTTGTTTTTTATATAGGAAATAACCATATGAGCCAAGTATAAAAATTATTGTGTGTATAAAACATATACTTATCATAAATGGTCATTTAGACCAGGTGGAAACAAGGCTCCCAAATGGATAATCCAATATTTTTCCTTATGACTCAGTATATTTTGCTATCCCTGTTGATTGTTCCTGTTACCTGTGATTCTATCAATAACCATAAACATAAACTTAGCCGTTGGGTGTTTGATGGTATGTTGATATAAAGCATTGGTAGGTTTTGCATTCCTAATATCACTTCTATGTTCCCCTATTCTTATTCTTAGTGAGCGTGAAATTTTACCCACATAAAATGCAGAGAACTGACATGTCGCCAAATATATAACCCAACTACTGGAACAGTTGGCGAATATCCTAAGATTATAAACCTTACTGGTGTTAACAATGGAAAATTGCTTCAACTTGTTCACCTGGTTACATGAAGAACAATGACCACAAGGGAAAGTGCCCAAAAGTTCATCCCCTGCTATGGTCAATTGTTTATATTTGGCCCCTCCACTTTCCTTCTGTTTATAGTGGGAAAACAAAGATCCTAAGGTTCTACCCCTCCTATAAGAAAACTGGCATTTAGTACCCAGGATATCCCGAAGAAAGTGATTGGCCATCAGAATGTTCCAATTGTCATTCATAACATCTCTTATCACCTGATGATTCCTACCGAATGTAGTAACAAACCTAATGGTTGTGTCTTTTGAATTCGATGTATGGTCCCTATATTGCAGCAATGTATCCCTGCATTGTTTGTCAGAGCATGCACTGGCGGATATGATATACATTGGATGATACCCCCTATCCAAAAATCTGTTTTCCAAATCGACTTTAGCCTCCTCATAATCAATAATAGAGGAGCTAATGCGTTTAATTCTAAGAAACTGAGATTTGGGGATATTGCGGATGGTGTGGCATGGATGCATGCTAGAAGCATGAAGTAATGTGTTATACTGTGGGTATTTGCAGTAGATTTTAGTACTCAAAGTATCATCATCATTACGATAAATGGTAACATCCAGAAAGTTGATGGTTTGTAAATGAAATGTAACAGTAAACTCAATTCCCCAGATGTTACTATTGTGGTACTCCACAAATTCCTGTAAATATGCTGAGTCAGCACGCTACACCATCCAGTAGTCATCTAGATATCTCCGCCAGATATCAATCTCAACCAAGTAGATGTTATGCATTGGATTGTATATAAGGCATTCCTCAAGGTAGGCCATAAAAATATCGGCATAGATGGGCGCAAAAGATGCCCCCATGGATGTACCCAATTGTTGCCAATAACAATCCCCTTGGAAGTAAAAAACATTTTTAGTCAGCACATGCTCGGACATACAGATAATGAGTGTATTAAAAACCGGTGGGTACAGCTCAGTTTTCTCCAACCAATATTGCAGAGCCTGCAACCCAGCCCAATGTGGTATACTCATATATAAGGACCGAACGTCAAGTGTACACATAAGCCAATGAGGTTCTAATTGTGTGTCCTCAATAATTTTTAAGAATTGCGTGGTATCCTTTATCCTGGCCCTAACTTGTTTAAGTAATGGTTTAAGTTGCTGAGTAAGAAATACTGAAGGAAGTTCAGTAAGTGAGCCAATACCCGATACTATGGGCCTCCCCGGAGGGTTAGTAATAGATTTGTGTATTTTAGGAAGTAAATACAAAATTTGTTTAGAAGGGCCACTTACCCTAATATGTTGAGCTATATTGGATGTTATGATGCCTTCTTCCACAGCTGAATCAAGAAATACATCAATCTCTTTTTTAAATTTTAATGTGAGGTCAATTCCCATATGCATATAGCATCCAGAATCTGATAGTTGTCTAAGCCCTTCCTGAATGTAGTAGTCCATATTCAAAATAACCACTGCCCTTCCCTTATCTGCTTGGAGTATAGCTATATTGTGATTATCCTTGAGTTCCATTAGGGCCTTTTTCTCAGACATATTAATATTATCCTGTAAAATATGAGATTCAAAATGTGAAAAATGTAAGTCCCTTAATACAGCTTGTTGAAAAATGCCCACATTTTTATTCATAGGTGGTTGAAATGCTGATTTGTGAAATCTAAAGTCAGCTGATCTTTGGGAATTTACAGTGTTTTGATCTGAAAAAAATATTTTTAAGTTTAGACACCTACAAAAATCCAAAACATCTTGTGCAATCTTATATTGTTCAGAAAAGAAACTGGGTACAAATCCCAATCCTTTATTGAGTAGTTTCTGTTGGTCATCAGTTAGTACAATATTAGAAAAATTTAGAACATTATTACAGTTGGTTGCTATTGTTTCAATAGAGTTTGAATCAATCCTGCCATGGATTCTGTCCCTATTCCGATTGGTATGTTTCCACCTCCCTCTGTACTTTCTGCCCCTCTAAAGGGACGATATAACCAGATGTGTTGTTGAAAACCCACTAAATGACATCAAAGAACACTTGGTCACAACACCCCACTGTCGGTATGTAGGCCGAACTAATTGGCATCACAAGGTATTATTGCTGTCCAGACCTCTCAATTGTCCCTGATATAGACTCCAATTTTAGATCTGTCCTTCTTAATCCCACTGAAAACTGGTGAGTGCTGAAGAAAAGGTGGTGAAGTGCCCTTAATAAATAATGATAGTAATTCAGAGTTCTAGATGTTTAACGTCAGAAAACCTATATTAATCCACATTCTCTTATTCTGCAAATGTTTCAGGTTAATACTACAAATATTTAGAAAATGCCCCTGATAGTCCCTGATTATTTGAGGAGTTGTCCCTGATTCTTTTGAGATATGTCTCCGATCGGTTGAGAGCTATGTTGCTGTCCTCACCCCCACCCAGGGGTGTGATTGTCCAGATCTACCACCATATGTAGGTTATATACACAGCTGTCTCTGTAGAAGAAATGACCAGCTGTGGAACCTTCCCATCCGCTGTCCTGCATATCCCTTGACATGTCCCCTACAATCAGCCCCTCATTGTGGCCCAACAACACAACTTACCTATTGACCCCTCTTACATTTTTAGTAATTCCCACAGTCACAAGTAGGTGACACCTTCCACACAACTATATTGGCAGAATCTGGAACCCCCAACCCAGGTGTATTACTGCAGCTGTCCCAGACTACACATGTAAAAACACATGAAGGGAAAACCCAAGCACACTTGGATCACCACCTGGCGATGTCCGCCACCCCCAAACACTCCAGACCCCTACACCAACTACTGACACTGACACCTCCTGTCCTGCCTCACATACATATCCCAACACCCTGCAAACCTGCACTACCACTTCCCCACCAGTCAGTCGAACAGCCTACTATACAGTTAAAATGCCCCCCCCTCCACCTACCTGCCTACACCTCCACTATTCACATCTACTCTACAACACAGGTATGGCATAGCTAAACCTAACCCGAATACCTGTGTGTAGCCTAACCAGAAATGCTAAACTGGAATTCTACTTATCCTAATACTGACCTTCGTGAACAGTCATACCTGACATGTACACCTGACGTAAGCATGTATAAAACTGACATGTACATGAAGTAGCATGGGGGTATACGGCAGCAAGCAGGAGTATGCCTGTATGGGCTGTGGTAAGCAATGCTTACACAGATTAAGCAAAGTAGAAGCTAACTGGTTTAAGAAACTGTAACCGAAGGTGAGTAGTGCTTATCGCTGTGCAAACCCGCGCAAACCCACGTGTACTCCCCAGCAACCAAATAAACTGCTTTTTCAAAGCTCGAATTCAGGACGATGTACACTATAGTTACAGTAATCAAACCAAACATGTGAACTGAATCTATATACAGTGTGACGTGGTATAACTTGATACATAACATAAATATGTGAACTGGAGTACTGCAGTAAGCATAAATGTGAGGTGTTATTGTAATAAAGTGTAGAAGTCCCCAGGTCCCTATACAGTGTATGTACACATGAATCACAGATACCAGACACAAATATAATCTGTAATGAAGAATAAATCACTGCCAAAAGGCACATATAGTGCAAATTAACTATTAAGCAATGCTAACCACAGCACAGCTCAACTTAGTAAGAGTAAGCAATGTGTAAGGGAGCCAATCCAATCTTCCTACCGGTATACCCCTTTAAGCACTGCCAACCTTAGATAAGCAGGTGTGCCCATAGCTTAGCCTCTTCAAACCTGGCCAATCACGGAAAAGTGCGGGTAATTGGCCGTATTTAAACCACACAGGTGGGAATACATTCAATAACTGGTTGTAGCTTCCTACTGCAGGCAGAATGGCTGGAGTGGGTGAAGGCACTTGTTTTAGAGTGCAGCGCTGGGGCATCCAGGAGTCAAAACTCATGGTATGTCTGCTGGTAAAACACCACGAGGAGAGAATACTGCAGGGCCAGTTCCAGGGCTTGCAGTATAAAATGGAGGCCTGGGACAATCTCGCTCGTGACCTCACCAGTGCCACAGGTATCCTCCGGACTGGTGAGCAGGTCAGGCATCACCATTTTGACCTGAAGCAGTGGAGGGGGGGTGTACTGGAAAAGTGGATCCAGGAGTCTTGGCAGGTGGATAATGCCCCAGTACTAAGTACTTATTCCACTAATAGTTAAGAATTGCCTAGCTTGTGTATACTATGGGTAGGTATGGCTAAATATTACTGCATTCCTCCAACAGCTGCAGATGAGCGGGCTGTAAACCAGCAAGCCCATAATGCTAGGTTGCAAAGGCTGCATTGTGAGGATGGTTAGTATTTCTCTGCATGTACTGTCATAACAAATAAATATAAGAGCCTTAGAAAGTGTTATACCAGTAGGAATACATGTGTAATATGTGAATAAAGATATAACCCCTGGAGTGTTCTATTTACTCTTCCTTCATATGTAGTCAAACTGTTGCATACTATAAATAGTACTGTTGTATTAAGCAGTGTTACCCACACTGTGGTATGCAGATAAAATGTGTTTGAAGTTCTGTATAACAATGTTGGAAGTGCCAAGAGGTCAGTCATATTGTACAAGTGAGGGAGACTTAGATAGAAAACAGTAGAAAACTACGCATAAATTCCCTGATGGCACAGTGTACTGTGATGTTAACTATAACTTTGTTGTCACACACAGCAGGGGTTTGAATCCCAGGAGTTCTAGTAAGTTGTATGCATAATCATACCCCACAACTGTACAGATTTTGTTACAATGTTCAGATAGAAAGCTGTATGCATAATTACACCCAACTGTACAGAATATGCTAGAATGTTCAGATAGACAGTTGTATGCATATTCATACCACACAACTGTTCCAGTCTGTCCAGCATGTCCAGATAAATGGCCCATATCACCAGCCTGGTATCCTCTTCCCCTGAAAAAGCAGTGTGATGATCCCAAAAATGCAGGCAGCTGTTAATGACATATAACTGATAGTCAAACGTGTGCATAGTCATAGAATGTATATGAAAACATACCTGTCATTCATTCACCTCACCCAAATTGTATGACAGCAATACCCAACATATGTTGCATTAACACCTGCATCTTGTCATGCCTGTACATAAAGCACAGGTCACATATATAATAATCTATAAACATACCAGTGAACAAAATAAAGCCATTGGGTAGTGTAATAAGACATGTAAGGGAAAGACCACTGCAGTGAATAAGAATGTTGTGAAAAATACAAGGATATATTAGTTGTTAATTGAACTCTCTCTCTCACCCCTACCATATGTGTGAAATAACCCAATGACACTCCTCAACTGATATGTGTGCAGTCCAAATACTTGTTGGGACATATGTCCTAATGCTTTATAAATATTCATATTTGTTTCTATGCATGTGCCATGTTAAAATACACCCATATTGGTAGCCTGTTGCCATCAATGAAATCTGAATGCTCTTGTAATGGCCACTGTTGTTCCATATATGCATGTTCATCATAGAGTAGTAACTTACTAACTGCCCTTACGAGCCATTTTAGTTCTGCTTGCTCTACAACTGTGTTACATCTGGTGTTTTGGATTAATGGGAATACCTATGCATGCTGTTATAACTAATCCTGAATGCTGTTGACTGTTACTAACCCATATCTGTCATAAACCTGCTACAACATAGCTCATATGGGCAGGCCAGTCCCAGCGGACCCACCTGTCCCAACTCAGCTGGCCATGGTACCAAGCACCAGCACATCTGTGGCCCAGCCTGGGACCTCCTACTCCATGGGCCCTGCACCACCTTTGGGTGGAACTGTTGCAGGGGATGGGGCTTTCCCCCCCAGGAGTGGGTGCAGAGGGGAACCTGTCATCCGTCAACATGTCCAGGCCATAGTGCATAGGGAGCTGGATCTGGAGTTTTGAGACAGGCTACGTCAGCTTGAGGGCTGAGTGGCACAATTAGAGGGCAAGCCTGCCCCTCCTACACAGCCCCCAGCACAGCCATCTTTGGGGCTGTGAAGGTGCGGTGGTGACTGCTCATGGGTGGGGACCTCAGTCCCACTGTTCCCATTTTGGGGATTCATGGGCTTGTGACTTCCAAGCACCCCTCCCCGTCCAAGGCGTTTACGCCCCTCATGTGTCATATACTGCCCCTGTATGCATCTTGTTTGTTTTGTCTGTTAACCTACCCAACCTACCTCTCCAATTATACCTACTACCCCTCCCCAACATCCCTCTCTCACCTGCAAAATAAAAGGGCAATCTGTTCCCACAAAAAAATCACGCCCCATACATAGCTGTCCATTTCGGACACATGTTCACTGGACACATGTAATCTGGTCTAATTGGCATCACAACGAATTTATGTTGTCCTCAAACCTCTCCCAGGGGTTTGAGGCTCCAAATCAACCTCCAAATACAGTGTATATGCACAGCTGTTGTAGAAGAAATGGGCAGCTATGGACCCTTCCTATACTCTTCCTGCACATACCTAGCTATTTCCCCTACTGTCTTGCCCTCTTTGTTCCCCTTTTTCAACACTTTCCTATCAACCCTTTTTTTCTTTTCTTTTAAAGAAATTAGCATGGGGGTAAGCGGGAGTAGGTACTTGTAAAGAGCAGTAAGCGGGTTTAACCTTGCTTGCACTGGAGAAAGCTATGCCTACACAGGTTAAGCAATTTAAAAGCTAACAGAGTATGAAAAACTGTAACCGGAGGTTAGCAGTGCTTTGCTACATGCAATCCTGTGCAAACCTACATACAACTGCTTTAAAGTGCCTTAATAGCTCTCTATCCAATGGCCCGTGTTCTGCCCAGCAACAAAATAAATTGCCGCTGCAAGGCTCGAGCCCAGGACCCTGCACTCCATCCACACAAAGTAATTTACCACTAAGCCATGACAGATACAAAGACATTCAATGTTTTCAGAAAAATATCATCCAGTCCTGTCATGCACCAATACAGAGAATGTATACCAACACCTAGATGTCTGTGTGTGTAAAGATATTAATAACTAAACCGATACAACATTATATATATATATATATATATATATATATATATATATATATATATATATATATATATATATATATATATATATATATATGTATATATATATATATATATATATATGTGTGTGTGTGTGTGTGTGTGTGTGTGTGTGTGTGTGTGTATATGTATATATATATATATATATATATATATATATATATATATATATATATATATATATATATATATATATTCCTAATACTAGACACGTATATAACAATATATATGCACATATATACATGCATATGCCTAAATCAACACATATATCTCTCTACACCTATATGTTTACACGTTACATATGTGTATGCAGATATATATCTATGTAGGTAAATATGGACATGGTTATATATATGTTAGCAGATATATATATATATCTATATAGGTATATATGGCCATACATCTGTAGATAGCAATGGCAGATTAACAAATACACATATGTCCACATGCACCGTAAATGGGGTTGAGAGGCCCCACACACTATATGTCTCGTACAAATAGGCATCCCCCTCACAGCCAAACACATGCACCCTGCAATAAACTACCAAGTACAGTCTGCCTCCCATAGGACATGTAATATGTGGAAGCCATCAACATCCCCAGGATTCAGATACACAGACACAGATATGCAGATACAGATATACATACATATATATATATATATATATATATATATATATATATATATATGTCACTACACACACACACACAGATATTTGTACAGTATGATGCATATGTAGAAGGTGCACATAATATGGAACAGCCACTATGCCTACAGTTAACACCTGAACAACTGAACACTGTATGGGCCACCTATACAAATGTCAATCGTTGCCTGCAACATATACCCATAGAAAGGTCATAGGAAAGACACCACACACAGGTTTGCAGAAATGGGAAACCTTTAATTGTGTACTATTACAGTTCTACATGCCATTTCGTATAGCTTTTCAGACACTGAAAACCATATAAACAGAGAACTGCAACTGTGAAACAGTTACACTAATACAGAAGTCTGGAAAGGTTCACAACTGTTGCTGTCCAGGTCACGCCTTTCAAACTGTACATTATTGAAGACAGACTGGGCCACAAGATACCAAACAATCAACAGTATGTACTTCAGGTGTGTAGTTCAGCAGCCTCTATCTACACTCTGTACAAACTCAGTAGGTGGTAAAGACATTATGTGATCACATGGGTTGTATCTGGTACATAACAAGGCATAACTGACACCATCATGAGCACACTTACAAACAGAACAATCTGTATGGCAGGAGGCAGTAGGCTTGCAGTACACCAATTCATGTAAGTAATGTAAATATAGGTGAAGTATACGGTACTGTACATCCAGATACCTTGCAGCAGCTCACCCCTGATACCCCCACATGTTGTAACAGCCTAGGTCATTTATGGTGCTCCACACCTGGACTCCAAAATACAGGTCCATATACCACTGTTACATACACTTACCTCTGGAGTGCATAAGGGCACACATGTATTGTGTAGGTGTCGCCCACACATATATGGCCCCAGCACCACTGTATGTGTGGGGGGATACAACAGCAGTGGACTAATGGCAGCAATGGCAATGTGATATACTCACAGCCCCCCACAGAACAACCCCCAACAGCATGACATATGTGCAAAGCTTGGTATGTAGATGGAGGACAGAGGCTGGAACACAGGCACATATGTGAAACAGTGTTACCATACACTAAGCAATGTGCTGCTCTTACAGGATAGTCTGCAACATACCCCTAGTCAGGGAATTTAGGTTAGGAACAGCAATGGATGTAGCCCTGAACTGATAGCATGCAACACACACACTGCCAGTGTAATATCTGACACAGGACCTGTGTGGTGGACGGACAACACATGATAGGCATACCACTGTCAAACAAGAGGATAGGCCCACAGTAGTGAGCTATGCAGACAGACTGCATTCCAAGGTGAACTAGTATGTACACAAAGACACACACACACACACACACACACACACACACACACACACACACACACACACACACACACACACCCTGTAACACCAGTACTAAACAAAGCATATCACAACTCTACTCACAGTCTGTTTGTAGTTCCTGATCCTCCTACAAATATGTGGCTGCCCTGAGTGTGCAGGTTCTCCTGTAAGTGGTATTGCTACCTGCTGTCTGTAATACTGATGGCCACACAGAAAGGATGTCCATCACACAGGAAATGTAAAGGGACCATGCCCACATGATGCAGGGATTTATAGTGGGTGGTTGCCATGGTGGTGGTAATTGGAAGTACTACACATGTGTAATCATATACATATATCTATCTGGATAAGTATATGTACATATATTTCCACCATATGTCCCGGACGTGGAGTGTAGCCCTACCCCAGACCCTATAGTCCCAAAGTCGTAGTGTAAGGGGATGTCAGGTATGTATATCAGGTATATTACTAGACTATTGCTACTGTCAATGGGATTGTCTTCACAGACATGGTGTGTGTGTGTAAGGTCACATCTGCTTATGACATGTGTACCATTGGCTACTAACAGACATCCTAAGGAAATCATTGTAAAGTACCGCCGCTAGCATGTAATGCCCCTGTGGAGTGCAGCAAGGATATTGGCCAATATATGTGCAAATTCGGACACACAATGTACAGTCCAGAGGTATACACATAATCCCTTAGTGCACAACATCTGTACCAGGCCTGACAATATGGATGTAGACAGCTATGTAGACGGGTATAACACATAACAACCGGTATACATATGCCACCATAGGTTTTGGATTCACACACCCCTTTCTGGCCTGACACATAATGACTGCTGGTACAGGGGTGCCATGGACACATACTACCTACTAGATATTGACATAGATTTGTACAGCATCCCACTGCTCTGTCTGACATACACAACATTTAAGGGAGGCCTGGCTGCGGTACATCTGGCAAGTATCTGCACATGACATCTCACTGGGTAAGTACACTAAGCTGCTAGGCATATAACAATGCACTGTGCAGGCTACAGGCAGACTGGCACAACACTGGCCTAAATCTCGTATGGGGGAATGCACATGTACCTGCATATATAGCAGGCACAACAGCCACATCACTGCACAGGGTAAGATACACCTGTGTGAAAGTGCATAACCACAACCAATGTGAACACAGCCACAGCCACATATGGTAAGCTAGCATAATATTACAGTATATCGACTATCTGTTCTATACCATCCTCATATGTGCCACTCACAGAATGACCCTACATATACTGTGCTGCTACACAGTTTGGTCTGAAGGCTGTCTGTGGTATGGGGCATGTGTGTGTATGGCCCTACAAACATGTATGCTAAAATGGTACCATACAGTGGGGCATCATGTAACATCAGATAGAAGGGGAGCTAGAACAATGACATCCACCACAGTCTGTGCACAGACTAAGGTACATATTAACAATACACACACACTGCTGACATTCAACATCACTACACAGACCTCAGTACTGTACAAGCATCCACAGAATGTCCAGGTTATGTCATGAAATATAACCGCTACTGTAAATGACATGTGTAGCAATCTGACATATCACTGGCTTGTTATCAGATATGATGACACTATTTATGGTGTACAGCACATATGCACCACTTTATGCACAACATATGTACAAAGGTTGACAGAGGTGTGGCTGACAGCACATACACAGGGTCAGTATAGATATGTTGCTGTGATAACCTCATAAATATACACTTGTTACGGGGTTTGTTGTATCATATATGCAATGCCCAAGATTCACAAAAATTTAGCAGAGCCTCCTGGTAGGCCTATTATATCTGGGGTGGGCTCCTTTTTGGAAAATGTTAATCTTTTTTTTTTTTTTTTGGATTTTCAACTAAAGGCATACTTAAATAGCGTAACAGCTCATATTTCGAACACACAGGAACTCATTAATAAGATTTCTGATATTGTTTGGAACTATGATTACTATTGGGTCACTATTGACGTCAAGTCCCTTTATACTAATATTGATATCAAATGGGGACTTGAGTCTATATGTAACATGCTAGGTGAAGGACCTAGAACCAGCTTCTTGATTAATTTATTGGAATTTTGCTTAACCCACAGTTATTTTCTTTTTAATACTGAATATTTTGTACAAGTGAAGGGCACTGCAATGGGTGCAGTGTATGCACCATCTTATGCTATCATTTATATGGATTCTTTTGAAAAAAAGTTTATTTATTCCACTGATTTTTTTAAGAACAATGTGGTTTTGTACAAGCGTTTTATCGATGATTTAATTTTCATCTGTAGGGGAGATACGTCTGAATTCTTAGATTTTTTTGAGATGTTAAATAAAAATGAACATAATTTGTCATTTTCTTATGAGGCTAATAGAAGTGAAATTAATTTTCTTGACTTGACCTTGTTTGAAAAAGAAAATAAAATAGAATTCAGACCATTTAGAAAACAAACATCTGTAAATATGTTTTTGTATGCTACTAGCATGCATCCCCCACATTTATTAAATGCTTTACCACATGGGGAATTCAAAAGAATTCAAGATCATACCAGCATAAATGAGGAGGTAGATAAGGAATTACATCAAGTCCTTTTGAGACTATTGGAAAGAGGGTATGATTATGAGCATTTATCAAGATGTCGTGATGGTATAATGGATAAGATCTTGGCAGTACCCAATTTAGGGGTTAATGCCAAATATTCAGTTAATATTAAAGATAATGTAGAGAAATTGTTTTTTGTTACCAAATTTACTTCTTTTTCCAAAATATTAACCTTATTGGTTAAAAAATTTTGGTATTTGGTTAGTGAAGATGACACTATAGGTGAGCTATTTCCACATAATGTTAATTTCTCCTTTAAGAGAGGAAAAAACGTAAAGGAAATATTAAATAACAATTTGTTACATTATGATAGGCCCATTTCTACCAAGGTAGGGACTTTTGCATGTGGTTCATGCAGTGTATGCAGCAGGGTTATTAATGTTAAATCCATTAATAATAGATGTCATATTTCTAAGCATTTTTTCAATTGTAAGTCCACTAATGTAGTGTATATTTTGGGTTGTTCTTGTACCGATATTTGGTACATAGGACAAACTAAAAGGATGGTTAGAGTCAGGATGTTGGAACATTTAAAGGATATAAGAAGTTCAAATTTATTGAGTCCAGTTGCTAAACATTTTATTGACACTCATGATGGTTGTGCTGATAGTCTAAAATTTAGTATATTAGGGAAACATTTCATTTCAGGGGGAGATGATGTTATAAATAAATTACTAGAGTTGGAAACCAGAATGATTTTGAAATTTAATACATTAAAACCTTATGGTTTGAATCAGGAATTGGGCATTTAAAAATAAAATAAAATATTTATATACATATTTAAAATATTTAAAAATGTTATACTATATTTATTTTCATTTATTTATTCATTTATTTATTTCATTTATAATTTTTTTACAGCTGAATTCATTATGAATATGCACATAAATTTATATAATAATGTATTTACTAAAATAAGTTATTTATATGTGTAGAGATCACTTTAATATGAAGTTATTTTCTTTATTGAATTAAATTTGTAATTGTTTAATTGATTGATCAAATGGTATATAATTGTTGTACCTTGATCAAGTAAACTGTGATCCTTGAAGGCGAATTGCCGAGGTACCAGATCGTTGAAGCAAGAAAGAACAATTCTCTGGTGAAGTACTGGCTGTTGTGGTGTGTATTCTGCAGATTTTATTCGTATTTTTGTCTACTTTGTTGTAACATATGTCCAATGAGAGATATGAAGTCCGTAACTGTCACAGCCTTTACCATCTACAGTCTGCAATCCTCACACTACCTTCTGCATTCCGCAGATCTATGCACCATGGCTAGCACATGAGACCAAAGGCACAACACTGCCCAGTTTGCAGATGACCATGCAGATGGGGATTCCTCATATACTTGGAACTGACATGGCAGGTATTGCAACATGTACGACAGGCATATCCAGACAAACACTGTTAAGCCAACATTACTCCAAATGAGGTATAGCAGCACTTACAGTCTGTAGTCAGGTCAGGCACATCCCCCTCCTGTTTGTTGCCCCCTTTCCACAGTATATGCTGTTAGAGGTAAATTCCCTTCCATCTGAGATGCTGTTTACCAAACAACAGATCTAGTTCCTGCTCACAGTGACAGAAAAGGGCCAACACCACCATGATGTTCCTAGGTATTGTAGTGTGTTTCCATGCAATTGGCTATGGAAATGTTACCACAGTTGTTCCACATGCAATCAACTAGGGGAGGGCTGCAATTTATGTAGAGACCATCAGCTGATCATGAGCATCACTTAAAATACACATGCTGCTGCCTAAACAAAGCAGATGTGGGTCTTCACATCCACCAGAGAGGGAGTGAGGGAGGCAGACAGAGGCAAATACATTTCAGGGAGGGGTGGGAGAGTAAAACTGAAGCATGCTTGTGTTACACACCTACCAGCACAGGGTATCAAACCCCCGACAACTATGCAGTGCTATCACAGTTCGATGCAGTTATTGGATGCATCACATGGGTTACCTGCTGTGGAGCACTCAGAACATATATGTGATGATGAGTGACATCTGCGACAGGGATATGGCAGATATACAGTAAGTGACATACACATGCCTGTCTGCATGAACAGGTGCCAGCATCAACAAAGGCACACTCACACAGGGACGCATACACATTGACACACTTGGCAGGGCCAGGAGTGCAACTCATCACTAGTGGGATTGCCACAACACATCAATGTGCAGGTATCACATGCACCACATGGGTCATATGGAGGTCGTATGGACAATCAATGAGTATGAGGAGGTGTCAGACATCAGACAGCATGCTTCACTGTGCCCTGGGGTGGTTATAGTGAGTATGGATGTGGACATACGCACCATACAACACACACACAAACACACAGGGTGCCAGTTCTGACATGCATAGGTGCATGTCTACACGGGTGTGTGGTGGTCAACAGTGCCAGCAGGCTATGCAAGAGTAGGTCTGGGTATACCTTGGCATCAGGCCACATGACAATGGCCTGCATTGTGGCTCAGGCCTGTAGTTTCTGCATTTGCCCACACAGGTGGGTATTGCATTTTCCATCCAGTCAGCTGAGTGACTATAGTGTGTGGCCAATGCTGTGCATCACTTGCCATGTATGTGTTCCTTAGTCCATGACATGGATGGTGTCTAGGATGTGCACACCTCCGTCTTGCATGTAAGTGACATGTGGAACTATACCTGGGGTGTCTGACCCATGCTGTGAACACATATTATCATCAGATGTGCCAGTCTTGCCTACATGTGGCAGGAACTGGTAATGGTCAGCAGGTTTACCCTGCACCTACATTGATAGTATGCTAACAGCATTCCCTAATGTCAGTGTCATCTGTCCATACAGGGCATGTTGTCAGGCATGGTATGCCCATTGTGAGTCACATGTGAAGGCACAGTGGGGTTGCTAACTGTGATTGGCTCGCCTTGACGTCGCATGTATGGGTATGGCTTTGCACCCCAGCCTCTCAGCTAATTTACATCTGTTATCCCTGTATGGTTGACATTGTGATATATAGTAGGGCCACCACATCACACACAGACACACACACACACACACACACACACACACACACACACACACACACACACACACACACACACACACACACACACCTGTTATGTCTGGGAGTAAAACCCCTACCTAACTAGTTTACTATACTACTCAGGTATAGTATGTGCTATGGACATCTTCCCCAAAGGTCTATTTCACAATGAATGACATCAACAGGATTACCATACTAGAGCATGTCAACTGTACTGCGAGTGACTAGTCTAAAATGCATTGCTCCCTACACAGACAGTGCGACACACACAAAACATCCACAACTGATATGTGTGGTTATAGAACCCCTGACCGAGGTCTATATCACACTACAGTATAGAGCTGTTATAGGACGCACCACAGGGATTACTAGAGAAACTCTTCCCCAAAGGTGTATTTCACAATGACGGACATCAGCAGGATTGCCAAAGTAGGGCATTTGTAATGTACTGCGAGTGAGTAGCCTATAATGTATTGCTCCATACACAGACAATGAAACACACACAAAATATCCCGAACTGCCATAGATGGAGATGGAACCCTACCACCGTTCTAAATCACACTACAGCAGTACTCAGTTACAGGACGCGCTACAGAGATTAGTGAGCTACAAACTTGCCAGAGGTGTATTTCTAGGTGGGTGACATCAGCAGCCTTGCAAACATTGAGTATATGAATTCTAAGGAATGTGAGTACCCTTAAACCCATTGTTCTCTACTCAGTCAGACCCACACACATTCACACACAATCACAGTTGGCAAGTCTGGGGTTAGAACACCTACCTAACTACTTTATTACAGTACAGCAGTATGCAGTTACAGGACACGCTACAGAGATTACTGAGCTATGACTTTGCCAGAGGTGTATTTCTAAGTGGGTGACATCAGCAGCCTTGCCAAAGTTGAGTATATGTATTGTACGGAGTGTGAGTAACCTAAAAAGCATTTCTCTCTACACAGTCAGAGACAGACAGACATACACACAAAGACACACTCACACAATTGCCAGGTCTGGGGTTAGAACTACTACCTAACTAGTTTATCACTACAGCAGTACGCAGTTATTTGACATGTCATGGAGATTGCTGAGCTACACCTCTCCCAAAGGTGTAATTCACATTGGATGACCTCAGCAGGCTTGTCATATTACTGCTATGGGGAGGGCAGTGTGTGCATGGGCCATACCCCATTCATGTAGGGGTTGACATGCCACATGCAGGCACACATGGGGTCATATATCACAGGTACGTGTATACAGCTACTAGATGGCTACTTCCTTGTACATTCATGTTGCACAGCTGGCGCGTGCATCACATAGTCTGCCATGCTGACAGGTACTGGTGGCTAGTATCTGCAGTGAGTTACATTTGCACCTCATGTGTTTGGGGCCTTTTGGCTGTGTGCTGGGTGGGACAGGCCTGGATGGCTCCTTGTCATGGTCACCCTCTTCCACACATCTATGCCTGTCTACCTTTGGCTTATTATAGTGTGTTGTCCTTACATATATGTCTGTATTCCTATCCACTGTGTGTGCAAGGCAGGAGTGGTGCATACTAACATGTGTCTGCACTGAGAACTGAGACTGCCAGATATTTCTGGTCCACTGGTGTTTACAGACATGGCCTTCATGCGTTTAATCATGTGTTTAAGTGTGTGAGCATGCCCAGTATGGCCATCTGTATTGCATGTGTGGATCAAGTCCAGGTAGTTTGTATTGCGGTGCAGACTTTTGTGTTGTACACTGACAGGTAGCATGCTGTATCTGCAGGGTATCCATCAGTCATTTGGCATTGACTGTTGCTACATTTCTGCATAGTTGGGGGACACACCTGACTGTTTCTACTGTTTTACACAGGAGTGGGGGCCACACCTGACTGTTACTTTAAGTGTATGTTGGATGGGGGGCACACCTGACACTTGTACACATAGGACTGCACTGATATGTCAGGTACTCCATTTCAGTCTGTAGTCTTACCTATCCTGCTGGCTAGAGGCATACCAGTGTACTACAGATCTTAGCTTTGTTTACCTACATATTAGTTTCTGACTTCCTAGCCTTCACAACTTACATCCGACTGCCTGTCCTGCTCTGGTCTGTCTGTGTAGGCCTGGGGAAGGGTTACCCATAGGGCACAGTCAGAGGCCATAGTACAGCATTTGTTTGTATTTGTCTTCACCTGTCCTGCTGGCTGAGACTGTTGTTGGGTATGTGAACCTGCCTGAATGGCATGTGTCACTCTTATGGACACACATGTCACTCAGCCCATTTCCTGCAGTGGGTTTTGTCACCCTGTGTAGCACTGGCTATTTTGGTGACTCCAGTATGTGTTACAGATGTCATGGTGCCACTATGGGTGTCTACTGTTTGCTGCCTTAACATTTGGATACCCAATTCCCTTGCATGGTCACATCCATACCATAGCTACAGGTAACACATTCTACTCCATTTGCCAATTGTTAGGTTGATTGACTTACCTTGAGGGTGTGCCAGACTTGAGGATGGTGCTGGAAGGCTGCCTATATCGGATGCACATAATACACTCCCTAAACATGGTTGGGCTCAGGTAGTGTCATGTTTGGCATCCCTTTTACTGTCTGTGTGAGTTAGAGAGAGGTGTCATTCCCTGAGTCCCTACTCTGTCAGTGCATATGCTATGCATTGCCTCTTTACCAAGGCCAGGGCATACTGGGTACACCTCCTTCTGCCTACTGGGGAAGGCTCAGGTTGTTCCTTCTCTGAGTCACTCTGTGCCTGTACAGGCCTTGGCATTGGTGGGGGGGCTGTGTGGACTTGCCCCATGCTGTTCTTGCTGCAGCTGTTTCTGCAGGATCATATTGTGCAGCATAGCACATACCATAACAATTTGGGTACATGTAGCTGGTGAATACTGCAAGGCTCCATTGGATGTGTCCAGACACTGGAACCATGACATGAGCATCCCAAACACATGCTCTATTATATGTTTGGCCTGTGTGTGTTCCTCATTATGGTGTTGATGTTCTGGTGTGTGTGCATTTCTGATGGGTGTCATCAGCCACACCTCCAGCGGGTATCCAGCATCCCTCACGAGGTGACCGTAGGGAATGTTCATATCGGCAAATCTGCGGTACAGCTGTATTAGATGCCATATGTGTGAATCGTCATAGTTTCCAGGGCAGCCAGCACAGACATTCATTATAATGCCCTGGGCATCACATACAACCTGACAGTTGATGGAGGGAATGCCCCTGTGGTAGATGTAGGAACTACCCTGCTCACCAGGTGGTGCTTTGATGCTTAAGTGTGTGCAGGCTATAGCACCCACTACCCCAGGGTATTCTGCTATTTGGTGGAAGAGACGCATATTGCTGGTCAACACCTCACATGTGTTGAGGAAATATATGTGCTCACTGGCATGTGCTGACATGGCATCCAGGAACTGGTGGAATACTCTGGATGCTGATGCCTGTGAGATGCCCATGATATCCTCAGTTGTGCTTTGGGAGGTACCTGTGGCTAGTATACCTAGGCCTACACATACCTTGGTGTCCACTGGGATGGGTTCCCCTCAGCCAGTTTGGTTTGTCAGGTGTGGCCAGCACAGCTCAACAATTTGCTGTAGGAGGTCTCTGTCCACCCTATAGTGCTCCACTATCTCCAGCTTATGTAGCCCCTGGGAGGTTACCCTGGGTCTGTACATTATTCTCTGTCTCCTCACTGTGGGTTGTTCGGCAGCATTCACATCCTCACCACCCTCAGCCTCTTGCACATGTTGTTCTATGTTGCCTGCCTCAGCCCTTCTCATTATGTAGGTTTGTTTGTTAAAATGTCCCCACTTGTATACACCGGTGGAGTAAAGTGTGGAAAAACCAGGGGGAAGGTGTTTGCTTAGTCTATAGTAGTGTTCTGGGCTGGGCTGGTCTACTGCCTGTGTAATTAGCTGATTCTGATACATTTCACCTGTCAGCACAGCGAGTTTTCCTTGATTACCTTCCTACTGCTGTTTTTCCTTCTCATTGCCTCCCTGTTCAAATGTACACAGAGCTGCTATTTCCTGGTTTAATTTCTTTTTTCTCCCTGTACAACTCGGTGCATGGCACGCACACCCACTTACACTTTGTAAAGGGTGCTAGGCAGGTTTAGACACACCCCTAGCTTAAGGGCAATCCCAAGCCACAGGGCTCCAATCCACTTACAGTATGCCTGACACACCCCCCATGATGTCACCTATATCCTAGTCTTGCACCCAGATATTTATACTCTTACACTCTCTGGACCTGCCTCACATCCTGGGGAAAACAGGGATTCACTATCCTTCCCCTCATTTGCATAGAATTGCCTGCTAATGCATAGTTACATGTGTCACACTGTGCCTCCCCCCTTAGCAACCACTACTCACTGGCCAGGTTGTCTTTTGCCTGCCATTGACTTGCATGGTGGAATACTGATTTTAGTTAGAGTGTTGTTTTTAGGTTTACTTTCTTATTTCCCCACTGGTCCTGTTTGCGCACTGCTGCCCTATGCTTCAACGGACGTGATCAGCGGACATATCATAAAAGTTGTATTTTGTACATTTGGCATTGTTTGCAATGCCAATGGCCTTCTACTTGGCCACTGGCATGCTTCCTCAATGCTATGCAGCCTTTATTTGGAGCTGTCATAGCTCTGTTTGCATTTTCCAGTGCTGTACTCCGTTACTAACCAAGTACATTTCTGCATATTACGCTAGTCCTGCACGCCTTGATTCCTGCTTCCTGGATGGCAAATTTACCTCACTTGCATGGTTTTCACCTGCAAATGGAGTGATTTGCATATGTGGGCTGGGGACGTGCAGCACTAGTGCTACAGTGCTCACGCATGTCAGACGTGCATGTACGTAGATCGCTCGGCCACCATATTGGCAGAATTTCATCTAACAATAATCATGCACACCGTGCAAGCTTTTGAAAATCTGGGGGATTAAGTCTAAAGCACAGATAAATAGAAATATCAAAAATAAGTATAATATGTACATAAAAACAGGCTGAGAGTATATACAGAAGTTAATAAGGTTTTAGTGAAATTGTGAGTGTAATATATATTGAGTTAAGCCTTTGGAACCAGATCAGTAAGAACTATTATTAAAGGACAGAACTAGAGAGCAAAAAGAAAAGAACATAAGAGATCTGGCTTATATGATAATTTCTGAAGGATGGCATGAGGGCATCCTTGCTATGGCTGGGGGAATGTAACTCAACCCATGATATGACCCTGCTTGGGAAACCAGACCAACATCAGCCATGAAATGAGAATGCTCACCTTCACACTATTCAATAAAAGGATGGAATCAGCCACAGCCACAATCCTTTCTCATGGCTGCCTGGAAGAAGGTCCCTCTGGACAGCTTTCATCTCTGTACCTGGGATACTTGTTATGGGGGAAAAATGAGCATGAATTCCACCAGGGTGGTTCCAGATCAGCAGATATGAGGTCAGAAGACTCAAAGGAAAATAAACTGTCCTCCAATAAATTATAAGCATTTTACTACAAGTCATGTTTAATGAACACTAATACAACATAAAAAAATGGGTGGAGCTCCACCCCCAAGGCTAGTCATAACAAATATAAATGTTCAGTCCATAAAATTCATTCATAATAATACTTCATCACCTTTACTGAACTATATAATCACAGCTAAGTTTAACATAATATCATAACACTTACAGAAAAGTCATGGCTCCCTACCTGAATACTCAGGCATCCCAAAAACAGCACATAACTTCTATATTACATCTACCAGCCACTCACTAATTTATGCAGTGTGACTAGTCCTTCTAAAACATATTCCAAACTCAAGGAGTACATCACCAGTACAGGTCAGGCAAAGTACTACTTTGTGCAACATTAAGGATAGTCTTGATGACTGGATGGGTAGACACAAATTTACACCAAAGTTGTAATGTATGACGCTGTTCAATTTGGGAGGTGAGAGCTATTAAGTGCTCATAAAGGGTGATAAGAACTTTTAAGTGTGCCTGCTTAAAGGTGTTTATTGCTAGACATCGTATGGTCATAGTGATTCCTTGCCTAGTATTATTCCTATTTTCCTATGGAAGCAACAAGGCAACAGATGAAAGTGGTGCTTGAAATCCTTAACCATAAAGCAACTTACTTTTTCTGGAGGCAATTTCATTTAGTTTTTTTAAGGAAAAGTAAAACCCCATTTGCTGTTAGAACATTAAGCAGAAGATGCACAAAGAAAGTTGCTGCAATCAGTTAGACAACTTTTTAAACTGAGCTATATAGTTAGTTAATAAGGAGGTCATGGTATGTAGATGCAAGTTAAGAATGAGTGGAAAGTTGTTTTATTTTTCCTACCTGCTGCTGCTGACCACTGGTGCCACAGTCTCCACTCTCTACTGTCCCTTACTCTGCAGCAGTGGATGACCAAGGGCAGGAAACTGAGACTGATCCACTCCAGACACCACTCCAGACACAAACAATAACAGGATCCATGAAGAGAGGCTGCTGCACCATGTACAGGCTCTTAGGGGCATGATGGTGGATGCCCATGGTGCAGTAATGCAGTACTAGCTCTCAGAAAGGAAATACAATACTATATTTGTATTTGCAACATGCTTGGCATTTTAACTCCAGCAAGCCACTGCTTGCAATATTATATTTGTAACAAGTGGAGAGCAGAATAACTTTTTTTCCACAATTTTGAGGGGAAGCTTTTTTTTTTGTTCATCAGCGTAGACATAAGAGAGAGATACAAGGTCAGGAATCTGCTCAGGGTGCCAGCTAATCTAGGTAAATTTCTACTCTTCAGTTCCCCAGTTGAGCTGTATGTTTTGATTTTTACATACCAAAGGGGCATTGCGTTTAGTCATGGATTTAAGTACATGGTAGGATGACTTCTTTGGAGCGGGAATATATTTCCTTGGAAATTTACTGGGTCACGATAGAAAGATTTCCTGATTATAGTAACATCATAATGATCAAATGAGAGACAATTGCCACCTTTGTACCAAGACCTCTTCTGACCATATCTTTCCTTATGACAGTATCTATCTCAAGAAGAGTACAGTTTATAGAATATGAAATGGGGGAAGCTTTTTTGCTGATTACTAACATGCTGCACATTTACACATTTTTTTTAATTTATTTATTTATCCTTTGTTGACAGGGTTAGTCCCATTAGGCTAGTAGCATCTTTTCAAGGGAGACCCAAAGTGGTATTTAAACTATCAGGAAAAATTTAGCTAGAGTGTCAGGAACCTTCCTTTGCCCTTTTTGATATGTGCCATGTAATCTTTTGCATCCACCTGGGCTACCACCAATGCAGGCAGATGAGCCCTAATGTCTCATCCAATGGCTGACACACTCAGGAGTAAAACATCCCTCTTATGCTGCAATGCAGTGTCAGAGTAATCCATTTACCTGGTGTGAGAAAGAACTCACAGCCTTCTGCACCAAATCCAGGTCTGTTACCTGCTGTGCTACTGACATTGCTCTGGCTCTACCTTGAGACTGTTTTGAGTACACCAGCAATGTGCACATTCCAGTCCTTTGTAGGGCTGTTTACAATCTGTGGATGAGCAGATCATAGACTCCTAGGATCATAGGAAGTTACTAGTCTAATGACCTTAGGGCCCTTACAAGCCTAGCCAAGTCCTTACCCTTATTTCATGATCAGCACCCATAGCTCCTGTCCAAGACGGACACAGGTGAAACCCCATGGGGAATGTATGGTCACCTATCCAGTCATCCAGACTGTGTTTGAAGAGGGCCAATGAGGTGCTCTGTTTGACACTGTCAAAGGAAAAATATACTTTAAAAAGGTTCAGGTTAAGGCACTTTAATCTTGCAGCAAGGAGACAAAAACGTGCTATTACAGAGTTTGTCTAACCAGAAACAGGAAATACTTTCATTTTTATACATTCTCAAACAGGACATTGCCTACCAAGCTGACGTAACAAATTACCAGTCTTTTTATCATTACTTGTTGACCATCAGTCTCATGAATTTCTGCTGATTTATTAATTTTTCGTGAGAAACTTCCTAAGGAAAACAATGTGGCCTTGATTACCGCCAGTTAGATACATGTTATGTTGCCATTCAAGGTAATATGGCTAATTCAAGCACAGAGCCAACAGTTCATTTCTTTAATAATCCTTTGTTTACATTATCTCTAAGCTTCTGCAGCTGTACATGTTCTCATGCTTAGAAAAGAAATGATTGTTTAGAATCATTGCATTTACAGAACATAGCATTGCTCATTCATTCGTTCCTGATCTAGCAGATAAGCACCTGCTTCTCAAGTACACTTCCAAAAGGCATAAACACGAATATTGCTGTGCTAGCAATTACTAGGTCAGAGGGCATCTTGCAAGTTTCAGAAAGCATACTGCAGTTTCAAAAAGCATCTTTTTCAGTCTCATATGAAACTCAATTTATATATAACACAGTGCATGTAAAATAGAATGAAAAACGTGTTAATTCTCCTAACTATTAATTTGCATTAAGCATACACACATTAATACATATTTTTCTAACAGACACGAAGTGGAAGTCTGTTCCAAAGGTGAGGTAACCTCTGGGAACAAAGTCTGTCCCTCCATCAGGTATTATTAATGTCACATACCAGGTTGAGGTCTTTAGAGTGAGTAACCTGTGTACCATTTGACTTTTGTATATGAAGCATTTCCAATAATGCAGGGTCAGAGATTGCCTTATATAGGTTCATAGGTTCATAGATTCATACTAGGCTATCTGCCCTAGGGCATTTATAAGCCTAGCCAGAGTGTGTTTGGCTTTCGCCACCCATTTTAAATGAATTTTGCTATGCCCTTTTTCGAGGTTAGTAAACTGTGCCTCTGTCTAACAGTGACACAGAAGTGATACCCAGGGTAAACCTACTATCTCCCATCCACTCATCAAGATTCCTCTTGAAGAGAGTCAATGAGGGACTCTGCCTAACCTGGACTGGGATTTTATTCCAGAGTGAAGGGAGCCTCTGGGTTATGAATCTGTCCCTCCAGCATGTCCTATTTATTTCAGTGCTGAGGTTCAAGTCTCTCGAGTGCATAGCTCAATGGGATTTGGATTTTCTGAGGTGCAGCATGTCCATTAATTCCGGGTTGGACATGGCTTTATACGTCAGGCACAGATCGCCTCTGAGCAGGCGGTATGCCACTGAGTAGAGTTGGAGTTTCTTTAACCGGGCAGCATATATCATCTGTTTGAGCCCTTTGATCCTCTTGGTGAGGTACTTTTGGGGTCTTTCCAGTTGCTGCAGGTGTCTGGTAAGGTACATCCCAAAAGGGGCATTGTACTCAATTATGGGCCTGATGAAGGATGAGTAAAGAGGCACGATGACCTCCCCTGATCTAGATGTGAATCCCTTCATGATTAGGTGGGCTATATAAAATGTTTTTCTAACCACTTTGGCCACGTGGTTGTCAAATGAGAGATTACTATCAACTTGGGTCCCCAGGTCCCTAATTACTTCTTCTGTACTTAACGGATTACCACCTATGTGGTAATTTGTGGGCACTTTGTTTTTGCCAAAGGGGATGACTATACACTTTTTGGCGTTTAGTTTGAGGCCATGGCTCTGGCACCAGTTGTCTGTTTCTATGAGGCCCTTTTGTAGGATGCTTGTGTCGGCTGGAGAGTCTATTATGGCGCCCAGTTTGCAGTCATCTGCGAACTTGGTCAGCCGCAGTCCTTCTTTGTTAGCCTGTACCTCCGAGAAATATATACCGAACAAGAGAGGTCCCAGGACTGAGCCTTGTGGGATGCCACTTGTAACTGGTTTGGAGTCTAACATGGCTCCAGCAATTCTAACCATGTGGGTTCTGTCCTTGAGCCAGTTTGCAACCCATCTAGTGTCATAGGGGTTTATATTTAAGCTGGTGAGCTTATCTATAATGCCCGAGTGGGGTATTGTATCGAAGGCTTTTGCAAGGTCCAGGTAGGCTGTGTGGACCACCTTCCCCTCGTCAATGGCCTCGGTGACTGTTTCAAAGAAATCAACCAGGTTTAAGAGGCAGGATCTGCCCTTAACAAAGCCGAACTGGGTAGGATCCAGTGTCTGTAGGTCCCCAATATCTTTATTTATGAAGTCCATGATGATCCTTTCCATAGCTTTGCAGACCAAGCTAGTAAAGCTTATAGGGCGATAGTTTCCATAATCCGTTGAGGCACCACCTTTGGGGAGAGGGACCACTGTTGCTGTATGCCACTCTTTGGGTACATATCCTGTAGTAAGGCTGAGATTGAACAGTAGTTTTATGTTTGGGTTTAGTTCTTCTTGGAGTTCATTTAGGACACAGCCCGGGACACCGTCTGGTCCCACTGATGCTGTGTTTTTTGCTTTGGAGAGGGCAGTTCTTACCTGAGCATCTGAGATGTCAGGGGGGCAGAACTCTGCTGGGATAGATATTTGCCCTTTTGGTGGGGAAGGGGGGGAGAAGTTTGCGCTGAACCTGTCAGCTAGGATGTTGGCAATGTCTGTGGGTTTGGTGTATTTTTTGTAATTTTGGACTAATTCTGAGCATATCTGGGAATTCCCACCCAGGTTCCTAACATAACTAAAGAAAGCCTTGTGATTATCCTTAGTGTCCTGTGCAGTTTTTCTCTCGAAACTGGCCTTAGATGATTTTATGAGTGCCCATAGTTTTTTGCTAATACTGATCAGAGATGCCTTCCCTTTTTGGGATTTTGCTCTATCATGTAGTAGCTTCCTCCTTCTATTGTATAGTTTGTTTATGGCTGGGGTCCACGAGACAGGACGCCTAACTTTGGAGGATTGTGTCTTGGTTTTATTTGGGATTGCATGAGCCATGCATTCCTGAAGGTGTTCATAGAATGCATTTATAAAGGATTCTGCGGTCTGGGCCGTATTTTCCACAGGCCCGGGGGCTTTGAAGGATTCCACCTCGGTTTTGAGGAGTGTGAAATTTGCTTTAGAGAAGTTTTTCACTGTGGTTTTCTGGGCAGGGGCTGGGGTCGGGATGTGAATATCTAGTGAGATTAGTTTATGGTCTGATCTTACCAGTGAGGGATACACTTCTGGTCTGGAGCATAGAGTCCCCATGTTGGTGATGATCAGGTCCAGTATGTTTTCCCCTCTTGTGGGAGTGGCAACAAGTTGTTCATAACATATGAGTTTATAAATTCTAGGAACCTTTGGGCTAGGGTGTTGGAGCTAAAGTAATGCTCCCAGTCTATGTTAGGGTAGTTGAAGTCACCCAATATAATGGTGTTTGGAGAGACCTTCATATTTTCTAGTGTTCTCAGGAAGGCCGAGTGGGGTTCCTGGGTTTGGGAGGGTGGTCTGTAGCAGGCTATGAACTGGAAGGCAGTTTTACCAAATGTTAGTTGCACATGGATAGTCTCTGATGCTTCGTGCTGTGCCACCAACCTGGAGGTGTGGGTATCTTTGACGAATATTGATACTCCCCCTCCTTTTGTGGTTCGGTCTAAGTTTTGGGGCCAAAAAAAATGGTATGAGGTATAACCTAGTAGTGCTGGGGTGCTCTCGGGAACCTTGAACCAGATTTCTGTTACTGCACAGATACTGATGTTCTCCATGCTAAGGAGAGTTTTGAGTGCGTGCATCTTGAGGTTTAGACTTCTGGCATTGAGTAGCATTACTCTTAGTTTCTTATCCCTTGTGATACCTATGGAGGTGGGTTTGTTTCTTGACCCTTGCCTAAAAAAGGGACTATGGGGGTGGCAAGAGCCTTTGCCAATATCTGAAAGCCCAGGGGTGACAGGTGCAAGCCGTCCCTAGTGAAGCATCGTGGCTTGTCGAGCCGAGAATGGTTTAAACCCAATTAAGCGGTGCTGCCCGATGCTGCGCTATGCGCAAAATTGTGCAAAGCCGCGCTAAAGCGGGTTTTATACAGGGGGACTTGAAAGAGCTAAAAATTGGCCCAAAACGGCCAATAGACTACCAGATTCTTGTGCTGGGAACACTCCTCCAAGGATGGATAGGCTGCTCCAAGCTCCCCACTGCGACTGGTGAACAAAGAAGCCTCCCTGTACCCAAGAAAGGAAATGGGCAACACAGGAACTTTCCAAAAGTCCAGAATACAGCAAAGCCTGTATTTGGACTACTCTAGGTCAGGAAAGACGGGAAGCAAGGATATATTTTTTTTTTTTACAACAAACAGCAAGAAAATGCAATAAATATGTAACACAGGCAAGGCAGAGATCACCTCTGAGTAGTCTGTATGAAACAGAATAAAGTGACAGTGATTTCAGATGATCCCCATAGGACAGATGGTGGAGACCATGAGATGAGGAACCTTTGTGGTTTCTCCAATTGCTGCAGGTGCTTAGAAAGGTACATACCAAAAGGGGCGTTGGACTCAGTTATTTGCCTGATGAGGGAAGAGTATAGGGAGGTAATAACTTCTTTTTTTTTTCTTGAGCCAATGCCCTTACTTATTAGATGAGCAATATAGAATGCCCTTCTTACCACTTTGGAGACATGGTGGTCAAAGGTAAGATCACTGTCAACTTGTGTCCCAGGTCTCTCACCACTGAGTGTGTAGTTAAGGTGTTGCTGTTGATGTGGTAGTTAGCAGGAACATCACTTTTTACTGAATGGAATGATAATACATTTTTTTTTGCATTGAGGATAAGGCCATGACTTTGGCACCAATCATTTGTTTGTGTAAGACAAAAGCTTGGCTCGAGGGCTGACTTTCAGTAGATCACACCTTTTTGCTGCTCTGCTATGTACAAAACCCTGACCTAGAATCAGGTCATCTATGAATGATTTAGAACCTGGTTCCCCATGAATGTGTAGTGCACTTCTGGAGAGCGGCAGCACCCTTCCAACCACACTCCAACCCAGTGACGAGTGGTGCTCCTTGCCGACCTTGACGCCAGCTATCCCTGGCCAACTGGAGATCAGCAGTGATGTGGTATCATTACATTTAGGAGGGATTCTGACTTTGAGGCATTTAGTCATAATCCCACAGGTGGTAGGTTTGCACAACTGGCTCCTCAGCCAAGCACATACACAAATGTCTGAACCTGCAGTTCCTCTCATATTGAGCAGGATTACTACTGCAACAACACATCATTACTAGGGTAAAACTAATCGGTCGCATGATGGTCTAAAAGTGTCCAGCTTGAAGTCATCAACAAACTTAGTCAAGCTCACTTCTTGAATATTGACTTGGATTTTTACAACATAAATGCCAAGTATGACAGGGTCCAATTCTGATCCTTGTAATAATAATAAATTGATGAAAATTGTACCGCAGATGTTATCTGCTTAGCACATTTAGATACAAAGTGAAAATGAAAGTACTTTTACTTCCATGTGGGTACAGGGCAAGGCAAACACTGTTTCTGGCATCCTTCTTACAGTTGTGGGAGTATCAGGTCTTGAACTGAAGTCCAACAAATGTTTCCTTTGTTCTTTTTTTAGAATATGCAGGCTTTTTGTGTTTCTGCTGTGCCTGTAGACTCATTGGTTTAAGCAGCCAAGGAGGAAAGAAAATCACTTGTTTGGACAATATATTTATCTTTGACAATTGCAGTTCATTATCTTTATCTATATCTAGATCTATATCTACATCTGTGTCTAGCTATCTAGATATAGCTATAGATACAGATATATATATATATATATATATCAATATATGCATATATGGGTATACTTGCCTTTATGTGTATAACTTCCCAGTCACAACACTGCAATCTTGTATGTATGCTTGCAAGTAAGTATATACACACACACACACACACACACACACACACACACACACACACACACACACACACACACATATATATATATATATATATATATATATATATATATATATGTATATATAAAGAGATAGAGATATATACACACACACACACACACACACACACACACACACACACACATATATATATATATATATATATATATATATATATATATATATATATATATATATATGTATAAAATTATGCTTCTGTGTATGATGGCCACGGTTACTAGGCTGCATGCTACTTATGCAAGCATGGAATTTATCATCTTCTCACTTGAGCCAACCACAGTACTTCCACCCTCTCCGCCAAAGTTTGTGAACAACTAACTGAGCTGGAGATTTCTTTAGAGAAAGCATATATTTGGTTGTCCTGATATCTAAAGTAACACATTTTTCCCGGATCACACTATTTGTTAAAAATGTAAAAAAATTAACTCACTTTAAATGTTAGTTGTGGGGGTATTCTGGTTTGATTTTCTTTGTCAGACAAGGTTTCTTTTTTCTTTATCATTAAAAAGTGTTTTATATAATGGTGCCATATACTATTCATTCTCTTTTAGTGACTTTCCTTGAATGACTTAAAGTAAAAGCCTTGACTGAGTTGTATATGAAACAATTATCAGTGTGCTTTAAATTGGTTCTGTCACCTGCAAGGTCTTTGGGAGAATTTTGTGATGCTTCTAATATTTTTACAAGTAACAAGTAGTTAAGTCACCTGCTTTAGTATAGCTGGTATCCCCACGCAAACTCATTCACGTACTCACTCACACACTCACTTATTAACTCAAGTCTGAGTTTTCATTTTGAAAAGTATCAGAACATGTCACGTTTAGTTAAAAAGGATCATATAACTATAAAAATGTAAACATAATGTAAAAGAACATGCAATGAAAAGAAATGGGTGCATAACATAATGATGTGTGACACTGTGAAACAGCAAGCATTTGCAATAAAGTAAAATGATGCTTGAATGTATGTATCCTTGCAATTTTTACACAAAACAATTTATAGAAGCTAACCACAACAATGAAGGTCTTTTGGTATTGTAAAAAAAAGATGAAGATATGATAATAAATATTTAATATATTTTAATTTAAAATACTTTTTAATATCCTTCATTGGTACAATGGATCCAGTTTATTCTCAGCATATTGCTTTTGGATCCCAGGAAACTGCTATTTTATAAAACAGTCCACCAACACAATGTTTAACTGAATTCTCACACTCTATTACTTTTAAAAATAAGCAGAATACACTTACAATGACACAACACAAGAAATGCCTTCATACTGTGACCTCTTCCATCTTGCATAGACAGGTTGTTGTCACATCTCCTGTGATGTTGTCTCTTCTTGGCACAGATAATATGTTACTTAAAACAGTTTCACATTAGAATGCAAAGAGTATCTTATTTATTCTTTGTCAACACATATTACATATTGGGAGGTGAAAGTAGCATTAACATTTAAAATGTTTAACTGAAATGAAAATTCACATCCTTCAAATTGTTGCCATTTTTCCAAAACAAAGGAATCTTTGATTATGTGCTCTAAGTAAAAAAGGATGATTTTCAAACTATGATAATTTTGAAGAGTAGGTAGACAATAAATCCATCCTGCTGAGACTTCTGTGAGGATGCCAGCTTAGAGCACAAAGCAGTACACATTCTGGAGAATAAGGAATAATTAATTGAATGAACTCATCCATCAAAAGGCATAGAAAATGTATATTCCATATCACTGAAACAGAACAGCTAAAGGTTTTAGTTTTACTGTTCTTTTTATACAGTAAGTTGCTAAAAGCTGTTAATGAATTATTACCTTTAAAATAATGGCAGTGATTAGAAATCCTTTTTCAGTCTTAATATATTTAGCCTAGCTCCAAAAGTACTTAATTAGAACAGGTATTTCAAGGCTTATGACAACTGTCAATGTTTATGACCCTGTAAGGTCTTTCTTTTTATACTAGCCTTCTTTTGAAAAGTGGAGCTATCTGGCATGGGTATTGTGACAAGTACAAGAATATCTCGAGTGTGCTTCTGTACAGATATAGCATCTGGCATAAGAAATGCAAAACTAATGGATTGCAAGCTGTTTTTTTAATGATCATCCATTCAGAAATAATATGTTAACTAGGTATCTACACTGAATTATTTTACAATTCTTTTTGTTTTGTTAGTAGCTTTGTCTCCTTATGCTTAATATCCAACTAGTGTTATTTTAAAAAATTTATATGTAAATACTTGCAAGGTTGAAGAAAATATGCAATCTTTCAAATCTCATTTTTATTTGTTGCTCCTTATTCTTAAATTCCTAAGTAAGAGCTTAGAGCCAGGCTCCACAAAAACAAAAACAACAAACAAACAAACAAACAAAAATGCTATTTAGTGTCTTTCAAAAGGCACTTTGGTGAAGCAAAGCATGAATAATAGTAAACAGCCATGACACATGCACAGAATACAAGCATGGCTGTTTATTTATTCTTTTTTTAAGTTTATAGTATAATAATATTAAAGAGTATAAAAAGCTGCTTGCCTTCTAATTAAAATGCTGCATTATCAGTAAAAAAAGAACACTAGTCATTGCCATCCTCTGTTAATTCATAGCTGATAACCTTTATATAGTACAACCTCTCAAGTTTATCTTGCATGCACTAATATTTTTATCATAATATAATAATAAATGCAGGCTAAGAAGTTATTTCCTTTCCCCTTGCTTTATATTGATTTTGTAACAGTCCAGTTTCTGTCACCATGCAATACTTACACCACTAAATGCATCAGAGAAAAGCACAAGACGCCTGCACTGGTGAACATGTATCTCCCTAGAAATACATGTAATGCACAGCGACAGACTATTCAAAAAGTAAAAAGGTATAAAGGCCTTGTGCCACAGAAGTAACAATTCAGATTAATAGAAACAAAGAAAACTGGTGGTTAAGAAAGAGAGATGCGTTGTTTATCTTTGGTATGGTAGCCAATAGTTTTCTGTAGGAAACGCTGATAAGAATACTAGCATAGATAAAAGGAAATGGAGCTTTTCATTAGTTTGCACTAGAGAATTAAAAATGATTTTGCTGCTATTCATGTGTCACCATTTTCGGACAGAAATTCTATAGAATTATCTTGCCTTGTTGTAGATTTGCTATACTCTTAGATCTCTTGCATTGACTGTATTTTTGTTTTTCATTATTATAACCTTATTGTTTGCAACTTTTTCATCTGCACCTAAGCCTCCACTAATAATCTTAAACTGTACTCTAAGGAATGCTACATTTTATATCTTTCTGCCTCGAAGTTGTAAAACTGATTGTTTTTGTGTGGAGCTTTCCTCCCCAGGCTTCCACGGAAAATGGGATGTAGCTCAGTTGGATATAATGGGTTACCAAATGTCAAATAAATAAATAAAATAAACATGGGTAAAAACATTAAATCAATAAGACATTCACCTGAAACTAAATAAAAAAAAAACACTGAATGTTAATTTAGCATGGATTAGAATGCCATATTTTGTTTCAATTAAAGTTACTTAACTTTGCAAATCAAATAAGAGAACTGGTCCAATCATCATTTTCAACCACTACCTGGGCAAGGAGATAATAGCAGCTTTTCAAAACAAATGCAGAAGTAACTTTTCAAAACAGAATTTACAAACAGATTGCATTCAAAATTACTATGCGAACATTAACAGTCAGGTTACATAACAATCAGCATTTACAGTTCAGTAACTGGCACAGTTATGCTTTTACATAAGTATCCTAACACTAATAATGTTAAGTAGCAGCTCTGCTTGTGCTGTTATATAAATGTTATTTACAGAAATCACTGAGTTATTTATAAGGATACGCAAACTATGCAAATATTTACAATGATTATGATTGCACATTTTTGAAAGGAGTTTGATTTTTAATAGGATAGCTTAGGCACGTATTTCCTTATCAAACCTGTACTTATTTTTCCTACTGAGATGTGTTTTCAGGAGATTTACAAGACAGTTGGTTTCCAATTTTTTATTATTATTATTATTATTTTTCTTTTTTGTATTTTTCTGGTAAGGTATTTCATGCTACTGGGCAGTTTTGTAGAAGACTCTTTTTATTGTTGCCTGGTATATGAAGGTCTTTCTACTTAGAGGTTACCTTGTCATTTTTAGCACAGTGTACAGAACATAGGAAAGTAATAAACAAAGCTATAAAATGCTAATTATTTAACCTCAGGTCTGTGGCATAAAGAGTTGTTTTTACCTCCCTCATAGATTACACTTATATATATAATTGGGTTTAGTCCATACCTTTCTTCCTTTAAACTGAAATCTATTGGATTCTCCACTTTTCAGTCCTAATAACTAAAATGGTCATTTACCATTTTAACATTAGAACCAAATACTCAGATATAGGAATCTTACACTATGTTGTACCCTAACTTTCAGTTTTGGTGACTCATATATTCATACTCTTCCTAAATTACTTAAGCTTCTACCTCACTGAATTAAACATTACCATGTATGCTTATGATAGACTCTTATTAAACTCTAACAAAAACATTAACACCACACACAGACAGACACACACACACACACACACACACACACACACGCACACACACACACACACACACACACACACACACACACACACACACACACACACACACACACACACACACACACACACACACACCACTCAGTTCAAAAACATTAGACAGTCAAAAGTATGCTGTAAAAGACCCCACTGTCCCACAAATGCCAAAAATATTTTACTATTAAAGCGGCATTACATTTTAGTGATTTTTATCATACAGCCTCCCAATAATGGCATTACATTTTAGTTATTTTTTCATACAGCCTCCCAGTAACGATATTATATTTTTGTGATTTTTGTCATACAGCCTCCTAATAATGGCATTACATTTTAGTGATTTTATCATACAGCCTACCGATAATGGCATTACATTTTTGTATTTACACTTACACTTGGCAAGCAGCTGTCAACAAAATATTTACATTTGCCTTTCTAGCAGAAGCAAATCCTCATGAGTGACACCTACTACAAAGATTGAAATAGATATTCTTTAGTGGCTGAGCAACATTTGTACTAAATATTCTGCTATTTAAAATAACAATCCTAAACTAGTTCCATCCCCCAAAAAACAGAAATTAATACTGAAGACACTCAATGATCAAGCTATTCCTTGAGATCCATCACAGGAGACAGCTTAGAAATACTCAGATCCCCCTTTGGGTCTGTTACTGGAGAAAGGGCTTTGTGTAAAACCAGCCAGCTGCTTGCAGCAAAACCTCAGATCAGGTCAGAGATGTATGTCAATCAAAATGAAGCAAGTATTCATAAAAGCCCACAAATCCAAATGCATCTGTGACAATGGATAGACAATCCACAACCAGGATAACTGTCCTCTTAACCATATACCTAATGTGTAACACAGAGTAATAATACTCAGTAATAAATATCACATCAGTTAATGATGTACGTCTGAGCTGTCCCACATTTTATGCTGGGAAGACTATATGAAATATAAGGTTATATATTTTAGAGCATTTAAGGGACATCAAAAAGAAGAAATTGGTTAGTTCCCTGTACACACATCTAAAGTGCCAGAATTAAAAAAAAAATTGTTTTTTGTGTTTGATCGATACCTCAAAGTGAAAAGGGGGGTGACTGAAAGGTTTTATTGGAAACAAAAGAGTGTTTATGGCAGCTGAGATTAGATGCCTCTAACCCTCCGAGTATTAATGAGTGTATCTCTATATCTAGTATTTTAAAATACAAAGCTCATTTTATTTAATGTGCTTTATTGCACACACAGTTATAAAAGTGCATATATTATATTAAAGCAGCAGGAACTTCTTATTTAAACATTTGTTAATGTCTGTTATGTACTTCACAGATAAAGATTCTAGTTGTCTACTGATGTACTATCTTCTTCATCTGTAAATATGTTGTAAGTAATTGCTATGTAAATTGTTAATCGCTATGTAATCCAATGTAACTACTGTCTGTTTATTTTAACTGTGGAGCTTTTGTCCCCGGGCCTCCACTGAAAATGGACCTACGTCCAGTCGGGCACTCCTGGTCAACAAATATAAATAAATAAATAAATAAATAAATAAATAAATAAATAAATAAATAAATAATAAATAAATAAAGTTTTTTATAAATGTATTTATTAGGTTGTATTTATACTGTAGATGGTGCTATTTATTTGTATGAAGTTATATTTTAAATAATTAATGCATTGAGTTAAATGATTGGACAGTGTTAATTGATGGGTGGTGTTGCATTTGTATTTAAATGATTAATTGGGTTTAATATTTTACTCTGATGAAGCCCAGTAGATGTAACGGGTGAAAGCACCTAAGTCACTTTATGTTTTATTTTAATAAACGGTGAACAGTTCTGGAACTGGTTGGTGATATTTTGTTGTTACATATCTGTATTTGAATATCACAAAATTCTATTTTCTTCACCTCAAGTTCTAGTAGGTGAATACTTGAGATCATAATTGACAATTTCATTTGTACTGTAAGTAACAGACATGCACAGCTCAGTGGTAACAGAAAATGCAAAAGAAAAATGTTTGCTGTGACAAAATAGTCAAAATATATGTTTTGTTAGGAGGAGAAATAGGAGTATAAATGCAGATCAAGAATATGGGATTAAAGAAATAATTAAAGTACAAAGAAACAAACATTCCTAAATTTTGTTATAAACCATGGAATACAACAGATGCTACAGCAGCAACTGAAGATACCTTCAATGACTACCTGTCTCTGAGAATGACAGAATGCTTCACAGAGAAATTATTCAAAGACATATACAAATTTCCTGAATGACAAGCATATCTTAATGCTGCCTGGGAAGCCTTAGTCAGCTATGTGATGAAACTTAATTAAGTCTCAGTTGACTCATATGAACCTATTACCTTCAGAGTCTGACATAAACAACTTGCTGGACAATGAACAGAACACTTTTGAACATTTAAGATGTGTGTACACTGGGTATAACTGAATGGATTTCAGTTAAAATTTTTAAAAGTAAAGGAGATATGGCATCACATATGACAACATAATAATTCTATACCTCTCTAAAGGAGCTTAGCATAGAGGAAGACATGTGATACACCCAGTAATTCAATCTGCAGTAAACTATAGAAATATCAAGATCTGCTCTCCATGAATCCTTTTTCATTTGGCCTTCCTTCACATTTTTATTAACTATAGATTCGTGAAAGCTATAGGATAAAGTTAGAAGACACTGGATGGTAAGACACCTGCTCTGCTTTCAGGTTATCATTTGCATGGTTTCAAACCTGACCCCATAAAATCAAACTAACAAATATATGCTGTCTTAATAACTGGCATGTGAATAATCACAAGTCAAGACTTTATCATTATAAATACTTTATACAATACTGCAAACTACATATTTAGTAGAATCTATTTGTCTTACATGCTAGAACACATATAAAGACCAACACCCAACTATTAAAAAATAAAGGATGAAATCACCCACACAACTGCTTAAAAAACACTCAACGTACACAAAATGGAGAAGAAATATATGAGGATTTAATTAAACCACTAAATCTCCAGGTAGTAGAACTAATTGCTATATATAAACTTTTAACATTTCTTTTATTATATGATAGTGATGGAACAGAAGAAACTATCTAACAGAGGATGAAACAAACCAATATTCAACATATCTAAACTATATACATGATTGAAAACAAATAAGTGAGCTTGAAACTTAATATCACATTCATTTGTTTTAATTGTATTAATCTGATGTATACAAACATCAGGCTGGGATTCAGAAAGATTGAATAGTGAGGGGAATCATTGTGAGGAGGTAACCATATTAAATTGCCTACAGCAGAGTCTGCATGGATAACAGATAGCACTGAGTGCGGCTCTAGTGAAAGATGAGCATTAGCAATGCACATTTTGTATGCACCTAGATAAGGCTTTGCCCGATCTCACGCATGAAGTAGTGATAAGAAGAAGAACTGATTTGGAAACCTGAAATTGCCATTGCACAGGTGTGCTCGTTTGAATTTTTGAACAAATTAAATGGTGGAAATTAGAACATATAAATGAGATGAAAATAAGTAAGTATGCAGAAAGTAGAATAAAGGTGAAAACCTAATGAATGATCGTGAATAGAGGTGGGAAACAAAGTATTTTCTTTTAGTGAGTCAGGTACCCATTTTAAATATATGAAGAGAAGTTTAGCTGGGGAAAGTAATAAGGGAAGCAAAAGGAAGGTAAGAGAACTAGGCTGGTAGCAGGGCCACCCAAATAAGCAAACAGAAGACAGACAAGACTGACATGGAAGGTGCTGACACAATGAGGGAAGGGGACACAATATGAAGGAGATATAACATAAACAGATGGAAGACAATGGTGGTAGGGAAGACTGGACAACAAACGGGTGAGCATAGACAAAAAATAAGAGGGTAGCAGCAGAATGGGGAATAAGATGGGGTTGTGCAGCTATTGTTCTTGTCAGTTATTAATAAGTGGGACCTTATTTACTCCCCCTGGGCTTCCTCCCCACTGGGTCTTGGCACAGATAGACAAGCCAGTGCAGGACAGGAATGCAGTCCAATGAGTGTCAGGAGAAATTTTTCTAAGCAGCCAATGAGTGTATCTAGCCTCCTGGCAGTGAGCTCCCCATAATGGCCGTATATTGTTGACGGGTGCCAAATCTGTCACCTCCATTTGCACAGCTCCATCCAGATACAGGATCACCACTATCCAGTACTGGGTTGACTGGGGTTCCTGCTACAGGTGCTGCAGGTGTGGAGATGACTGTGGCAACCTGGGATCCAGGTATTGTGGGCGTTTTTGGTGCTGTTGAGAGGTTACCAGGCCTTTCTAGCACAATTGTATAGCTCTATATGCACCTGCATATAATTTTAAAATAAATGTAAAGAAAAGAAAATAGTAAAAAGAATAAATGCATATCAGAGAAAGGATAGTGAGGAAGATGGCGGAGGAGAGCAAAGTACAGGTACAGTGAAAAACACAGTTCTTATATATATTTTACTGTGATAATGTTGCAAGTATCGTACTTGAAAGGATAATAAACACTCCCACCAATATAACAATAATGGCACATTAACAACTGATGTGGGAACCAAAAATGAGTCATATTATGCAATCCAGAAGACAAAGCCTTAGTATGTTGAGTTAACATTTTTTTAGTCTGATTTACGCTTCTTGTCAAATGTACAATAATGATGTGTGTGTGTCACCAATGTACAGATACAAAGAAAGAAAATGCAGCTCAGATGTATATTTTTCTTCTAAAATTGCTGGTATTGTGCTCCAAAGGGCAACAAATAGCCTCCACAAATTTCCAGTAATGGAACAATACACAACCAAGGCAGGAAATCACACCCACAGTATTCCTCACAAGCAATTGAAAAATACAGAAAAAGAGTTAGTAAGGTGATCTAATTGTACAGCCTGACTAAAGCTTCCACTCAAACACACAATAATAGTATATGTGAGACAAATGTATGAATACAAAGAAAAATGCATCTCTTACATGAGTTTTTGTTACAATGTTGAAGGTACAATAGACACACAAACTTACAAATGATGGCACAACAGACAAATCAGCATGGGGAATTAAACCCACAGCCATCATTATCTGCAGTTTGATAAACATAGTATTAGCATACTGAGCTACTTGTATGATCCAGCAGCTGAAAGGTGCAGAGTAGCACACAGTAATGTCAGAAGTGCAAGTATTTTGAGAAAAATGCATGACAGAAATGTACACATAAGACGGAAAAATGCATCTCATAGGTATTTTTACCTTACAATATTATAGGTAGTGTAATCAAAAGAAAAGCACACATCCACCCTAAAACTAATGATTTAAATTGACAATTGAAATAGGAAATTGAAGCCACAACTGTCGGCACATGACATCTAGACTATAGCTATATTAGCTGAAGAGATTTTTAACATTTGTACATGCATGGCATGAAGAAGGTGTGCTCACCCCAGTGCTTTTTAAGTGGTCTGTCCTCCTACTATGCAGCTGTGCATTCTCTGCATTAGCTTCAAGGGCTATCAGGAGAGAAACAGGAGTGTGACAAATATGTGGCTGCACAAACTAGCAGGCTTTGTATGCAGGTAAGACAAGTGTCACTTAGGGTACATTAGTGGTGCTTCTGCCATAATTCCAGCCTCCCACCAGACCAGGAGGTCTACATGTCATTGCCTTTTGTCATGTAATAGTGGTAACACTGTTCACACAAGCATGGGATGCCTGAGGCATGTGCTACTGCCTGTACAAATCTATTCCATGCCTCAGTCTTGTACTAAGGACCTTCATAGCCCTTAGGTAATACCTTGTAATTGTACTTCTTGTGTAGCATGTGAAGGAAGATTTTACTTTCCTCCAAACATCACCTTTGTGATAAAAAGAAGCACTACTTTCTCCCTTAGTAAACATGTCAGTCTTAGTGAGGAATCATAGAGAAAAATGGCAGATGCTTCAAACCTGCAACCCTCCTCATGAGTGACAACTGCTGTGCCATGGCAGGTAGCTCGTTTGTGTAACAGATGATGATACAGCAAAATATATGTACTGCGTCACACTGTTTGAAAATTCCACTTTAAGGTGTGTGATATAGCAGTCCTATGTCACTTCATATGCTATGAATAAAGCATGTATTACAGTCACACCATTTCTATTAGATTAGATGTGAAATACTTATTATCTCCCAGCTGCCATACTGTGAATTACACATCCACAGTTCAGCCTGCAGTTGCCTTGGCATGTGCATAATGCTTGGGATAATTTTTGAGGAGTTTGGCCAGTTAATAGGACATAGAAATTGGGTAATTCATAAAGTGTGAGTTGAGCCCTAATTTGCATAATTGTTAAGTCCCAGCACCCATATTTGCATGATATAAGCATGGAGAAAGACAAAGAGCACCATCACACTACAGAGGAATTCATGCAGCATTGTTGAAATCTGCATCAGATGGATTGCACATGAATTGCTTCTACAGTAACAGCTTATTCAATTTGTATAAGGTAAGTTCTGCTTTTTCCTGCTTCACTTTTTTAAACTATGGGCAATGCTAGCTGCTGTGATTCATATAATTAAATAGTTTTGACATTACTGTTATGGGTTATTGAACAAGTGGAGTGAGAGATATACTGCTAGGGTATGGCAATAGTTATGCTGAAAGATTGTTAAGCCGAATGGGAAACACACCAATCAGCAAATATTCATAGCATATGTGAACACATTTTGGCTGGCGTTATACTATCACTTTGGGTAAAAACATTTGCTTTTTTATAGCTTGGACCCATACCACATGTGCAAACGTCTTCTTAACCTTGAGAGGAAATAGTTATGTCACACTGAAGTGTGGAAATTAAGGATGCCATATTGTAGGGAACATTTGCTCTATACTGTTATGTGCCTGGCATTAGGTAAACTGACTAGATAGATAAATATGGCTATCAGACACAACAGCAGCATGCTATATAGGCAAGGGAGAGAACAATGTTATAAGGTGGTATATAGGCAGGGAAGAGAACAGTGTTATAAGGGGTTTTATGGGCCATTTATGAAAGAGTTCCTATCAGCATTTTGAATGTTGAAAACACCAAATTTAATTTATTCGAACTGAAATGTTCAAAATCTCAGAAGAGCGAACTGACAGAACATCGATTTCTTTCCCAGGGAAAGAAATTGGTGGGCCGTCATCGGAGTTTGCGATTTCCTCCACTGTGGTGCAGTTTCGGAGTTGGTATAATTAAGTAGGGGGGTGCGGGGGGCACAGCTCCCCACTTTGGAGGGTATGGGGGCGAAGCCCCCCACTTCTGTCAGTGTTTAAAGTATTTACATTTTTTTTCACAGAACACTGATTTCTTTCCCTGGGAAAGAAATCGATGTGCCGTCAGTTCGCTCTTTTGAGATTTAGAACATTTTAGTTCGATGAAATTGCATTCGGCATTTTCAGCATTCGATATGCTGATATAGACCCCTTATGAACAATATGATAAGGCAACCATTTTCTATACCTCCAGAGCTAAGACTAAGACACTTACTAAGCATAAAAACCCTACTAAGTTGGCTGAAAAAATTATCAGGAAAAAAATCTTGGATACAGAGAATGAGAGACTAAATCCAGGCCTTCTGTCTCCATTTTTCAAAACTCTTTGGGAAGTGTGCTGCTGACTGAGCCTACAAGGAATGTACCTGGAAAGATGTTGTGGTGAAAATTAATGTTGTCTGTGGCCAGGACAGTACTTATGAAAGGGTCTGCTGTCGGGCCACTGGCATTACTCATGCCATAGAAAATGAGCTGTCAATCTGGCATGGGAATGTACGTTGACAAGTAGTGAGATATCAGTTAAAACATCTCTCACAGAGATGGAGGTATTTCTGGTCTCTGACAGAGTCAGTGAAACCTCCATATAGTCACACATTGTGGTGCTGGATATTGGTGTAGATATTTGCTGTGAACCAAAAGTATCTACCAGAGATATCCTAAGCATAGCTCTCAACCTTACATCTCCAAAATGAGGAACACTAGCCCTCATAATGTGGAACAGATGGGCAAAATGTGGAACACATACTTATGGCTTACTATCAACTTCAACTAGGAAGGTCATAGGATGGTTAAAATATGCTAGTTTTACTTATGAAGAGGATCTTTTACTGAATTAATATGATTTATTTCTATTTACCATGGATTTCACTTAAAAAATTCCTAACACTGAATGTGTTACAGACCATTTCAATGTGGAACTCCGAGGAACATGAACTTTTTAAGACTGCAAATGAGGTGCACCCCTCATAATGAGGTACACTTGAGAGGTATGGTACATAGAGCCCTTCCTCTGCATCAATAGTTAAAAGTTCTCGACCCATTAGTCACTGGGCAAGTTATTAAATCTGTCTAAATGTTTTTTTTTATTTTTTTTTTTTTTTAAATGTGACTATTCATACACTTGACTTCCATGTATAGTTCTTTTCTTGGGTCATGCATACACAGGGTATACAGTTTTGTTTTTCCAATAGGTGATTATATATCCTGCACTATAACTGTTGAATTGCCACATTCTGAATTTAGAGTATCTACAACCTCAGGTGATAATGGTGGGGATGAGATGGCACATTCAGGAAGTACAGCATATGTGCTGGACACAGGGAATGTGACCACTGCATCTTCTACACAGACCATGACTATAGCCTGTATGCCTGTGGAAACCCAGGAGACACTCCCCACAACATAAAGGTAGACTACTGGGGAAAGTATCAGTTAGAGAAGTGTTACTCCCTACTAGATCTGCCCTCTCTCTTTTGGTTGGTGGTACACATAGAGGTGTGAGTACTTGTGTTTGCTGGAGACATGGTTGCTGCTGTCCCCTGGAAATTGCTGTGAGGGATTGCAACCTAAGATATGTGCAAGGTTTTTATACCACTACATCCATGGCAGAATTATTAAGGCTGATGCAAAGTGTGTGAGATGACCTCTAGGAGTGGATGTCCAGTCTGTGTAATCGACTTGAAAGAATATATCATATACTTGAATGTACCATGTGTTCTCAAGCTCCACGGCCATAGGAGAGGCACCATTCTTTAACCACTACCTCCACAGATGGAGGCCATCATGGTTGTGGATGACCTAAATCTTACTTACTCAGTGTTATCACTTTCTGATCCACATTTTGTGGCAGTATCTACAGCCAGAAGAGGGCATGCCAGTGTTACGGCAGTCAAATCAGTGGCACTTCTAGGAATAGTCATTGTTCATGTTCACGCAGCATGCCAATATCTATCCTGGGCCATGGTATGGCCAGTGCAACTCCTGAGAGAGCCAGCTCATATGGGCAGGAACATGCAGAGAAAGCTCAACTATACAATGCATGCCCAGGTCCTGTTCAATAGATGGATCCATAGTGCTACAGTCACTGCTGAGGCTGTCCCAGTAGATGAACAATCAAGCTGACATAGTCTCCAGTACATCATACACATACAGACACAAACACATGCACACACACACACACACACACACACACACACACACACACACACACACACACACACACACACACACACACACACACACACACACACACACACACACACTTCCAGTGACACTGGCTCTTCATATTCATAAAGCCTTTTATTTAAGCCCTCCAATGGTCGAAGCCCATATAAACAACTGCCACCTTGCTTTTAATTATCCTCAGCACTCAGATATTTCCTTGTGAAAGACATCTTTACACGTGCTCCTCCCCATACCTTTGCAAATGATGTGTCCTGCCCTTTGTACATTGTTACTTGGGCTGTCTTTGTCTGATGAATAGTTTGACCAGCCTTTGTATGGATAACCATAGCCTGGTGTTGGTTTTGCATGCATCACTTTTACTGTGGTATACCTGCTTTACTATGTGCCTCAGCTAAGTGCAAGCCACTACTTCTTTACTGGTGCTGTAGCATACTGCACCTGCCTCTGTCTAGAATGATCATCCCATGCTGCTGGCTGCTCCATTGACTGCTTGTCTGGCTCAACTTCCACTGCCTGGTGTGCTGGGAGTGCTCCTCCTGCAACAACCCCCACTGTAACTGCCCCCCTAAGTATGAGAATATATATAGCACATACTCAAAATATTTTTGCACATGTGACAGGATCATACTACATGGCACTACCAGATGAATACCTTGAGTGAAGTGGTTTCTTCAACAGCCCAAAGTCACGCTCTATAATAACCTTAGTTTACATATAGGCAGAGTTATGCCTCTGGTCTGGTCTGCTTCAGTCTGTTGATTTCTGATGGGTATCATCAGCCAGGGTTCCTGGGCATCTCAGATGCCTTTGGGAGAGATGACACCTTATAGACCATTGGTATAGGTCATAGGTATGCCATATGTGGGAATCATGATAACTGCTTCAGTGGCCAGCTGACACAATGAAGAAATTACATGACCCTGTGCATTACAGGTCACCTGACAGTTGATGGAGTTATTCCACTTGGGGTACATGTGCCTCCTTCTCATTTCCTTAGGAGAGATATTTTTTCAATGTGAGCACAGTCTATGTTCCCAACAATAAAGGGAGTTAGGCTATACTACAGAAGTCCAGCAATTTGTTTGTTATCTCCTGTGCGGTTCATGGGAACCACATATGGTCCCCATATGTTGAAGCATGGCACTGGAAAACTTATAGCAGTATTCTTGACACAGAAGCCTGAGCTATTTCCACTGTGTCAGCAAAAGGCTGCTGAAAGATCCATGTAGCTGGTATACATACAGCTACACAAACCTTAGTAGCTAATGGAACAGGTACTGTACTATTCAATTATCATGGGTCTGCAGCACATGTTCATGATATCTGACGCATTTTGTCTATCTGCACTGCACTAGTCCACAATGTTTAGGTCCTCGAGTCCTTAAAATTTTAAACGCAGTAGGATAACACAGTTCTTCCAGTGGTGACAATGCACACCATCATGGCTTACTGTGGCAATAAGAGCATGTTGTAGAGACACATTAGTGTGGTAGCAACCACTACTTGTTTTCCTTTTCTCATAGCATGAATGGAGATATTTGGTAGTATTTATTTACATGAGCTGCACAGCTCCACAACTTGGCATTTATATGTTTTTGAATTACTTTGCCATTTTGTGTGCCTCATTAACATACACAAACCCATTCTTTTAAAAAAAAAATGCTGCTCATTACTATGTCATTATATAGCCACTAGCACATGCAACAACTAGCACTGCTATTTGGTATTCCCTGTTTGTGATAAGTGTGTTTTTGAATCGCAAATACCTTTCAGGTGGCCTCTCATCTCACAAAGTCGCTTACCATAAAATAGCAATTTTGATCCCCAATGCTACCTATCCTACCCAATCTACCTCCCCAAACATATCTACAGCCCTTCCCCAACATCCTACTCTTACCTAAAAAAAAAGTGCATCTGTCCTGCAAAAAATCATTGCCCCATACATAGCTCTACATTTCACCCCCATGTACAGTGAAATTAATCAATGTAACCACAAATTATCCTACAAATGTCTGTCACCAACACCTCTCCCTGGGGGTGTGAGGCTGTAAATTCCAAATTCTACACATTATTCACAGTTGTTGCTGCAGAAGAAATGTAGAGCTATGGTCCTTTCCTACACTCATCCTGCACCTCCATAGCTGGTTTTCCTAATGTTTTACCTCCTACTTGCCCCCATTTCACCACTTTCCTAGCACCCTTTTTTATTTCTTTTAATTAAAATGAGTGCAGGTGTAAGCGGGAGTAAGCGATGCTAAGTGAAGCTTAGAGGGCTTAACCGTCTGTTAGCATCACTTAGCTCCACGCAAAACCATGCAAACCTGCTTATAACTGCTTAAAAATGCCTTAATCACTCTGTCTCCATCAGCTCTTATTCTGCCCAGCAACAAAATAATCAACTCCGCTTAGTCTCAAACCCAGGATGCTGGGTACTACAACCACAGAAACATACCACCACACCATCTGAGCTGTGAGAATCTGCAATGCTTTTTCAAATATATCACGCAGTCTGGTCATTTAACATTAATGAAAAAAGTCATAATTTCAAAGTCTTGAAGCCAGGACCCTATGCACTATAATCACAACAATGTACTACTATAGTATCTGAGCTGTAAAAGCTTGTAATGTTTTTACAAACATATCATGCACTACAGTCATTTAACATAAGAGAAAAATATATATCCGTAGTACACTTATATACATATATATGTATATATGTATATATAAATAGAAATATATATATATATATATATATATATATATATATATATATGTATATATATATATATATTTATACATATATATATATATATATATATATATATATATATATATATATATATATATATATAAAACCAACCTCTTACTGCAAGACATCTGCAAAAAGCCTGACAAAGTGAGGGGATAAAGGATGAACAAAAGTGACAACTTTGAAATATGGCTGTTATATGCGTAGAAGTCTGCTAGAGTACTATGGTTTGATTTAACATATAATTCCTGGTAGACTCCAGGTCTGAAACTCATATGAATGTTATTATGTACTGATGTCAATGCTCACATAATCCCAGTGAATTGTGAGAAACCCACAACTGTTATGCGGTACAGACCAAACATATGGGTCATGCATCTGGACGGTGTCTAGACATCTGGAAAGTGGAGAGGTATGACTGCAGTCATGTAACAGAAGAGAAAAAACATTGAGAGCTGCCAACCATTTCACCCAACACCTTCTGAACCACAGTAAGAGCAACACAACACTACCCCAAATCGGCTCTGTGGAATTACCATGTATTTCCGAATATATCATGCACTACAGGGATGGAACACTAGAGAAAAAAAGATATTGGTGCAAAAATGTCCACCTACAACCGATTGCACCACAGTCACAGCAACATACCAGTACCCAAAATTAACTGTAGAGTACAACAACTGTTTGAACAAATATATCCTGATTACCAGTCACACACTACACCGACGTATACTGACCCAACTCACAGTCTACTGGGAATCTTGAAGTGTTGCAGGACATTTCCCAGTCTGCCTCTACAAACATATACACCTGATAGGCCACCAGCAACTGTAGCAGCATGCAAAACGGATCTATGACACTGACATCTGCTACTCTCACTACTCAGCCCAACAAACATTTACACACAACACTGCTACATCATCTTAGCAGACTAACAATGACCAGACATACACAACTCTCAACTGTAGAGATTTCCACAGGATGTCCAGGGTGTGGGACCATATTTATGGCCACTGCCACATACCACTTCCAGGAGTCTGCTAAGTCCCTGGGATGATACCAGGAGTGCAGTCACTAAGTAATGATATACCATACCTTTGAACCTCTTACTGCTAGACATCTGGACAAAGCATGACATACTTGGGGGACAGGGGGCAGAAAGGGAGACATATCTCACATAATGGTGTTACAAACTGAAACAGTTACTGGTGTTACAGGGTTTGTTGTAACATAACATCCTTGAAGGATATGATGTCTAAAACACTAATGGATGTCAGCAATTACTCACTACAATTCTCACATTATCCTGCTGATTTCACAAAAACAGATATTGTTTGAGGAACAGACCACACATAACAAGCAAACCTCTGGGCAGACTGTGGACATCTGGACAGTTGAGAGGTATGTCAGAGACATATCAGTGCCAGACGTCAAGTCACACAGAAAATGCATGTCCAGACAAATCCTGTTAATCGAGCAATCTTCTATGTGTATAACACCCATATGTACTTACAATCTGTACCCATGTCTGGAGCTTTGTCTCTGAGAGGTATTTCCACCTACTGTCTGTGAAGCTGTATCTCCCACAACTCCATAATGTCCTCACACAGGCAAGGAAAAGAAGCAAGGCCCACATGAAGGACTTAGTTATAGCACTGTGTTGCTATGGCATTGGCTAATGGAAAGACAACACAGCCACTCTGGATGCAAGTAGCAAGTGGGAGACACTGATTGATGCACAGGCCATCACCTGCTCATGCACATTACCTACAAAAGGCAAGATTCTGCCTATGCAACACAGGTCTGAACCCATCTACACAAAGACAGACTGCAACTACACAAAGCTAGCCATTTTCAGTACTCTAAGGAAACTTTTCAGCACTATAACAGGTATGTCAATCACATAAGCTTGTAATGGGAATACAGAAAGGCGGGATGCAATAATGTCAAATAGGACATTCAACACTAGGTCATGAAAACACCTGCTGGACTCACATGCTGCTGTCTGGCACCTATGGCCATTCCTGCTTGCCCTGTCTGCAGTGACGTGGATTACATCTCTGGCCCCTGAGTCACCCCAGCAAAGAACAGCTCATGTATGACTACTACTGGAGTGTCTGTTGTCCAATACTAAGTATGGCACTGCTAGGCCAGCTACCTGGGATGTTGTAAATATTCATATGTCACCTGTGAACACTACTATGATACATATGCCTGTCTTACAAACGTAAGGAACTGATATAGGGTATGTGCATAATACACAACAGGTGCAGAAGTGTGTGTTGAACCGTATGTGATATACTGAGCCCATACCTGACAACTGTTCAAGGTTTTGCAGACTGAACACATGTCTGCGTCATATTTGTAGTCAATGCCTCATACAGTTGTGTGTTGTCTGGCACATCACTGGCAACCCATTAAAGACTGATGTCATAACATAATAGCATACATTTGATAGTCAGACGTCATATCCCGTGGAGTAGACCTGTGAATGCAACATCATCTTTGGGGCAACAAAGTGTGTTTCAGCTAGATTCATAAAGTGGCACTATTTTCCAGCCTTTGCCCACCAGTGATGTGTGCCTTTGTGCAGATGTCTTGCTCTGACAGGAGCTAGGTATCTTAGCATGATGCAAGCACAATAACCTTGCCAGGTTACATTACTCATCCCATCATATGTTTAGACTCCAAATGGAGGGTTGCAAAGCCACAGGAGGTGGAGTGTTGAACATTATTGTACACATACACACCTCCAGACTGGCCAAACAGCATGACACACTGGAAACATCCTGAGTGCAGTTAACAGTTGCCAAAGCACCTACTCAAATCCTAGCTAGCTACAGGCCACCAGCCATGACTATGGAAACCCACCACACCTACTGTGACTTTTTGGAATCTGTCTGGATTCAATCATCTACCCTGCTCTTGGGTGTCTTCAATTACCCGACCATAGTGTGCATGACCTATGCCATCTGAACATGGACCCACAGAGATTCCTCGGCTTTGTCAATGGCAATGCAGTGGATCAGCCAGTCAACACTCCTGCGACAGGTGGAAATATCCTGTACCTGGTCCTGACCAACATAAGTAGCCACTGTAACACTCCTACAGTGTCATCCTCCTTGGTAAGATCTGACCACATAGCCATCACTGTTCAGGTCACCATCCACCCTGCCCTCCCCCCTTGTCAGGGTCAAACAAAATTAACTTTATACAAATGACTATAAATCTCCTCAGGGCAGGTAGAAGTAGCTTCACAGCCAATGTCCCATCAGTTGGAAGTAGCAGTAGTGTCCAGGCCCACACCACAGTACTATGTCAGCATCTACATAGCTGTATGGACTCAGCAATATCTGACAGGACATCATCTCCCTCAAGGTGGGGTAAACATCCATGGCAGACAATAGCAATATATAAATACCATAATAGGTAGATATAATTGCTGGACAGGGTCAAGAAGGAACACATGCCTTATTGGAAGCAATGTCAGCTTGGTCTGCACAAACAAATAAGGGGACAGGTGAGTTACCCTAAGGCTATCTTTGAGTGCAAATTGGACACATCCACCAAGGCCATCAACTAGGCCTTCCACACGTGTCTGCAATCCCAGAGGCAACACACAGATATGCTCTGTAGTGGTGGTCAATAACACCACATATGCATACGGCATAGATATAGGCAACTGGCTGCAGACAGGTGAAGTGTAAACATCACCCCCCTGTCCCCTCATTTGTACACATGTGCATGCACAGCACCTGCCCCCTTCTCTTCATCATCAGGAAGCAGATCCACAATATCCTCTCAAAGGCAACACACGTAAGTCTCCATAGGCCTGATACCATCCCTGGCTGCATCCTACATGATCACAGGCATGGGCTCTCAGATCCATTCTGCACTGTAGTCAGCCAAAGCCTGAGCACTGCTGTCATCCCATCTGCACAATGGACAGCCACTGTCATCCCTACACACAAGGGTGAAGAAATCCACCGACCAAACCAATCATATGTATAGAAGCCTAACTAGCCTGCTGTGCAAGGGCATGGAAGGCAATATCAAGGACATCATGAACAGGGATATTGGCAACATCAAAATGCCTTAGCCCAACTGCATGGTATTGACAAAAGGAGATCAGGTCTGTTTAACCTGGCCAACCTCTCTGAAGTGGTCAACAAACACAAGGATAAGGGGAAGATGGTGACCAATGCCTACCTTCACCTAGCCCAATTCTCTGACAATAATCCCCAGACAGCCAGGATACATATGCCTACACAGCTAGGCATCAACCTGTATGTTACCAGATGGGCAGCTAACTGGCCCAATGATAGTACCCACTCAGTCAAAGTAGTGGAACCCACCTCTAGTAGTAGAGTTTTCCAAAGTGGTGTATCCCAAGGATCAGTCTGGGGGCCTCTACTGTTTGAGATATACAGGTCTACAGATGCTTGCAAGATGGCCACTGTCTTCATTCCCTACTGATGTGAATATCTCCCAAGAGGTCCTCACCCAATTAATGACTGGTGTAAAAACCATTTCCACAAACTAAATGGCAGGAGAGGCATCATTCTCCCTGCTGTGGCAGATGTCATCCACACTAATTATGACAGTAACATAGAAACACAAAAACATTTGTGGAGGCTCTCAATAATAATCTGCTCAAGCAACAGAGACCTCCAAAGCAGAAATGCAAGGAACCTCCACCCTCAAACACAACCCAAATGACACATAGCCCGCAGACTCAGTGTGCCACTCAACCACAGCCAATAAGGCAAAACAATGTACCCAACACACTAGTCATAGGTGACTCTATAGTCAGGCACACTGATGTCTCACTCACCAGGCTAAACAAGGAGAAGGTTACTGTCAGCTGCCTGTCGGGTGCCAGGATCCACCACATAACCCATGCACTCAGGTCACTCCACAACAAGTACAAATATGACTCTGTCATTGTCCATGTTGGTGTGAATGACCTGAGATGTACCTCCCTGGACTACATGAAAAGAGACATGGAAGAGCTCTCCGATCTTGTAGCCAAGGCAGGTATGACCCTAGCCATGAGCAGTATTCTGCCATCACCCAGAATGATGCCGCAGTACAAGGACAAAATAGTTGACTTCAACAATTGGCTAAGCTTCTGGTTCCATTCTAAAGGGATTCAGTATCTGTCTACCTGGGATGACATGGTCGACAGACCACGATGCTTTGCCAGAGATGGCCTGCATTTGTCACCCCTGGGATTCCAGATACTGGCTAAGGTTCTTACCGCCCCTATAGTGCCTTTTTTAGGCAAGGTTCAAATGACAAATTCACCACCCTAACAGGAACAGGCAAGCAAAAACTGAGGGTGATGCTACTCAATGCTAGAAGTCTAAATCTCAAAATGCACTCACTCGAGGCACTCCTTAAAATGGAGAACATCGATATCTGTGCAGTGACTAAGACCTGGTTCAAGGCTACAGAGAGCACTCTTGCACTACCAGGCTATAATTCATACTACAATTTTCGGCCATGTAACCTGGACCAGAACACCAAAGGCGGAGGTGTGTCCATATTCATTAAGGATATCCACGCCTCCAAGCTAGTTGCTCAGCATAATGCAGCCGAGGTTATCCAAATGCAACTAACTCTGGGCAAAACTGCAATCGAAATTGTAGCTTGCTACAGATCACCCACCATGCCCCAGGATTCCCACTCCTCTTTTCTTGATGCACTGGAAAATATTAGGGTTCAACCAAACACCCTAATAATGAGCGATTTCAACTACCCCACCATTAACTGGGAAAACTACTCATGTACCAACTCCTTCGCTCTACGCTTTTTGTAATTCATAAACCTCCAATACCCTGGATCAACTTATCCACACCCCCCACCAAGAGCAACAATATCCTAGATCTAGTCATTACCAACATGAGTGACCGGTGTTCCACACCTGGAGTCAACAACTTATTGGTCCGATCCGACCATAAGCTAATTACCCTAGATATCCACATCCTGCCCCCACCCCCCATTAAGGAAACCATGGTAAAAAATTTCTTCAAAGCCAACTTCATGCTTCTTAACACAGAAGTGGTGAACTTCATGACACCCATGCAGATGGACAATACAGTTACAATTACTGAATCCTACACAATTGCACTTTATAAGCACTTACATGAGTGCATGGATCATGCTGTCCCAAACAGAACCAAAATGCTATCCTCCAAAAAAAGAAAGCCAATCTGGTGGTCCCCTGCCATAAACAAACTGTACAACAGAAGGAAGAAACTGTTGCAAAAGAGAGTAAAATCCCATGAGTGGAGGAGCTCCCTGGTCAGCCTCAGTAAGAAGCTGTGATCCCTGATAAAATCCTCCAAAGCTAGTTAAGAAAACAAAATCACCACTGATTCTAAAGACAACCACAAAGCATTCTATAGCTATGTCAAGAATCTCAATGGCAACCATCAGATCTGCTCTGAGTTGCAGCACAATGGCACTAAATATACAGACCCAACTGATATTGCCAACATCCTGGCAGATAGGTTCAGTGCTAACTTTACCCCACTCTCACCCCCTAAAGAACCCATCTCTATACCGGAAGAATGCAAAGTTCCTGTAATCACAGCTGCACAAGTAAAAACCACACTCTCCAAAGCCAAGAACACAGCATCCATGGGACCAGACAACATCCCAGGCTGCATTCTACATGGACTACAGAACGAACTGGCACCCCACCTAAGTACCATGTTCAATCATAGCCTCACCTCAGGCTTTGTGCCTGCTGAATGGTGCACAACAACGGTTATCCCACTCCACAAGGGGGAAGCCACCACTGACCCTGGGAACTACTGCCCCATTAGCCTGACGAGCCTGGTCTGCAAGGCCATGGAACATATCATCATGGAACTTATAAACAAAGATGTCGGTAATCTCCAAACTCTGGACTCCACCCAGTTCGGGTTTGTAAAAGGCAGATCATGTCTCCTAAACCTGATAGACTTCTTTAAAGCAGTCACCAAAGCCGTAGACAAGGGTAAGGTGGTTCACACAGCATATCTAGATCTTGCCAAGGCTTTCAACACCATCCCCCTCTCTGGAATTATAGATAAACTCACTAAACTAGGTATAAATCCCTATGTCACAAGATGGGTTGCCAACTGGCTCACTGACAGAACCCACACTGTGAAAGTAGCAGACTCCAAATCCAACTTCAGACCAATGACAGGTGGAGTACCACAGGGTTCAGTCCTGGGTCCTCTCCTGTTTGGTATGTACTTCTCTGAAATACAGGCTAACACAGAAGGTCTTTGGCAAACGAAGTTCACAGATGACTGCAAACTAGGAGCCATAATCGAAACTCGTAACGATGTGGACATCCTACAAAAGGGCTTGACTGAGACAGATGCCTGGTGTCAAAGCCATGGCCTCAAGCTCAATGCCAAAAAGTGCATTGTCATCCCCTTTGGTAAAAACTCTGTACCCATGAACTACAACATAGGCGGTAGTATACTTAACACTGAAAGTGTGATAAGAGACCTTGGGACACAGGTGGACAGTAGTCTCTCCTTTGATAATCACATCGCCACAGTAGTCAGGAAATCCTTCTATGTGCACACCTCATTACAAAAGGTTTCTCATCCAGAAAAAAAGAGGTCATTGTTCCTCTCTACTCATCACTCATTAGACCCATTATAGAGTACAACGCCCCTTTTGGTATGTACCTCACAAGACATCTACAACAACTGGAAAGGCCGTAGAAATACCTCACAAAGAAGATTACCAGCCTCAAACAGATGCCCTACGCAGGCCGTCTCAAAAAACTCCAACTTATTTTGTTGCATATCTCCTACTCAGAGGTGATCTCTGCCTAACATACAAAGCTATGTCAAACCCAGAGCTGTTGGACATGCTCCACTTAAAGAAATCCCAATCCCTCTGAGCTACATGATCTAGGGACCTAAACTTTGTCACCACAATAAACAGAACATGCCGGAGGGATAGATTCCTGTCCCAGAGACTTCCAATTCTCTGGAATAAACTACCTATCTATATCAAACAAAGCTCCTCATTAGCACTCTTCAAGAAAAATCTTGATGATTGGATGAGAAATAGGAAATTCATCCCGGGGATCACCTCTGTGGCTCTGCTCGACAGTGGCACAGGAAAATAATTTTCTTGGGTGGCAAAAGCCAGAGTACCTTTTTGGCTGGGCTTGTATAGGCCCCAGTGTCGATAGCCTAGTACATACCTATGGACCTATGAACCTATGTACTAAGCATGCAATCAGGTGTGAGGTGACTTGCGCACCAAGTTTGGTAGCAACCTGACACTTTCCCACCATGTCGACACCATTGTACAGAAAGCCATCTACATGGCCCATCTCACAAATGCGGGTATGTCATCCAGGAACCAGGAGGCCACAACATCCCTGTACTCCACCCTTATCAGATGCATTACCAAGTACAATGGCTCCTTTGACATGTACCTTGCCAAACAAATGCAGCAGTTGCAGAGACCACAGAGGTTCCTGACAATACAACTCCAGGTTCTGTAACACTTATCCAATACAGGTAAGCTGAAAGCCCTGTCCCTGTACTCAGTGTCATACAGACTGATCATAGGTGTCCTGGGTCTGGCATAAAAGGCCATTTCCAAACCAGTATTGATGGCATTTGTGCATATCTGTAAGACAAACCCACTCATGCATCATGCACGCCGGGCCCTCACCTGGTCTGTGACATGTATAGTACTTGTTGGTGGGATAGTGTAGTGTCCCACACAATACACTGTCTGTAACATATACTCCCTCCCCATTTCTAGCAGAGTATGTGCCCTCTTGAAGAAGACAGACAACTGCATGGGAAACAGATGGGACACCCCCTGGCATCCTGCAGGTGTACCAGCTGGACAGGAGAAACAGGTGCTGGCTTGGATGGGACATGGGTAAACATCTGCTCTAGGCTTATGAGGGCATCAGGGCCAATAGCATGGTATCAGCTTATGAAGCTATGCACCTAGTACTTTACATGTTTCCTGTATGTATTGCAGACTGTCCTGCCATGTTGTCTGGAGTGAATCCTCGTGAGTCTGAACTGTGCAGGTACTGCAGTCATGGTGTATAGTCTTGTCCCTTCATTGATTAGCATCACATATAATTACACTTTGTCATTGTGTGTGGTCTGTATAGCAGCAAGTCAGCTCTTACAGTACATGCATATGCATTTGGTAACACTATAATGAACACTCCAATAGCATTTGTCTTGGCCACAATTTCCATTCTGCTACTAGGCCCCATCACATAGTAGGATTTGTTACCCTTTGTTGTGGGCCTTACAGTAGCAGTGAAAGAGATAGATTGTGGCAGGCATAACTAGCATAAGTTCTGCCCTGAAGGGCACATATGTGTCACAGCTGTGCCAAACTGTACCAGGAGTGTGTGTGTGTGTGTGTGTGTGTGTGTGTGTGTGTGTGTGTGTGTGTGTGTGTGTGTGTGTGTGTGTGTGTGTGTGTGTATGTATCAGCAAACATAATACTGAAGGGTATTAATTCACATATGTTGTCTTCCCCTTGAAGTTGAACGCAGGGATTGGTGTCTCTCACCCTCATAACCTAATGTCAGTATCTTAGCAGACTCCCATGATGATGGTGGTCATAGTGATGCACAGGTGGGGTTGTTGGTGCCTGAATCCTTGCCATTATTTGGTATCTCACTTTCAACCACCATGTCCCTGCTCACAGTCAGTATGCCCACACATATCCAGTCCCCAGCAGCCATGGATAATGGGCAGGTTAAAGGTTGTGCCATGGAACAGGCTAGTGTGATAGGTATGGTGAGTGTGACTGTAGACACCAGCCATAGGCAAGGAGCAGCAAGGTAACACATAGGCAGATGGACAGGGGTGCTTAACAAAGGACTGCTGCCCATCAAGCCCCTGTTGCAAGTGCCACAGCAGGTGTCACCAAATGCATGTTATGGTCCATCATGGTGGCACATAGTGTACTGACTGCAACATGAGACAGATGCTCAGGGTCATGAATGTAGTGCTCTCTGCTATGTGTGATGACCTCCATGGCATTTGCAATGCCATACGTTATCCTTCTGATGTTGTGGCTTGGGGTGAGACACTGTCACTTTTTGACCGTGCAATGTCTGTGCTTGAGCATGTGGATGGTGTAGGGCATGGGCCAGGTGGACATAGGTCAGCAACATGATCAGCTGTGAGCCCACATGGCCCTGCACATTCACAGTCCCATAGTGGCAGTGCCAACAGCACTACCAAGGGGAGAGTGTTTTTCACACAACATTGGAGCAGGCCATAGGCACATTGTCCTGGCCAGTCCCATGAGGACCATGGATCCAGCAGACAGCAGTCACCATCAGGGAGTAGTACTGCATCTGTCCTTGGGCCTGGCAGTACCAGTGATGCTCTTGGCAGAACCAGTTGCTAAGTCCCTGCCTTGAGACCATGAACTGCACATCCTGCCATGTACGGTCGACGGCTTCCAACACACCCCTGTGTCAGGCATCCACATTACTTGATGGTGTGCAGACAAACACTCATATATCCCTTTCACAGGCCAGTCACCATCAGACACGCACAGCTCCTCTGCATGGCCCAGTTGAACATCACCCCTCCAGATACACACACACACACACACACACACACACACACACACACACACACACACACACACACACACATGCACACACACACACAAACACACTTGCTAGTATTGAGTTTAGAACACCTACCTATCTAGTTATGTTTATGACAGTTTTCCACAGTTATCACACATGCCACAGAGCTTACAAGGTTTCACAGTGTTGCAAGGTATGTCTAAGGTGATTACATCAAGAGCCCTTTTAAAGTATGGCAATGGGAAATGTACTGCGGGGTAAGGGCGTCAAAATGCATTACCCTCTAAACACACACACACTTACAAACACATTCACACACACACACATTTGGCACAACTGAGTGAAGATCCCCTGTCTGTCTAGTTATCTGTACTATACTATTATTTAGTTATTATATGCGCCACAAAACTTATAGGGCTGAGTGCTGTCCAAAGGTACTTCGAAGGGCAATGACATCAGTAGGACTGCTAAAGTAGGGCACTGGGAAGTGTTGCGGTTTGGAGAACCCTCAAAATATTTCAGCCTACAAACATACATGCTTACAAACTCTTGTACATACATTTATACACACACACACACACACACACATTTGCCAGACCTGAGGATAAAACCACTGCCTATCTAGTTATTTGTACTACAGTGTTATACAGTTATTGCATGTGCTACAGAGCTCACAGGACCGGCAAGTGCCCAAAGCTGCTTCTAAGGTGAATGACATCGGCAGGACTGCTAAAGTAGGGCACTAGAAAGGGTTGTGGATGGGAAGGTCCTCAAAATACTTCAGCCAACAAACATACACACTTGCACACACATACGTTTGCCAGAACTGGGAATAGAAACCCTGCATGGCTACTTATTGGTACTACATAGTTATTGCATGCACCACAGACTTTATAGGGCTGGGGCTGTGCAAAGGTACTTCTAAGAGGAATGACATCAGCACGACTGCTAAAGTAGGGCACTTGGAAGTGTTGTGTGAGGGAAAGTCTGAACTGGGAATAGAACTGCTGCCTATCCACTTATTTGTACTATACTGTTACATAGTTTTTGCATGCACCACAGAGCTTATAGTGCTTAGGTTGTGCAAAGGTACTTCTAAGTGGAATGACATCAGTAGGACTGCTAAAGTAGGGCACTGGGAAGTGTTGTGGGTGGGAATGGCCTAAAACTGTTTCACCTACAAACAAACACACAGACTTACATTCGTCAGGACTGAGATTAGAACCCCTACCTATCTAGTTATTTGTGCTATAGTGTTATGCAGTTATTGCATGTGCCACAGAGCTTACAGGGGTGACAAGAGGCCAAGGTGCTTCTAAGGTGAATGACATTGGCAGGACTGCTAAAGCTGTGCACTGGAAAGTGTACTGTGTGGGAATGGCCTAAAACTGTTTCACCTACAAACAAACACACATACACATTTGCCAGGATTGTGGTTAGAACCCCTACCTATCTAGTTATTTGTACTATAGTGCTATGCAGTTATCACATGCACTACAGAGTTTACAGGACTGATAGGTGCATAATGGTACTTCTACAGTGAATGACAGCAGCAGATCTTGTGCAGTAGAGCAATGGGAAGTGTACTGAGTAGTAACAGCCTCCCAATACTTAGACCTACACACACACACACACACACACACACACACACACACACACACACACACACACACACACACACACACACACACACACACACACACACACACACACACACACACAGGCAGGTGATGTGATATTGCAACCCCTACCTCAGTAGTATCCTCAGCTAGAGCATCTTCTCTGTGGAGACATGCGTGAATGGGCGTACCTTCGTTGAAGGTTGTGCATCAGGGCTGGCAACTCGGCACATAAAAATCTACTGCCAATCATTAGCGGACCAGAGTTCCGCTGTGGTGACCCCTAACCGGGAAAAGCTGAAAGACGCAACAACAACCTCAGTACTATTGCACAATGGAGCTCAACTTCTTGCTGGCACATGTGACTGGTTACAACTGGTATGCCACTGTCCACAGCAGGACATCACTTTATGCCATTCAGGTGTGTGTGAGTCACTCTGTGTGTGCCCCCCTGTTTGTCTCTCTCTATCACTGTCTGTTTCTCTCTTACCCACACATATATGTGTGTGTGTATGCTTGACATATTGTTATCTGTTGCCCATATATTTGTCTCTGTACCACACACAACAGATGCAGATATATCACATATGGGCCACCTACAGCTACCTGAGAGTAATCTTGTCTGATGGGTGTGTGTATAGACAGATAAGGTGTACATAGCTGCCTGTATGAAAACATATATACACAATACAGTTATATAGTCCAATGTGGGTTCCAACATGGCCTGTGATTCTCTAAGTGTAGGTGCATGCCCAGTGTGACTTTCTATAGTGAAAGTGGGACTCAATTCCAGAGATAGGTGTACTCCAGTCCAGGGTTTTGTGTGCTACAGCCATACATCTCAAAAGTAAACAGGACTTTCCTAGGATTACTGGGTTTATTTTAGCAGATATTTTCTGACATATATGAAATCTGAAACTGCAGTATATTTTGTCATTACCTAGTGACAGACAACCTCAGATTATCACAGTGCTTTACTAGAGGAATACAAGATGTATGATGCACAGACCAATATTATGAACCCGACTATAGACATTCTTACCCAAAAGACCAGTTGAGAGGTGTTGCTACAGCCAGTTGACTGATGAAGCTGTGTAAACAGTCCAGCAACTTGGTGATATATACTGGCTGGGGATCTCCTGCTTGTGTAGCAGTCTTCTTACCTGAAAAGTCATATCCTGTTGTGGTGATACCTCTGAATTGTACATTTTGTGGCAGATTGTCCAGTTATTTGTCTAGAAGTTTCATCCAGTCTACATAAGCGTGTGTTTTATGTCAAGTTAGTTGCATATACTTGAAGTCTGTCGTTACAAACTAATGTCAGACATTAGTGTTTCAGACTTCATAACCTTCAGACACTTATTGCTAATGTAAAATCCCTTATCCTACCAACTTCCTTAGTATGTAAGGGCAAATATTTACAACATGTGCCTATCACTGTGCCTTTGTCCCACTTTTATGTATGACCCTGTCCAGATGTCTTGCAGTCAGAGGTTGGGAGGTATGGGTGTGGGTAGAGATTGCATTCTACTGTGCAGAAATGTCCATTATATGTGTAGTATATTCCATGTAGCACTGTGACTTCTAGGTATATCAGTGGCAAAGCAGTACAGAGTAATGTGTGAACCACTGACAGACAGTTGTGTATAGGTTGGTAGTTTGCTATGCCATTAGTAGGGCATTGGCCCTGAAGCCCTTATAATCCACAAATACAAGAGTGCAGCCCATGTTAAGACAAGTCAGCACACATAGCCCCTGTCCATCAGAGACACAGGTGGCATCATGGACTATATTCTGTGTTTCTCGTGCACTTGTACAGGGAGCACATAACTAGTAGTATTGAGGCACTTGGCTTGCTGTTGACAGGGAGTGTATTCCACAGATGGGGGAGTGTGTGGTACACATATCTGTCACACCAACAAGCTGTACTAATATCACAGCTCAGGTTGTTGCTGTGCCTACAGGTTGATGGAGTGGGTCTTGAGTTCCAGATGTGCAACAGTCCCACCAAGGCAGGGTCTGGATTGCTTTGTATGCTAGACAGGGGTCACCACAGCAGAGTCTGTATGGAACAGGGTAGAGGGACAGTGATGTTAGCCTATCTGTGTAGGGTAGGTGTTTGAGGTTTGGGTTAAGGCCTTAGTATTTGCAAGATCCTGGAGTGTGGAGTCTACATGGTCTGTGATGTGTAGGTTTATGGAGTTCTCATGTGATTTTGCCTCTGAGGTGTCCATTGTTTGGGTTTTGTTTTGTTGAGGACCTCCACATACATGGGTGTGTGTTGTGCATTTACAGGTGATGTTTACTGACTCCTTACACTGCATGGCACCAGTGTTACTGCACAATCTGTTCTGTTGTGCATATTCTCCCTTTGTCTGGCCAGTGATTCCCCTTCATCTTATGTGTGCCTCTTTATCCTTCTGTAGTCCAGTCACAGGCTTTGGCTACGGTGGCTGCTATGCTTTTGTAATTCTTATGTGGGTGGGGTACATGCTGTTACATCACACACAAAGTTGTGAACTTCACACCTCTGAGTTTACCTATTTAGCAGGTTGTCCATCACTGCACCACTCCATTTGCTGTGGTCCTTAGATGGTTTGTGTAGCAATATGTTATTATGAGGCTACATGTGGGCCTAGCTGTCATACCATGACAGACTGACATCTGGGCAGGCCCAAATATGACAGACAGACAAAGGCCTATGCATGGGGTTAGGGTGTTAATAATGTTCTGCCAAACATGGACAGTTGAAAGACCAGTTTGGTAATTGCTTGTTTGCTGTTATGGGTATTATGTATGCTTCCCTACTGTCTGCCATTGCTGTTTTGATATGATCCTTTCTTGTTTTGTGAATAGTTGGCAGGCAAATGCAATGTTAGGACAAGCAGAACAGATTTACAAGGCATACTTGTGCTCCTTCTGTGACAACCTGTGTCATTCCAGGGTTATGGCTGTTGGCCAGTAACATGTTGTCAGTGCTGACACAGAAAGGTGGCAGCCTTTTATACACGGGCAGTAGACTGACCTTCAGTACTTTCTGTCCTACTAAGCATCATACCTCAACATTTGAGAGCCAGACAACTGGACAAAGCCATAAGTAATTGGGGGACAGAGGTCTAAATATAGGGACCAGTTTTAAGTATTGGCCTTATAAATCTAGAAAGGTGATTCAACAACAGGTTTTGCATCGGCATGCATTTTACGATAGGGTATGATGTCTGACACTACAATCTGTCATTATTTTCTGACCTTAGTCTTACATGGTTTGCCAGTGAATTGCCAGACAACCACTATTTTATGATATACAGACCACAACTGTGAAGCTAACCTCTGGACATTCTACAATAGGTCTGTACAGTTGAGAGGTATGGTAGGCACTGTGTAGGTTACTCCAAGCTGTGTACTGTCCATATGTGTGGCCCCCTATCCATGACCTGTCCAGCTTTCCTGCAATAACAGATATTGACATCTGGACAGTGTGTACAACTCCTACCATAGATGTAGCTGACAGGCAGATTAGCTGGAACTCCAGTTCTTGGAATATGGTCCTGTCAACCACAGTACTGTACCTAGGCCACTACGACACAACAGTCGGTACTAAGTGCTGGCCACATCCTGACAGTATTAACCACACATATACATAGCTCATTGACCCTGCATATTGTGGACATGTAACAAGTTATTATGTAGATTTGGACAGGCCTAGCAATCTGTGTTCAGCTGCTATTTCACTACAAACATGCACATTACTGCAATTTTATGGGAATATGTGTGGGGGGTACACCTGTCAGCTGCACACATTTGCACAGACTGTGCTGATATTTGGTTTACATTTTGTTTCCATTTAGCATAGCATTGTGACCTGTCTTGGACACTAGTGGCATATCACTAAAGAACACACGTCAGATTGTAATGGCATATTTTGAGTTTCAGACTTCTTACCCTTCAGAGCCTTACTGCAACACCTGCTGTACTATCACTGTGTAAAGTCTATTGGGGGAATTTCATCATTGTCACCATGTGAGGGCCTTTGCCAGACATTTCTTAATGTTTTTCTACAGCTGGCTTGCTGGGTGAGGCTGAGGGGTGTGTATGGGACTCCCACACTGACATCCATGCCTGTGACTTATGAACCCCCCAGTTAGTTGGCACCCCACATATACTGCAGTGGGATTTGTCACCTTGGGTACTACTGCATAGTGTGGGGAGGCCAGTATTGGGCAAACATGTCCTGGTATCTCACATAGCTCGCAGTTGTCTGCTGCTATCCCAGTAGGCCAACCCATTCCCTTGCATGCATGCAGTGATACCATAGTTATGCTATCAGAACATAATCCATTCATTTATTGTTAAGAAGAATGACTTACCTTGTGCCTGCGGCAGTTGTGAGGATGGTGCTTGAGGGCTGTCTATGTCAGATGCATGCAGTACACTGTCTATCCATGGTAAGTTACAGATAGTGTGATGTGTGTGTCATCCATTTTACTGTGTGTGCGAGTTGGAGAGAGGTGTCAGTCCTTGGTTCCCTACAGTGTCATTGTGTGTGCTATGCATTGCCTCTTTACCAAGGCTGGGGCATACTGGGCATGCCTCTGTCTGCCTACAGGGGCTGGATCAGGGGGTTCCTCCTCTGAGTCCCTCTGTGTCTGTGGGGACCTTGGCAATGGTGGGGGGGCTGTGTGGCCCTTCCTTGTGCTGTTCCTGCTGCAGCTGTTTCTGCAGGATCATATTGTATAGCATGACACATTCTATGAAAATGTGGGCACATGTGGCTGGAGAGTACTGCAAGGCACCACCAGATATGTCAAGGCAACAGAACCATGACTTGAGCATCCCAAAGACATGCTCTATAATGATCCTGGTTTGTGCATGTGCCTCATTATGGCATTCTTGATTGGGTGTGTGCGCATTTCTGATGGGTGTCATCATCCACGGCTTCAGTGCAAAGTCAGCATCCCCCACCAGATGGCCATACAGGATGTCCCCACTGTTAAATGCCTGGTACAGCTGTGACAAATGCCAGATGTGGGATTCATGATAGCTTCCAGGGCTGCCAGCACACACATTCATGATAATGCCCTGGGCATTGCACACAACCTGGCAGTTGGATTGAAGCTCTTGCAGTTTACGTAGACCCTACCCTGTTCACCAGGTGGTGCTTTGATGTGGATGTGGGTGCAGTATATTGCACACAATATCTCTGGGTAGTCCAGTACATGGTGGAAGAGAAGCATATTGCTGGTCATCTCCTCACGGGTGTTGGTGAAGTAAATGTGCTCACTGGTATGTGGTAGCATGGCATCCAGAAACTGATGGAGTACCCTTGATGCAGATGCCCGTGAGACCCCTAACATGTCCCCAGTAGGTCTTTGGAAAGTACCTGTAGCTAGTATTCTTAAGGCTACACATACCTTGGTATCCACTGGGATGGGTACCCCTCTGTTGGCTCTGGGTCTGAGTTGAGGTTGGCACAGCTCAATGATTTGCCGAAGTATGCCTCTTTCCACCCTGTAGCACTCTATTATCTTCAGATTGTGTAGCCCTTGGTAGGTTACCCTTGGTCTGAACACTCTTCACCTCCTCCTCCTCAGTCTGGGACAGTTATCAGCATTATCCTTCTCACCATCCTCAGCCTCTGGCACATACTGATGGATTAAAGCAATGGCAGCCCCTAACATTCTTTCGGTTAAAATTCCCCTGCATGTGTACACCAATGGTGCAGAGTTTGTGGGAAAAAACAGACTGAAATGTGTTTGAACAGTTTATACTGTTGTGCTACAGATGGTGCCTGTATGATTAGCTGGCTACAATACATTCCACCTGCTTGCTATTTTATTTGGACTTGATTGCTTTTATTCTGGTATTTCCCTTTTTTCACCCTTCCTATTTCCACCCCTTTTAAGCCCTGAGGTGCATCGCACAAACCCGGTGCCCAAATGTAAACAGTCCTGCTATTTCCATTGTTTTTTTTTCTTAGACCCACTGCATGCCGCACAAACCTGTTTAGCTAAAGTAAACACTTTGCAGTAGTAATGGCCCTCCCCTGGACACAAACATGTTCTCCATTTCATGGAATAATTCAATGCAGCCCTGGACACACCTCCCTTGCTTAGCTGTGCTTAGCTAAGCTCAGCTGGGAGCCATGGAGCTCCAATGTGTTAATACCAAGCATGACACACCCCCTTTTCATGTCAGCTGCTCCTCCTGCTTACACTACAGAATTATAGCTCCTACACGGTTAGGTGCAGCGAAAGAATGGTCTCCCATTTAGTGATTCAGTAAAATTTGTCCATTTGCATACCCCACTGCATTAGTCCCTAGTTACACCTCTACACCACAGCCTTCCTCCTAGGCAACCAGTGTTACCTGTTATTGTTTTGATTCTGTATGCCATAGTCTATAATGGAAAAATGCAGATTTAATTTAAAATTGTCTTTTCACATTTTTTTTCATTTTCGGCAATCGTCCAAAGAAAAAAAAAATATTTTTATAATTTTGCAGCACTTTCCCATGCCAATGGCCATATTTTTGGCCATTGTCATGCCCAAGGATTACAATACATGCTTTACTTTGAGCTGTCATACCTCCATTTTGATTTTTGCAGAAATGTATTCAGCTAGTAGCCGAATACATTTCTGCTGTGGACATTATTCTGGCACGGATGCCTTCCTCCTTACTGGATTCCTAATTTGCCTCATTTGCATGTTTTTCACCAGAAAATGAGGTAATTAGCATTATTCAGTGGTGTCAATGCCAGAATGGTGCAGCCATGCTCATGCATGCCCCCGGCCTAGTTTACTGAATCGCACAGGCTCAGAACTCCATGTTCGGATCAAGCCACTATTCGGACATGGGATTTTCATTTATTGAACCCCGGGGTCAGACTATGTAATAGTCAAATGAATTCAAAATTATGGATTCTCCAGAAATCTAAATCTTATTTTACAGGACAGACTCAGCTATATTCAGTGCATACTTTATTACTCCTAGCTATGTCATTTACATTAACAAACATCCAAATAACAGCTTCACAAAATGTAACAAACATTTGAGAAAACAAATGATTATGCTGCAAATTTAACAAAAAAAAAAAAAACACCACTGCATAGGTATTTCATAAAATCCAGTGGACAGAGCTGCACAACACAATAACTCACTTAACTAAAGACAGGGCAAAACATTCTTCATAAACTGAATGCTCATCTATTTCTCGCCTAATCCAAAAATATAATCCACGCAGAAAACTGTGGTCCCAAAATCTTCACAATTAACATGGAGACCCACTATACTCATTCCGTGTTCCTAAATTCTGGATCTCATTTCTCTTTGAACTATTTAAACTGAACCCTGAATCATCTTGTACACTGAACAACTAAAGGCATATTTAGTATCTTACTGGATCTGCAAGTGTAACCAAACTTGACAGTATCCATACTCGACTAACAATCTCTATCATCAATGTACGCACAACTAGCTTCACTAAGCTCTGCTCTAGTACTCCTCCTCCTAACCTGTTAACAAATATCTAGTCTTCTTGCAGTCTGCTCTTGTACCCATTTTCCTTACCTAATCCCTGCTCCAAATCTTTGATCTCCATCTTTCTAAAGGCACACAAAACTGTACATGCTTGCTTTCTTTCCTTACATTTTAATTCTTGTTATAGTTTACCAATACCTATCTACATGTATAGCTAGTGTGCAAATTGATGTGTACAGATTTGGTTCATTAAAATGTAATTATCATCTCTAGGTTGTTATTCTCCACTGCTATATCTCACATTGAAACTGATATTTACATTTTTGCTGTTGTCTACAGTATTAATACACAAACACACACACACACACACACACACACACACACACACACACACACACACACACACACACACACACACACACACACACACACACACACACACACACATATTAGAGTAAATTCTAAAAAGACTCCCTGATGTTGTCTATTGCTTCTGGTGGCTAAAGTAAAGGATAATTATGGTCAGTCAGTAACACCAGACATTAGAGTTTCATACTTCTTTTTACTCATAATACGCATTGTGTTGCAAAACATGTGATTTGTTATCATTTGTATGTGAAGTAATATTTAATAAACGGCTCAGTTGTCTAGTGATGATGCAAAAATTGTTGTTTCATTAAATTTTGAAATGACTTAAGGAAATATTTAAAAGTCACATGTATCTGTTGTCTCCTCATCACAGTTTTGAAGAATTTTGTTAGTTTGGGATCCACCTCTTCCATCTCTCCACACACACACACACACACACACACACACACACACACACACACACACACACACACACACACACACACACACACACACAGTCACAGTTCAACAAACACAAACACACACACACACACACACACACACACCCTTACATATCTATTTATTTCCCCATATGACTGCCACGTTTAATTGTAAGACATTTGCGATTGACTCTTTAATGTCTAATTTTTCAGATTTGTTTTAAAGATATCGATTGTGTTTATCTCAGAACTTCACTTTTCTCTGAGATACAGCAATCTCAGATATAGTATTTTAAGCAGCAGGAGTAAAAGGGGTATAAAGAAATTTTATCCTCCTGCAAAAAATGCATTGAGTGCAACAAAACATTTTGAGTATAGCCTTTTTACTATAAATCTTATTCTTAGGCTGGAATTCAAAGAAGTTCTGAAAAATTAGTAACAGTTGAGAGGTATGGGAGTGTATCCAAGTTTGTTTATGTGTGTGTGTGTGTGTGTGTGTGTGTGTGTGTGTGTGTGTGTGTGTGTGTGTGTGTGTGTGTGTGTGTGTGTGCACAGGGCTGATTTCAGTACAAGGCAACCTAGGCAGCTGTCTAGGGCCTGGTGCTGTCTAGTGGGGGTCTGTAAATGATATATGTCCCACTCCCTTTTCCCAACTCCTGATTACCTGGCAGGCCTGCTTTGTCATGAGATAGTATCTCTTATTAGCTGGAATGCAGAGACAAGCAGAAAAGAGTTTATTACTGTCTGTAAGTGTGGTCATTTGAAAAAGCAACTAGGAGCTCAGAGTGCCAGATCAGAGCTACATTTTATTATCACATGTTGCTAAAAATGACATTAAGCAATATTTTAAAATTACCAGACATATTGGAGATGCTTGCAATCAGACCTTGTGAGCTACATCTCATCAGACCTCGTACCGAGATCTTTTGGAAAAGTGTTTGTGTATGTGTTTGTGTGTGTGTGTGTGTGTGTGTGTGTGTGTGTGTGTGTGTGGGGGGGTGCAGTGCATGCGTTTGTGTGTGTATGTAGTCATGGTAACAGAGTGAGGTTGTGTGTTTACAGCTATGGAATGAGCTATAGTTTTACCTCATAGCTGCTATAGACAGAACAGAATCAGACCAGGCCATCAGCTATGAATGGAATCAAAACTGTTCCTTACAGACATGGAAAGAATCACACATGAATATAGTGAGTAAATAATGACAGTCATTAGAGTTTCATATTTCAGAAAATGCACATTCCTAATTTTTAGAATACTTGTTAACTTGGTAAATATTTTTTTTTCAGAACAACTCTGGCGCACTGTCTGGGTGTGTGACTTGCTCAGTGACTCACAGTAGGCAATGGAGGTAGAGAAAGTGAAGCCCATTACCCTTGACTTTATGGAGAATCCTATTAAGTGGTTAGACTCCGAGCCAGCTGCATTAAACTGCCAGGCCTTCCCTGAGTAAGTAGTTTTCTATTGAGTTGCTGAGGATTACAGATTGTCAGTAATGGCAGTCATTAAAGTTTCATAGTTCTTATTCTTGTGCATGTCGATGCAAACCCTATTGTTCTTCTGCACCCCAATGTGAGGTCTTCACTGGTGAGATCTGACCACAGATCACTGTCATTTGAATTAACTATTACACCTGACTCCCCCCCCCCCCCATATAACTGCTTTGACTCAGCCATACCTGATTGGACCAAAACAAGCACCTCAAGGAAGAGCAAACCTGCCTGGTGGAAAATTGCCATTAACAGGCTTTACAACAAGAGGAAGAAATTACTGTCTAAGAGTAAGATGGAACAAGCCCTAAACTGGAACACTCCCTCCTCAGCTTAAACAAGCACATAAGACTTCTTGTGAAGTCCTCCAAATAAAGTATGAATCCAGACTAGCTTCCTCAAATAAGGACAATCATAAGGCGTTCTTTTAGTTACATCCATAACCTAAAAGGAAAGGCCCAGATTTGTGCCATACTGGTAATTAATGATACCATATATTCTGAGCCTGTGGACATAGCTAACCTGATGGCCAGAAAATTCTGTGAAAACTTCACTCCCCTTTCCCCACCTCACATATGCCATGACATCCCTACCACCTGTCCCCTACCTTGTATCTCTAAAGAGCAGGTCATAAACGCCCTCTCTAAGGTCAAAAATGCAGCATATATGGGACCTGATAACATCCCAGGCTGCATCCTACACGGACTCCAACACGAATTAGCAACACCATTAGGTACTTTTTCAATCATAGTCTAAGCACCGGCTTTGTCTCAGCTGAATGGAAAACACCACCTTGCACAAATGTAGTGCTTCCACTGACACCAGGAGCTATAGACCTACTAGCCTGACTAGCCTTAGCTGCAAGGCCTTGGAGTGAATCATCATGGACCTTATTAACAAAGATATAGGTAATGTCCAAACACTTGACCCTACTCAGTTTGGATTTGTCAAAGGGAGAACATGCCTGTTAAACCTGGTAGACTTTTTTGAGGCAGTCAGCAAGGCTCTGGGCTAGGGGAAATCTGTGTATACAGCCTACCTAGACCTATTCAAGGTTTTTGACACTACCCTCCATTCAGGCATCATTAACAAACCCACCCAGGTAAGAACAATCCTTATATCATTAGATAAGTGACTAACTCACTCACTGATAGAACACATATAGTCAAAATAAGGAAATCCAGCTCAAATAATAGACCTGGAACCAGTGGTGTTCCACATGGATCAGTCCTGGGTCCTCTACTGTTTGGAATTTATTTCTGTAAAGTACAAGTGAAAACTAAAGGTCTGTGGCCGACAAAGTTTGCTGATGACTGCAAACTGAGAGCAATCTTAGAATCCACAAATGATGTCAACATCCTACAAGAGAATCTTGCACAAACAAATGATTGGTGCTGAAGTCATGGCCTTAAACTCAATGCAAAAAATGTATAATCATCCCTTTCATTAAGAGTGGTGTTCCTGCTAAATACCACATCAATAACAGCACCCTAAGTACGCACTAAGTGGTGAGATACCTGGGCACACAGGTTGACAAGAATCTTATCTTTGATCATCATGTCTCCACAGTGGTATGAAGGTCATTCTATATTGCTCATCTCATAAGTAAGGGCATTACCTCCATAAAAAAAAATAAGTTATAACCTCCCTGTACTCTTCCCTCATCATGCCAATAATTGAGTATAATACACCTTTTGGTATATTCCTTTACAAACACCTGCAGCAATTGGAGAAACCACAAAGGTTCCTTACAAGGAACATTCAAGGTCTTCAGTATCTGTCCTATGTGGATCATCTGAAATTACTGTCACTTTATTCTGTTTCATACAGACTACTCAGAGGCAATCTCTGCCTTGCATACAAGGCAGTCTCTGACCCTGCTTTATTGGAAATGCTGCATATCTGCAAGTCAAATGATACACGGGTTACTTGCTCTAAAGACCTTAACCTAGTATGTGACACTAATAGAACCTGTTGGAGGGACAGATTTGTCTCCCAGAGGTAACCACACATTTGGAATAGACTCCCACTTCATGTCAAACAGAGCATGGCCCTCTTCAAATGCAGTCTGAATGATTGGATGGCTAACCATAAATTCAACCTGGGGGTTCCACCTATGTCCCTCTTGGACATGGCATTAGGTGCTGATCATGGAAATATGGGTAGAACTTGGATAGGTTTGTAAGGGCCCTAGGGCCATTAGCCTAGAAACTTCCTATGATCCTATGATCTTATGATCTTTTTAAGTGAGAATTATCTATCACTTATGGTTCTGAGCTGTTAATGAACTGCTTCTTGTAGTCAACATTCATGATTTAAATCCTTCTACTTACATTTGCCTGCTGTATGACTTTGAGCAACTCACCTAACCAGACAGTGCTCCCAGATTGCCCTAAAAAGGGACACTTTGTCCAGAGGATTTACCTGATTAATAAACAGATACATTTTTATTTAAAATTTGTCCCTTTTTGAGGATTTTGCCCCCCCCCCATTTATTTTTGATTTGTCCAGATTCTTGAGCAAAGAAATTTGTTCCTTGTAAAATCTGAGGCTTTACAGCAAATAGATTTAGACTGCAGTGACTTAATAACATGGATGCACGTTTAAGGCATTATGTCCCTCACAATATGTTTGCTAATGTAATGTTTGTTATTCTGGCAAGTTTCTATGCATATGGGATAAGTATGTAAAAATGTTCTTGATTTTTTTTTTTTTGGGGGGGGGGGTGTTTCTGATTCTTTAGCTAAAAACTTGATAGGGCAGAGGTTTAGTTTTTTAACCAGGAAAGTCCGACTAGGAAAGTGCCTATTTTCAGCAGAGGCCCAGGGAGAAATGTTCCAGATGCATGTCTTTGGATGTTGGAAGAAACTCACATAGATGCAGGGAAAACATGCAGCCTCCACACAGAAGGCACCCCAGCCAAGAATCAAACTGGAAAACCTCTTGCTGTGAAGTGACAACATTAACCACTGCACCACTGTGCCACCCATGTTTCTTATCTTGTATACCTGAATAAGAAGATGAGGCCTGGGTGTTCGTTTAAGTAGCTTATTATACAAAAACACATCTGGATGGAGGACTGGAACATAAAACCTAAACGAAATAACTGACTGACTGCTACACACATGCATGCTTTCATTCTGGTTGCTCACTCAAAATGGCACTCTTGCTTGCACTTGCTAAGTATTTATATGCACATGCCCACTGACTGTAGTGGTCCTTGACAGTACAACACAAGCTCTGATCTACAGTTTACACTGCATGGTTCTGAAAGCTGTAAGCCAAGTTAGATTTTTGGGTTATTATTTAAGGATTTATTCATTCACTTGATCTCAGACAGATAAAGCAATATCCCCCCCAAGTTTACAAGAGCAATAGTTTAACCATTAAATATAAAGAAGTGTTTATGCAGATTAAATGGCACAAGAGGATAAAAAGCAAGATATATGCAAATTAAGCAGTACAGCAATAGTGTAGTGGGTAGAGCATTCGCCTTATGAGCAGTCATTCCCGGTTCGATTCACATTCCAATATATTCCATTTTCCATGTTAAATCACTTTATGAACATTTTTTTGTTGCATAACCTACTAAATAACATATATTTCTGAAATGGAGTACTGCATTAAATGCAGATGTGAGGTGTCATTGTCATAATGTTGTAAAGTCCACAGATAATCACAAGTGCCCCATACAATATATGTACACAGGAATCATGGATACAAATGGAAGGTAAAATGTGTAATGAATAATAAATCCATACAGTTTCCAAATCCACCACCTTCCCAAGAACTATTTGACATTACAGTCTAAATTAGTGCACTGGTAAGCGGGAGTAAGCAATAGTAAGCACTAGTATGTATATTTAAGCAGTAGGAAGTGAGTTTAAGCCCGTTTGCATGGGGGTAAGCAATGGGCACACAGGTTAAGCAATATTGAAGCTAACTGTAAGCATATTTAACCAAAGGTTAGCATTGCTTACCCTTGCACAAACCCATGCAAACCCACTTACAATTGCTTAAAAGTGCCTTAATCACTCTGTATGCAACAGCCGCTGTTGTTTCCAGAAACAAAATAAACAGACTTTTCCGGTCTTGAACCGAGTACCCTGTACACAACAGCAACAGTAGTTAACCACTAAGCCATCATAGCAGTACACAAGTGCGAGGTATCACCAAACAGATCCTCACTATAGGAAAATCAAACCGAATATGTGAAAAGAATCTACATACAGTTTTATGTTGTATAACCTACTATATAATATAAATATGTGAACTGGAGTACTGCAGGAAGCCCAGATATGAGGTGTCATTGTAATAAAGTGTTGAAATACCCTAATAAACATAAGGACCCCATACAGTGTACGTACACATGAATCATGGATACCAAACACATATATAATGTAATAAATAATAAATAAATGCCAAAAAGCAAATATAATGCAAATTAAATATTAAGCAACGCTAAACATTGCACAGCCCAGCTTAGTAGGTGTAAGGAATGTGTAGGCCAGCTAACTAATTCTGCCCATTGGTATACCCATTTAAGCAAAGCCAACCTTAGGTAAGCAGGTTTTCCCATAGCTTAGCATTTTCAAAACTGTCCAATCACAGCAAAGTGTGGGAAACCAGCCCTATTTAAACCCAACAGGCGGGAATACATCCCATAACTGGTTGCAGCTTCCTCCTTTAGGCACTATGTCTGGTATGGAAGAGGGTGTGCGCTTTCGGGCACACCGCTGGGGCATCCAGGATTCCAGAGTCATGGCAGGGCTCCTTGTGAAAGACCATGACTAGAGACTGCTGCAGGGCTGGTACCAGGGTTCTCAATACAAAGCGGAAGCCTGGAACTGTCTCACCCATCACCTCATCAGTGCCTCTGGCATACCCCAAACTGGTGAACAGGTCACACATCACTATGCCGACTTGAAGCGGAGAACTGGGGATCTCTTGGATGAGTGGATCCAAGAGACTAGGAGGACAGAGGATGTCCCAGCCATGTGTAAGTATCAGTCCACTACCTGTTTAATAATTGCTAGGTCATGTATAATATGAATAGGTATGGCTAAATATTCCTCTTATGTCTTTCACAGTGGCAGATGAGCAGGCTGCGAACCATTAACCCCATGCCTGTAGACTGCAGCAGTTGTGACGTGAGGCAGGTTAGTAATACTCTTGCATGTACTGTCATAGGAAATAAATCTAAATGTAGTAGTAAGTTAATTTTATTTATTTATTTATTTTCAGTTTGATCACCAGGGAGCTCCACTGGGCTCAAGGAGCCCGTTTTCAGTGTCGGCCAGGGGAGAAAAGCTCCATATTACATAGTAAAAATAGTACAATTTAGCAAATTGTAATATTATATAGTAAAACTAAGCAAAGTATAACAGCAGACTAGATGAATATACATTACATACTTACATGCTTACAGATTACAGAAACAGTAGTACAGAGTTTATGTCATACAGAGGTTGTAAATCATCAGTGAATGGTATACAAATTAACATTTGTAAGATGGCAGAAAATAAGTTAAATCCCCAGGAAAGGGGAGAATAAAGATGGAAAGTACATTAAGTACAATGAGTGCATTAATGTAATATGCAGGTTAGATAGGTAGAGTGCAATTGCATTTCCAATTATGAGAGAGGTAGGAATGGAGCTGGGTTTTAACATGATGAAAGTTCTCAGAAATTCTTAGATAAGGAGGGAGAGAACTCCATTTTTTGGCTAAGGAAAAGGACAGGAGAAGCTGACCTGCTGCCTGTATAAAACCTGTAGTGTTTAAGGCATGTACTGCATACACCAGAGAATATGGTAGGAAGAGTCTCATATAGGTTGTATGTAAATAAAAGAGTAACAGCCTGGCAATAAAGGTCTAACTCCTGGACTGCTTGTGTTTACTCTGGTATCATATGGTAATGTAGTGCTGCATTCTCTTAATAGTACTGTTGTATTAAGTACTATTACCCACACTGTGCTACATAAATAAAATGTGTATGAATGTCTTTATATGACTGTTGTAATCCCAAGAGGTCATATAGTACAACTGAGAGAGACTTACACAGAAAACAGTGAAAAGACAAACAAAATCCAAATAGCACACTCAACTGTGACGTGAAGTGTTGTATTTTTTTGCACACACACAGCCATAGGTCAACTCCTGGGAGTGGTAGTAGGCTGTATGCAGAATCATACCCCAAAGCTGTACAGATATGTCCAGAATGTCCAGTAAATCGGCCCATATCTGCTGCCTGTCACCCTGTCCCCCTGGCAAATCAGTGGGATGATCCCAGATGTTTAGGCAGCTAACAATACATACAACTGATTGTTAGACATCTATAAGAACAAACCTTTCACTCTAGCAACTCCCCAAAATGTTATGAGCGTAATTAGCCAAGAATGTCTCATCTCCACCCCCATGTTTTCAAGCTGTGACCAGAGTGTGTACAGTAACAGAGTGAGATGTATGTGCATAATGCTAATGCAGAATCTGGTAATTTGTGTGGCAACATTCAGGTAGTGCTAACAAACATTGCTCCCACAGGTCTGTCAGATACGAACACTGTGCCTAGAAATAAAAGATTGATATCCTGTACTGGTACTGTTTACTCTGGTATTGTATGGCATTGTTAGTGTTGCAGTTGCTCTGATTAATAAGGTATTACTCATCACTGTCACTCACACTGTACTACATAATACAACTGTCTAGGAAATCCTGTTTAATAGTGCTGCAATTACAAGGTCAGAAACTAAAACCGCAGGAGAATTATAGACAGAAATCAGACAAGAGATACACAGCAATATCTATATAGCGCACTCAACTGTGATGGACAGTGTTTTATTTTTAGCAGACACAGCCATGGTTTGAATCCTGGAAGTGGTAATAAGCTGTATGCAGAATCATACCCCACAAGTGTACAGATATGTCCAGAATGTCTAGTAAATTGGCCCATATCTGCTGCCTGTTACCCTGTCCCCCTGGCAAATCAGTGGGATGATCCCAGATGTTTAGGCAGCAAACAAGACATACAACTGATTGCCAGACATCTATAAGAACAAACCTGTCACTCTAGCAACTCCCAAAATGTTATGAGAGTAATTAGACAAGTATGCCCCATCTCCACCTCCATGTTGTCAAGCTGTGACTAGAGTGTGTACAGTAACAGAGTGAGATGTATGTGCATAATACTAATGTGGAAACTGGTAATTTGTGTGGCAACATTCAGGTAGTGCTAACAAACATTGCTCCCACAGATCTGTCAGATACGAACACTGTGCCTAGAAATAAAAGATTGATATCCTGTACTGGTACCGTTTACTCTGGTATTGTATGGCATTGTTAGTGTTGCAGTTGCTCTGAATAATAAGGTATTACTCATCAGTGTCACCCACACTGTACTACATAATACAACTGTCTATGAAATCCTGTATAAGAGTGTTATAATTACAAGGTCAGAATGTAAAACCACAGGAGAATTATAGACACAAATCCAATAAAATATACACAGCAATATCTCTATAGCACACTCAGCTGTGATGGACAGTGTTTTATTTTTAGCAGACATAGCCATGGTTCAAATCCTGGGAGTGGTAGTAAGCTGTATGCAGAATCATACCCCACAAGTGTACAGAATTGTCCAGAATGTCCAGTTAATCATCCCATATCTGCCAGCTGTTACCCTGTCCTCCAGGCATATCAGTGTGCTAATTTCTGACATGTAGGCAGCACCGCTTGTCATATAACTGACTGGCAGACCTGTACATGTTTGGAACATGTCAATGAAAACAAACCTGTCATTGTACAATTCACTAAAGGTTTAAGAGGGCAAGAGTTGAAATATGCCCCGGTTCACCTGCATGTGGTGAAGACATGCCCAGTGTGTGTGCAATAAGAGATGGACAGGTATGTGCATAACATTAACCTGAAATCTGGGAGTATGTGTAGAAACAGTTAGGTAGTGTTAACAGACAATACCTCCACAGATATACCAGATAAGAGGTGTATACTGCAGGTAAAACTCAGTTAATATATATAGTTGTTGACAGCCATACCACTGATCAAAGTAAGGAAATAGGACAGTGTACTAACTCCTGTAACCCACTGACTACAAAAGTAATGCAAACTACAGGAATATACTAGTTGTTAATTGACATCTTTCTCCCCCCACCATATCTGCAACAATAAACTAAATACACAACTCAGTCGATATGTGCTGCATTAACTCTACTGTTGGGACATATGTCCTATTGTTTGATAATTATTTAAATTTGTTTCTATGTATGTGCTATGTTGGAATACTCCCACATTGGTGGCATGCTGCCATCAATGTACCTGCATGCTGTTGTAATGACCACTGTGGTTCCATATATGCATGTGTTCTGTTTGCTATGCAACTGTTCCACATCTGGTGTTTGGGTTAATGGGAATATCTATGCATGCTGTTATACCTAATCCTGGAATGTGTTGACTATTACTAACCCACATATGTTGACAGAATTTAAACACCATACGTTTGGGAAGGCCGGTTCCGGCAGACCCACCTGTCCCACCTCAGCTGGCCATGGCACCAGGCACCAGCACATCTGGGGCCCAACCCGAGACCTCCTCGTCCATTGATCCTGCACCACCATTGAGTGGAACTTCCTCAGGGGATGGGGTTTGCCCCCTCAGAGCGGGGGCAGACAGGAACCTGTCCCCCATCGCCAAGTTTGGGTCATGGTACGTAGCAAGCTCCGCAGGGAGTTTGGAGATCAGTTACGCCAGCTTGAGGGCCATGTGTTGCAAATAGAGGGTCAGCCTGGCCATCCTACTCAGATGCCAACACAGCCACCTTCAGGGCTGTGAACGTGCAGTGGTGACTGCCCATGGGTGGGGACCTCAGTCCCACTGTTTCTACTAGGGGGGTTCATAGGCTTCCAATTTCCAAGCATCCTTCCCCATCAAGGTATTTACCCCCCACATGTGTCATATGGTTTACTATTGTTTGTGCGAATGACATTCTATTGGCTGCAGTGTGCAGAAAAACAGAATGTCGAATGCACAAACAGTTTTGCACCAGATAGTCGACTACACTTATGCAAATGCACAACTGCATTTGCATAAGTGTAAATCGACTATCTGCATGGAGATCGTGGTACAGTGGGGAGTGGAAATTCATCCACATCCCCACTGTAGTGCGATCTCGGAGATAGAATATATAAGTAGGTGGGTGTGGGAGGTGCAGAGGGGCTTCCCCCAGCAAAAATGTGATAGCTGTATAGGAGTTTGATTTACATTAGCTCTCACGTGGTGGTTTTGAAAACAATGTCGAGTCAAATGCATCGGGCCTTTGGTTCGACATTGTGAACGTTAGGTTTTTTTACTTTTGGTATTACCATTCGTTTTATTTGAATGGAAAATGTTTTTCCATTCGAAAAAAACAATAGTAAACCGTGTCATATACCACACCTATATGCATCTTGTTTGTCTTGTCTGTTAACCTACCCAACCCACCTCCCCAAATATGCCTACTATCCCTCCCAAAAATCCCACTCTCACCTTAAAAAAAAAAGGGCAATCTGTTCCCAAAAAAAAATCTCGCCCCATACATAGCTGTACACTTTGCACACGTGTCCACTGGACACATGTAATCTGGTCTAATTGGCTTAACAAATTATAATTGTTGTCCTCACTCCTCTCTCAGGGGTATGAGTGTCCAAATATATCTCCAAATTCAGTGTATATGCACAGCTGTTGCTGTAGAAGAAATGGGCAGCTATGGACCTTCCCTACACCCTTCCTGCACATGCCTAGCTATTTTCCCTACTGTCTTTCCCTCTTTGTGCCCCTTTTTCACCACTTTCCTATCAACCCGTTTTCATTTCTTTTAAAGAAATTAGCACAGGGTAAGTGGGAGTAAGCACTTTTAAGCAGCAGTAAGCGGGTTTAAGCTTTTTTGCATGGAGGTAAGCAATGCCTGCACAGGTTAAGCAATTGAGAAGCTAAATCGGTATAAGAAACTGTAACCAGAAGTTAGCAGTGCTTACCTCCGTGCAAACCTGCTTGCAACCGCTTAAAAGTGCCTTAATCACTTTATATCCAACAGCCCTTGTTCTGCCCAGCAACAAAATAAACAGCCTCTGCAAGGCTCAACCCAGGACTCTGCACACCATAGCCAAAGTGATTTACTACTAAGCCATGTCAGATATACATAACCCTGATGTTTTCACAAACACATCATCCAGCACATCATTCAACAGTACAGGAAATGTATTTAAACATATAGATGTATGGGTGTGTGTATATACATTTCTATCTAAATAGATGCACAGATATATATATATATATATATATATATATATATATATATATATATATATATATATATATATATATGCATACATCTATAGATACATATGTCTACATATATATGTCTATACATATATGACCACAGGCACTGTTAATGGGGTGAGGGGGCCCAAGATACATACGTCTTGTAGGTATTGATATTACCCCCCAGCCAAACAGGTCTGTTCTGCAATATAATACCAACTGTTGCAAGTCCCATAACAAGGACCCGACACAACATGGCCACAAGATGTTAACAGTAATCCATCCCACCTGTATGATATCAGGCTGGTATCAATAACATATCATGCAGTACAGTCTGGCTACCATAGGGAATGTACAATGTGGAAGCAATAAACATTCCTAAGATACATATATACACACACACACATATGTGCAGATATATATATATATATATATATATATATATATATATATATATATATATAGATATATAGGTTCATAGGTTCATAGGTTGGTACTAGGCTATTGGCCCTAGGACCTATGCAAGCCTAGCCATAACAATTCCCTGGATATATGTAACTGCACATACACACACAAAGATATGTATAGGAAGATACATATTTAGAGAGTGCACACCATACGGAACAGCCAGTATTCTTACAGTTGCCACCTTATCAAATGGACAGTGTATGAGTCACCCATACAAAAGACAATTGTTGCCTGAACATATACTCACAGAGAGGTCAAAGGATATAACACCTTACATAGGTTTGCATACAAGAGAAAGCTTTATTTGTGTACAATTACAGTTGAATATGCCATGTCATATAACTGTTTAGACTTTGAAATAAATACAAACAGATTAATGCAACTCTCAAACAGCTCATTTAATACAGTATTCCAAAAAGCATAACATATGTTGCTGTTTAGGCCAAGGCCTTTAAGTAGTACAACAGTAAGGACAGACTGTTCCACAGGATAACAATCAATCAACAGTAAGTAATACAGATGTATAGTCCAGCAGCCTTTAACTACTCTCTGTACTCAATCCCTAGGGGGAAAAGACTTCAGTTGACACAATGGGATGTATCTGTTACATAACAAGGCAGAAATGAAACAATCACAATCATACTGACAAACAGAATAGTCTGTAAGGCAGGAAGCAGTAGGCCAGCATTTTCTCAAGGTGAAATGTGTGGTAATGTACATTCATATACCTTAAGGCAGAAGGCAGCTTACTCCTGATATCCCTGGCATGTAGTAGCAGCCTAGGTTATTTATGGTGCATCCCCCCCCCCATAGACTGACTTACAGGGGCATATACCAATGTTACAGGATCCACCACATAATGCATGCACTCAAGTCACTCCACAACAAGTACAACTATGACTCTGCCATTGTCCATGTTCGAGTGAATGACTTGAGACGTACCTTCCTGGACTACATGAAAAGAGACATGGAAGAGCTCTCGGATCATGTGGCCTAGGCAGTTATGACCCTAGCCCTGAGTACCATCCTGCCTTCACCGAGAATGATACCACAGTATAAGGACAAAATGACTGACTTCAACAATTGGCCTAGTTTCAGGTGTCATTCAAAGGGAATCCAGTATCTGTCTGCCTGGGATGACATGATTGACAGACCACGATGCTTTGCCAGAGATGGTCTGCACCTGTCGCCCCTGGGATTCAAGTTACTGGCTAAGGCTCTTTCCACCCCTATAGTGCCTCTTTTAGGCAAAGTTCAAAGGACAAAACCACCACAGTAACAGGTACAAGCATGCAAAATCTGAAGGTAATGCTACTCAATTCTAGAAGTCTAAACCTCAAAATGCACTCTCTTGAGGCACTCCTAAAAATGGAAAACATTGATATCTGTGCAGTAATTGAGACCTGGTTCAAGGTGTCAGAGAGCACCCCTGCAATACCAGGCTACAACTCTTACCACAGTTTTCGGCCACCAAACCAGGACCAAAACACTAGAGGTGGAGGACTGTCCATATTCACCAAGGATATTTACACCACCATGCTAGTTGCCCAACACAATGCATCTGAAATTCTTCACGAACAACTAACACTAGGTAAGACTGCAATCCAAATTGTAGCTTGCTACAGCTCACCCACCATGCCCCAAGATTCTCACTACACCTTTCTAAACATACTGGAAAATATTAAGATACAGCCAAAAATGCTAATACTGGGTGATTTCAACAACCCTGCCATTAATTGGGAAAACTACTCATGTACCAACACCTTTGCCCAACGGTTCTTGGAATTCATAAATTCCAATGCCGTGGATCAACTAATCCATAGTCTCACCAGGGGCTCCAATATCCTAGACCTGGTCATTACCAACACGGGAAATCAATGCTCCATACCTATGGTTACCCCCTTCATTGGTCAGGTCTGAACATAAGCTAATCACCCTTGACATCCACATCCCTCCCCCAGCCCCCAGTAAGGAAATATCCATAAAAAACTTCTCCAAAGCCAACTTCATGCTACTCAAGTCAGAAGTGACAAACTTCATGACCCCCATGCAGATGGAACTGAAAGTTCAACTGCTGAATCCTACATTAAGGCACTGTGCGTGCGCATCCACTCGTGCATGAATCGTGCCATCCCAAATAGAACCAAGACGCTTTCCTCCAAAAAAAGGAAGCCAATCTGGTGGTCCCCTGCCATAAACAAACTTTACAACAAAAAGAAGAAACTATTGCAGAAAAGAGGAAAATCCCAGCATGCAAAAAAAACTCCCTTACCAGCCTCAATAAGAAGCTGAGATCCCTCATAAAATCCTCCAAAGCTAGTTATGAAAATAAAATTGCCAAGGATTCGAAAGACAACCACAAAGCATTTTATAGCTATGTAAAGAATCTAAATGGCAATGCTCAGATCTGCTCTGAGCCATAACAGAATGGCATTAAATATACTGATCCCAAGGATATTGCCAGTATCCTGATAAATCCATTCAGTGCCAACTTTACCCCCATCTCACCCCCTAAAGGGCCCATCTCAATACCAAAAGATTGCCAAATTCTGGTAATAATGACCACACAGGTAAAAACGGCACTCTCCAAAGCTAAGAATACAGCATCCATAGGACCAGACAACATCCCGGGCTCTGTACTACATGAACTACAAAATGAACTCGGACCTCATCTAAGTGTCATGTTTAATCATAGCCTCACCTCAGGCTTCATACCCACCAAGTGGCACACAGCTACAGTTATCTCACTCCACAAAGGGGGATCCATCTCTGATCCCAGGAACTGCCACCCACTTCAGTCTGATGAGCCTGATCTGTAAGGCCATGGAATGTATTATCATGGAACTTATAAACAAAGACATTGGCAACCTTCAAACACTGAACCCCACCCAGTTTGGGTTTGTGAAGGGACGATCTTGTTACCTGAAAGATTGACTTCTTCGAATCAGTCTTCAGAGCTGTGGGCAAGGGTAAGGCAGTCCACACAGCCTATCTGGACCTTGTCAAGGCCTTCGACACCATCCACCACTCTGGAATCATAGATAAACTTACTAAGCTGGGCATTAATCTGAATGTCACTAGATGGGTTGCCAACTGGCTTACTGACAGAACCCACACTGTAAAAGTAGCCAACTCCAAATCCAGCTCCAGACAAGTGACAAGTGGAGTACCTCAGGGTTCAGTCCTGGGACCAGTCTTGTTTGGAATTTATTTCTGTGAAGAACAGGCCAACACTAAGTTACTCTGGCTAACAAAGTTCACAGATGACTGCAAACTGGGAGCCATTATTGAATCCCCAAATGATGTGGATATTCTACAACAGGGCCTTACAGAAACAGATGCTTGGTGCCAGAGCCATGGGCTCAAGCTCAATCCCAAGAAATGCATAGTTATCCACTTTAGGAAAAAACATGTAACCGTGAATTACCACATAGGTGGCAATACACTAAATACCAAAAGTGTGATAAGAGACTAAGGGACACAGGTGGAGAGTGGTCTCACCTTCGAGAACCACATCACCACAACAGTCAGGAAATCCTTCTATGTGGCACACCTCATCACAAAGGGCTTTTCATCCAGAAAAAAAGGAGGTCATTGTCCCACTGTACTCATCCCTCATTAGACCCATTATAGAATACAATGCCCCATTTGGTATGTGAATCTCAAGGCATCTGCAACAACTGGAAAGGCTGCAGAAATATCTCACTAAAAGAATCACATACCTAAAGCAGATGCCCTATGCTAACCATCTAAAAAAAACTCCAGCTATACACTGTCTTATATTGACTACTCAGAGGTGATCTCTGCTTAACATACAAGGCCATGTCAAACCCAGAGCTGTTGGGACATGCTACACTTAAAGAAATCCCAATCCCATAGAACCACATGCTCCAGGGATCTAAACATTGTCATCACAATGAACAAAACATGCTGGAGGGATAGGTTCCTGTCCCAGAGACTCCCCAGACTGTGAAATAGACCACCCATAAATGTCAAGTAGAGCGCCTCTTTGGCCCTCTTCAAAAGGAACCTTGACAATTGGATAGGAGATATGAAATTCACCCCGGAGATTGCGTCAGTTGCCCTGCTATGCAGGAGTGCAGGGAAGTAAATACTATGGGAAGAAATAGCCAGAGAATTGTTATGGCTAGGCTTGTATAGGCCCTAGGGTTGCTAGCCTAGTTCCAACCTATGAGCCTATGAACCTATGAACATACACTGACCTCTGGAATATGAAGTCAGAAACACAAATGGATGTAGCCATGTACTGATACCACTCAACACACACACTGTCAGTGATATATCTGACACAAGACCTGAGTGGTGGACTTTCAAAACATAACAGGCACACCTCTACAGATTAAGTGGATAGGCCCACAGTTGAGAGCAATGCAGACAGACTGCATTCCATGTTAAACTAGTATATACACACAAACCCTGTAACACTGGTGCTATACAATGCATATAACAACACTACTCACACTCTGTCTGTAGTTTTGGAACCTCATACAAATATGTAGCTGGCCTGAGTGTGCAAGTTCTCTTGTAAGATATATTGCTACCTGCTGTCTGTAACATTGCTGCCCACACACAGAAAGGATGTCCACCATACAGGAAAATCAAAGGGAACACGCCCACATAATGCAGGTATTTATAGAAGTGGGTTGCCATGACAGTAGTAATTGGAAGTGCTACACAGCATGCTGCATGCAGGTAGCAAGTGGAGGACACTGAGTGGTGCAGAGGCCATCACCTGATCATGTGCATCACCTACAAAAGCCATGCTGCAATCTGTTTCAAGCAGCTCAATCCATTTGCTGGAGAGATAGGGAGAAAGAGGGAGAGAGAGAGAGAAACTGAAACCGAAACTGAAAAAGAAACACACAAACAAACCTAGAATGAAAACAGGCTAAAGCCAAAGCAAAGGAGATAAAAAATACTCCTAAAAGGACACTATCCAAAACAGATCTCATTCCCACAACAGGTATGTGAAGTCAGGGCCAGCCTTAGCCGAAATGGTGCCCTAGGCAAAGTAGTGCTCAGGCGCCCCTTAATCCCCACCCACAACATAATCATGAAACACCTCTATTTGAGACACACCCACAGGTACGTCACTCCCCAAGAAAGCCACTCCAGTCATTTCCTTGAATTTAAATGCATAGGAAGAAAGATACCTTGTATTGTAGTTAACCTGCAACTACATTAGTACGTATTTTCTACTTTAAATACCAGAGATGGATCATGGTCAAATAGGGCCCTAGGCAGGGTAATAGACCACCCCCCAGAGCAGTCCCTCCTGCAGCAACCTTGTACCCCACCTAGCAGCAGCCCCATCCTCAACCATTCCGGTGTTATATTTTTTGGTTATTTCTCACCAGTTAGCATGCATATGGTTCTCTTATTTGCTTCTGCAGTGATTACAGATATTGAAATAAAATAGCACAAACACGGAAAGCCATGTGGTAAACAAACAATATAGTCTAGCAATGAAAACAGACTTAGCATGAGCAGTAAACTTATCTGCCCTTGAAACTCTCATTTATTGAAATGGCATAAAATCCCACATTCATAGAAAATGCATCTGGCCAGTGGAGAATTAAGTTTACCTTTGTGCTGTTTTCAAAACAGACTCCTTCCATGCAGTTTTTTAGGGACATGTATACATGTATTTGTTCTTTGATTCACCTTATATTCCTTGCATAATACAGCACCCCTTATTAGAATGTGTTTTAAATTTGTAGTTTTTAAACATTCTTTTAATAAGCAGTCAAACAAAATGTATGAACCAATAACTGCCCATTTCAGAAAATTTCAACCATAAAAGGACACTCAAGACTTCTGTCCATTACAACCCACCACTATCAGTCAATAAGCACAATCTCTGCAGAAGTAAAATTCATCCGAATAATTCTACATTAAACAGATTTGTAACTAATGAAGTGGCTGTTACTGGTAAACAACTTTACATTTCTGTTTCATCTACAAATTTGGTGCTTGCTGCTGTTGAAGAATTAATTGCCTACATTACATGAATGACTGAGAAAATGACAAGTTCATAGCTACTAGGCATCTTATAGAAAGGAGGGCACACTAAGGAATGCAGAACCCCTATCCACCCTTAAAATGCAACAAATAATCAGCAACTAGGGCATTACATGCCATGCATCCATACCTCTCAACCTCTTAGCAAAAGAAATCTGAACAAAGCCTAAAATAAAGGGGGGAAGCAAAGGACGCCAAACAGGGGCACATTATAAATATTGCTCTTATAGACTTTTAAAGCTGCTAGAACAGCATTTGTCTTAGCATGACATTTTTGGAAGGAAATGAAGGCTGAAACTCAAATGTATGACATTTAATTATTTAAATCCTCAGTGATTTTCCAGCAAACCACAAATTTTATGAGGAATAGACCAAAAACATGAGGGAAAAATATATAATCAAACAGAGATGCGCCGCACCATAAACGCACAGTAGGAAACGAAGGACAGATTTTTAGTAAAATGTTCTTAAAGTTGAAGCTAGCAAAATTCAGTATTGCTTAAATAGTAAAAAAAACTTCCCTGGCACATTACAGAAACTAATGATTTATCACTAAGCAGAGATATACAAAAATAAAATGGTTATCTATCAGTGCAGGTTATCCATATAAACAGGGTATAGCAAAAACAATAAAAAAATGGCAAAATCACATGTTATATACAGTGGTAAAATAGAACATTCACAGGAAGTTTCACCAGCTATGAGCATTGCGCTATGTAATCACATCAGTAATCAAGCAAAAAGCCAGTTATATGTGTAGACAAGTCACCCTAGCCACTTCTCAAAGCACAATAGCTAAAGCACTGTAAAATCAAGGAGACTTTCCGAAATCAAGAGACCAGAATGCCTACAGTGAATATAAACACTCCATGCAAAGTAACACAGTACCTGCAGATTCAGATAAATGAGAAAGGCTGAAAGATCCAGATAAATTCTGCCCTCAAGGTAATCTTGTTAACAAACACTGAAACAGTTTGTTAATTAGGCCCTCAAGGTAATCTTGTTAACAAACGCTGAAACAGTTAATCAGAGGTGCGTTGTTCCAGCTTAGTTTAGGAGATGAGAGTGTAATCCTTACATATATCCACTGTAGCCAGTATAAAATACAAGAACTCAATTCAAAATAGCTTAAGATGATACTTGTTACAATTTTAGAACAAAAAGGGAGAGAATCGCAATAGTAAGATGGTCACGCATCACCAAGGAACTCTGGTATCTTCTGTTATGAGGGGCCAACAAAAGTATTGAAAGAAATGGCACAGATATGTTACAGGATATTTTCAACCGGGCACACGCATACTTTCTCTCCCCTGGCATACAGAAGCCCAGTTTAAACTACCCAGACAGACACATACATTTACCTTCTTTTTAAGTCGAATGACAACACACGTACACATGGAATTACCCCCCTCATAACTTAAGTGCTAGTTTATAGGTTCATAGGTTGCTACTAGGCTATCAGCCCTAAGGCCTACACAAGCCTAGCCAAACAATTCCCCGGATATTTTTTCCCACAATATTTACTTCCCTGGACCCCTGTCTAGCAGGGCGACTGATGTGATCCCTGGGGTGAATTTCCTATCTCCCATCCAGTCGTCAAGGTTCCTCTTGAAGAGGGCCAAGGAGGTGCTCTGAGTCAGGAACCTATCCCTCCAGCATGTTTTGTTCATTGTGATGACAAGGTTTAGATCTCTGGAGCGTGTGGCTCTGAGGGATTGGGATTTCTTTAAGTGGAGCATGTCCAACAGCTCAGGGTTTGACATGGCCTTGTATGTTAAGCAGAGATTGCCTCAGAGTACACGGTATGTTAGAAAGTATAGCTGGGTTTTTTTAGATGGTCAGCATAGGGCATCTGCTTTAGGCCTGTGATTCTTTTAGTGAGGTATTTCTGCGGCCTTTCCAGCTGTTGCAGATGTCTTGTGAGGTACATACTAAATGGGGCGTTGTCCTCTATAACAGGTCTAATGAGGGATGAGTACAGTGGGACAATGACCTCCTTTTTTCTGGATGAAAAGCCCTTAGTGATGAGGTGTGCCACATAGAAGGATTTCCTGACTGTTGTGACAATGTGGTTATCGAAGGTGAGACCACTGTCCACCTGTGTCCCTAAGTCTCTCTTCACACTTTTGGCATTTAGTGTGCTGCCACCTATGTGGTAATTCATGGGTACATGTTTTTTCCCAAAAGGGATAACTATACATTTCTTGGCATTAAGCTTGAGCCCATGGCTCTGGCACCAAGCATCTGTTTCTCTAAGGCCCTTATGTAGAATATCCACATAATTTGGGGATTCAGTAATGACTCCCAGTTTGCAGTCATCTGCGAACTTTGTTAGCCAGAGTTCCTTAGCTGGCCTGTACTTCAGAGAAGTAGATGCCAAACAAGAGCGGTCCCAGGACTGAACACTGAGGTACTCCACTTGTCTGGAGCTAGATTTGGAGTTGGCTACTTTTACAGTCTGGATTCTGTCAGTAAGTCATTTGGCAACCCATCAAGTGATGTAGGGATTTATGCCCAGCTTAGTAAGCTTATCTATATACATACTGCATCTCTATCTTGAAACACCATCAGTACACTGCAGGACTCAGATGCCATCCTCTCAATACGATGCACACAATATCACCTTTAAGTAAAATAGTAGGGGAGATGGTAATTGTGAAGTATACAGGACCATGTGCACTGCACATTATGAATACAGTATCTGTATATGACAGATATGTCGGCATTATATGCAATTTTTACTTTCTGTATGGCTATTATAAGTTGGGGTAGCACCCCATCATCTTCTGCCTGATTCTCAAGAAACAAGTCTAGAGGACCCCATTACCAAAAAAATAAAATAACAGTTTGCCTCACAAGTACCATAAAACATTTCTATAAATAATGTTGCTGTAACATACAGTTTCTTGACAGACTATGAAAAAGCAATTAAGTCACTAGCATAAAGTTTATCTTCACTAAGGTGGCAGCAAGTTGATTATTACTGACAATCATAAGGGAATCTCAAATTATAGATATACCACGCGCACGCACTCTAATCTGGTCAAAATCTTTGTCAAATTATGCCTTTTTGTAACTTACTGGACTGCACTGGTTGGAAGCCATTGTTGCTCTAGCCTACCGGTTTTGTTGCATTCCCTTTATTAACTCTAACTGGGAAGTGAGTGAAAACAAAACACGGAGTCCAACTCACATTCAGTTAAGATAAACACTTTCTGACCCAAGGTGTATCATTGCAGAGCAATGACAAGGTAAAACATCCAAGAGACGATGAATGGATATGAAAAATCATAGCTCTCAACCAATTAGGGATATATCCTGAAGTGATCAGAGAGACTACGAAAATACTAATACTACTGAGACAGTGACTGACCGAATAGAGACTGTGAACTGATATACAATTTCTGAAGTAAAAAAAAAGTCTATAACTCTTACTACTGCCATTAATTGTAATTCAGTCACTACCTTTTCTCCAAAAGTCACCAGTTTTAGGTGGGATTAAGAAAGGCAAAGCTAAAGTACAGGTAAAAATCAAAGATAGTTGAGAGGTACGTGAAAAATACGGTTTACAAGTGTGTTGCCATGCAAGCAAGTCAATTTTTTCTTCTGCACATCCCTCAAACAGTGCAGGTTTACTCAAACTAAAGTATGAATGTCCTGTGTTGTAAGCAACTTGTGTAAAGGAAACACTGCTGCATATATAAATAAATATTTTATTGTAGTATATGAGAGGGGTGGAGAATCAGAGGAAAATGATGGGCAAGGGAGACTGATGGAGGCAGGAGTTGGACACAGTGCACTTTTGTAGCACAAAGTAGAAGTTTCTGACTACACTCCTAATGGAGGCTTTCACAAAACAGTCCCTTAACACTTCACGCTGGGCACGAGACTGCCAGATTATATTCACGACACTAAATGTTTCCTTATTAAGCCGAGGGAACCACAAGCGGCCCCAATCAAAAAGCTTCAAATAAAATAAATAAATAAATAAATAAAAAACTCCAGACTACTTTTCCAGCCTTTAAATGGTACCATGGCCAAAGCCAAAACAATGACCTGAATCCCGAAATAAGTCTAACACATATCAGTACACGAAACGGATTTACCTGTACTTCTCTGTTTTTCACCACTTCTGATTTAACATTTACAGTCTAACATACCAAACCAGCCACCTTCCAACTGACCATTACAGCTGTTCAAGTCTCCAGCTGTGGTTTATTTCCGCACGCAACTTGGAATATCTTTACATCCATGTCGGCGTGTACGTGACACATGTACGTTCCTCCTTAAAGGAGAAGACTTCACTACCATGGAATGAAGATTTTTTTTTTCCTTCTGGTCAACCTGCAGGTATAGAAGTGGGAGGGCTCTTGCTCTTCCCCCTCACACTATGATTCTGGCGCCCTATTGTTTACGTATTTATTTTAATTAATTTACTGTTCATATTATGGGTTTGCATGCATAATAAGAAAAGTAAGTTAATTAAAATAAATAAATGGAAATTGCTCCCTTTAAGAGGCTGACATATACGGCACCCTAGGTGGTTGCCTAGTCCACCTATGCTTAAGGCCGGCCATGTGTGAAGTATATATGCATGTAATTTACTGTAGTACTTGGTCCATAATAATGGAATAGATGATGTGGAATGATTTATATGTGCCATCAGGTGTTGTTGTAATGATGTTAAGCTGAACAACTGCTATGGACAATAGAGTCTGTTCCTGTGGGTAGTGGGCCATACCTGTCAATTGTGCAGAGTAGCACTGAATGACATGATGTAAGCCATCATAGTGTGTGTTGTGTAATGGAAAGCATGTATATTACTGTTACCAATAGCTGATGGTGGAAGTAATGCCATAATGGTGGACCGTGGGTTCCAGAGCCCACCACTTGCAGGACACTCAGGTTAACATGTATTGTAGCAAGCTGAAATGCCATAGGTGTGTAATAGTCTTACCTCCAATCTGGTCCTATATATACCCTCCTAATGTTAGTCTGAGTCCATATGTGGCACCTGTGTTGTAGCAAGGCAGAACACTGCAGCTGTGCAGGAAGGAGAGTTAGAGATTGTGGACCTGATGTACCCCGTATACGTAGGTATGTATATGTGTACATATAGATATATATATATATATATATATATATATATATATATATATATATATATATATATATATATATATATATGTACATGTATATACGTGCATGTCTACAGATTTTGTTTTTTATTTTGGAACAGCGATTTTTTTCCTTATCGCTGCTCTGAGGTTTCGATGTTGTAAGCTTTCGCTTACATGAGGTCGATTAATTATCATTCACTTTTGTAAGCATGCGATAATATAATATAGACCCTAAATAAATACATGTCCCCTACATTTCCATCACAGTGCTGCATGCTATTTGGGAGGGAACATCACACATAGCAATACACACAGATATATACAGCTGTAAGTGTGTGCAACATGGACGGTTATGTCACATGTTAACCCCTTGTTGGGACCACATTGCCCTTGTCTCTGAAGTAGGGAATGGGAATTTGGATAGCAGGTATATTTGTGGAGGTGGTTTGGGTTAGTAGATATAGAGGACAGCCTATAGGGGTGGTATATGACACATGTGGTGGGTAAATACCCTGGATGGTGGGTGTGGTCTGTGATGTGTAAGCCCTATGACCCCCCATATGGAAACAATGGGAACAAGGCCCCCAACCATTGCTAGTCACAACAGCAGCTTCATGGCCCTGAAGGTGCCTGGCCTGGAGGCTGAACAGGAGGAGCACGTGGACCCTGTGATTGTTTAGTGAGGGCCTCAAGGTGCTGTAGCATATCCCACAAGTTCTGCAGAGCCCCCTATGGAACAAACCCTGGACCTGACCACGGGCGACAGTATCATGTCTGTGTGTGTCCCCAGGGGAGGAACACCATCCCCTGAGGTGGTTCCACCTGAAGGTAGTGCTGGACCAGTAAATGAGAAGGCCCCAGGGTGGGTCCTACATGTGGTGTGGCCTGGTAACATGGCCAGATAAGGTGGAAGATGCGGTTCTGCTGGCAACTGTTCCCTAAAACATGCTATTGTGTCACTGTTATAGAACATATGTGGGTAGTAATAGTGCACACAATCCCAGAACATATCCAACAGCATGCGTAGATATCCCCAATAGCACATAATGAGAGATGTGCAGCAATCACATAGCAAGCATATCAGATGCATATATGGAACTATAGTGGCCCTGACAATGGCATGCAGGTGAAATAGCCTGTAACAGGCCAGCAATGACAGTGTCCCCACAGGGAACATGGCTACAAACACATAGCACAAAGCGTGGTACAATATGATATATGTCCCAATGGTAGGTATGCTGTAGCCATACCTACTGAGTTATGTGAGCTGTTTGTTGTCACTGATATGGTGGAGGGGGAGACAGAGATGTGTATTAAGAACTATGGTAACCTTGCTGTATGAGTTGCTCAGACCTGTTTCCATCTTTATGTCTTTCAGGCAAGATGTCCCACAGCCGGTTACTCTTGTATTCAGTGGTAGAAAATGAGGTAAATCTTAATCACCTGATACAGCACTACCAGGTTCTCTTCAGCAGGACAGCCCATGAGCAGCAAGAGCGGACCACCCTGTGGAACAATCTAGTCCACAGGGTAAATGATGGCCTGCATAACTGCACTTATGAGCAGGTCCGGCTTCATTGTAGGGACCTGCTTTGCAATGCCCATCAGCATGCTGCTGCAGGTTGGGGGATCACCTTGCAACTGGAGGAGTCATACCATCCATCCCCCTGACACGTGTTGAGGAGCTCCTTGCCAGCCTCATGGCACCGGCCCTCCTGCACACACAACATCTGGCAGAGTCCATAGTGGAGGTGGGTACTACCCACACACTGGCCGAGGAGCATGCAGGTAAGGCCACAGGGCACATCAGTATACCACTGTTGCGTATGCATCCCATCTGTACAGGTAGCTTATGCATATGTGAGATGTCATATATATAGTCTGTTGTGTAGTAGTAGTGATAAACAGATGTGCATAAGCTGTAGTATTGTGGACTTGTACTGTTGATGTACTGTAATGCTGCAACCACCTTGTAGCAATGCCACAGCTTTGGCCACTGACATCACATCTCTCACACTCTTATGTGGGTCCCTCCGGTATACCACCAAGGCAGCAGCCTGTAGCTGGTGAGTATGGTTTATGTTCATGCTTGCCAATACACCAGTCATGTAATGGCTATGGTATATTCCATTCACACATCTAACACATCTACCTATAATGCATACCATACATGTTCACGTATTGTTGCTGTTAACTGCACTGCATCACAGTGCTGACCATAATGGGGTATCCGAAGGATATGTCAGACACCTGCAAGATAACTAACATCCTCCCATTGCAAAATGTGTCCATAGGGATGAACATAATTATGGGACACATGGCCTACAGATGGACATGTGTGAAACATCACCCTTGTACAGTGCTTCAACAGTATATATGCCAGTATTACAATGGCAACTGTTACAGATCTACACTACAGCATATCATAATACTGTGGTCCACAACCCTTAATATCTGCAATGTGGTCCCAACATGAGCACTGAGTGTGTAATATGAAATCATAGGTTAGGGCAGCAAATATGGGGAATATATACCTTCACAAACACTGGAAGCATTTGTGTACACACACTCCAGAGAAAATATAGTGGTGGCAGCTGTTGAGGTACTGCCTGCATGCATTTGTCATAGAAGTGCTCCTTTCAGCAAGTACACATCCCCAATGTCACACCACGTATTGGACTGCTGTCCAAGACATATGACCGTCAAATGTGCACACTTATGTCCAACAGAGGCAGGCATGGCTTGCACACATCTTACATTATAAGGAATGGGCCCGATACCCAACAGGTAGCACCCGTGAGCTGCACATGTAGCCATACCTTACCATTGCATATGCCATGGCAAACAGTGCAGACAGTCATGTATGTAGCAAGGATGTATGGGACAGGAATGATGCAGGAAATAAACAGATGACCACCCAAGACAAATGATGTCACATGTAGCAAACTGGTTAGCAAGCTGCCCACTAACATGCCAAAACACTGAAGCAGTAGTAGGAATGTCCAGCAAGTACTGGTTGTGCAGTATCCGTGTCAGCAATTGCCTGGACACTGCAAGCGCATGGCCTATGGGTTAGGGTAATCAGATGTGACAGTTGTACCACAGGAAACATCAGCCAGGCCTCTCTACAGGTAGTGTATGCATAACAGAAGAGGTCCCCTACAGTCATGCATTGCAATGTGTACTTGTGTACCATGACCACATTGGAAACCTAGAGACAGTATCATGTGAGATACAGGTGCTGCACAACCAATGCCTCACCCCCATCTCAGGCCCACCATCCCCATCTGTACTGTGCCAGTGTGAGTGTGCATCTGTATGTTTGTCGGTCATTAGCTGGGACTAGGCTGTTACACGTAGCGTTCGGTGTTTGGGACACTGCAAACTGACATACATGTGTAGGCCACATTTGTCAAGCATATGCAAAAAAGCTGAAGGTAGGGAGGGTGTATCATCATGACACACCAGTGCACTGCAGCAGGGATCCTAAGGATGCTATGAATGGCTGTATCTGCACACAATCAGGTTCAGGAACTGTGGCAGATGTAACCCTGACTCCACAGAAATAGTGAAGGCATTGTGTGAACTCCAAGGGATGTGCACATGAGTAAACATTGCAATCATGCAGAGTTGGGGGACATGTGTAGGGCAGACTGATCAAATACTGGCAAATGCAGATGGCTCATGCTAGTATACCCCTGCCAGGAATAGTGACTGCTGTAGTACACATAACAATAGGTGCAACAGACCGTCATGATAAGGGCATGCACACATATGCACCCACAGAGTGTATGCATCGCGGTCAGCATCTGCACACCTAACACATTTGTTAGACACTGCACGTGAATGTACAGAACATATGTCACATATCAGGCTCATGTAATGTTAATATATGCGGTGATGTGGTCCCATAGCATATCAAGGAAGAGTGCGTCATATCAATAAGGATGTGTACACTCCCCATAGTTATGGTAAGGTTTGATGGTTGTCAGTGTAATAGTATCGTATTGGTCATGCATGCACCACTGATGTTGAGATCTGTAAACCAGACATCAGACATTCACAAATGATATCTGTCCACATATCATCCCAGGTATGTGTCAAACAAACACATAGGGGCTGTCAGCATTAGAGCAGACATAACTGATACAGTAATACACATTTAGCAATGGTTTGTACACCTGTGAGGTATGGCCACAGTACCTGGCAGGGTGCAGAACAGGTGCACAGCAATACTGTGTACATGGGTGCAGTGCAGTGTTTTCCAGGGGAAGGGGCATCACCTACTAACACAGTCCATGCATCACACACATGTATACTGTTCCTATCATGGATTGACTATAGCTGCACTGCATGCTGTTGAGTATCATATGTTATGCATGTTGACAGATGGGTAATGGGAGGTGTACTATCTTTGTACAACCTCACCTTTAGGGGTGTGTGTGTGTGTGTGTGTGTGTGTGTGTGTGTGTGTGTGTGTGTGTGTGTGTGTGTGTGTGTGTGGGTGGGTGGGGGTTCTTTTGTCTCTAAGTGCAATCTGGTGGAGTGGAGGGAGTTGATGCATGTAGGATGTGTGTGTGAATGAGTGTGTGCTTGTGTGGGTGTCCATGTATGCACATTTGTGATTGTGGGGTTGTTCATACAGCAGTACTTCCCTTCATACAGCAGTACTTCCCTTTGTAATCATGCAGTACATGGACATGGACTGATACAATGGACACCAGGAATACTTGTCTGATATGTAATCACAGGACAGATGATAGTATAATAAGATCAGTAGCATGGAACATGCACTGTGAGGGAAGCTAGACACCAAATATACCCTTAAAATTGCAATCAGCAGAAAGGTGAATGACTACCCACGTATGCAGCACTACAGATGCATTGGGGAATTACTAGACAACACCAGGGATTGTATCCATATATTACTGTTGTCCACATGATAAGTTGATTGAGCAGCAGATCTGGCATGTACTGAGCAATAGTTATGCATGACACTCCAGTGCATGACATTATGGAGTGAACGTAGTAGCCCCTAACATATGGGGGCTATGCTCATGATGTCTGGAAATACCGAGGGTGAACACTGGATGACAGCAGTGAGGCCATGTAAAACCTAATCCACTCAAGTCAAGGAGGTAATGGAGTAACTGGTCTTGTGTTGTGATCACTCGTCTAGGCATTTAGAGAAATGATACATTAATGAGTGATATTAATGAGTGTATGTTACCAAGTGTGATGCAGGATTGGGAACTTATGTGAATAAACATGGAACTGTCTGTAAACTCAGGGACAGGTAGGAATTATGGTGGAATTTCAGAGTGTGTGTGTGTGTGTGTGTGTGTGTGTGTGTGTGTGTGTGTGTGTGTGTGTGTGTGTGTGTGTGTGTGTGTGTGTGTGTGTGTGTGTGTGTGTGTGTGTGTGTGCGTGTGTGTGTGTGTGTGTGTGTGTGTGTGTGTGTGTGTGTGTGTGTGTGTGTGTGTGTACTGTTATGCAATGCCATACTGGTCTTAAAGTGCATTTCTTGTTTTTCTCCACAGGTGGCGAAGTGGGTCAGGATCCCTCCTGCATGCAATCTGATGCTGGTTTCCATACAGACACCGAAGATGATGATAGGACTGTTGAGGGACAGGAAGCGGGGTTGTCAGAGGCTGAAACTGCACCATCATTTTACATCCCCCTATTAGCCACCCCACCCCACACACAGTTACAGTGCCTATACATACCCCATCAGCAGTAGCCATAGCAGAGGAACAGTTGGCGGTTGATCGCAGTGCACAGGAAAGTGTGGTATCTGTGCCTACTGTGTCTGGTCACAGCAGGCATAGCTAGATGTCTGGATGGGCACCACATAGGCAGATGCACTGGGGTTCTCATGGTAGGGCCGCTGGTCATCATGCCTCTGGCAGAAGTGCCACAACTGGTACTACCAGACGCATGTTTCAGACTGTCATGGGGGTGCAGGCACACATGGAACTGTACTCCAGACTGGGCCTGAGGTTGCAGAGGGCTGCTCTCTCATCTGTAAGTGACAACTTCCATGAACTTGCAGGTGCCCTCCGTGAGTATACCATGGTCATGGATAGATGGTTGGATGAGATGGTGGGCATCATTGACCATATTTTGTCCATGGTCAAATATGTGGTGGGAGTGGGGTGACGGCCGCGTGGATGTAGGCCAGCAACACCAACAGCTGGCAGTCGACATGGATGTGCTAGGACACCAAGGTGCTCCCATAGTGGTAGTACCAGCCCCAGCCCAGCGGGGGATCTGTACACACACCACAGCAGGCTATGTGCACGTGGCCCTGGCCAGTCCCAGGAGGGACCTGGTTCCATCAGACATCTGTCATCATCACGGGAGAGTAGCACATTGAGGCCTGTACCTGGATATGCCCATGGAACCCCTGGCAAGCACAAGCCGCGTGTCCATGGCCGGAGGTGCTGAACTGCACATCCTGCCAGGTTTGGTCTGCAGCTGTCCAAGAAACACCTGTATAGGGCAGCCACAAGGCAGAAGTGTGTGCATGCATACCCACACACTTATACAAACACACCTAGGACAACCCCATACCTACACACACCACATCACCATGCCCATTTCAGCTAATTACACCCCTCACCCACACACATGGTGTCAAACGTATGGCCCACCCTTGGTCTCTGGCAAACCAACAACACAGTCTGTGCATATGATGATACCTGTGCCACATCCTGGTCATCCATAACATTGATGCAGAGACAGGTTAATATGGTTCTGATGCCCACAATGACTGTACTACAGTATACCAATGTAGTGATGTGCAACATGTTGTCAGCAATAATGTTTAATGCATACATGTCAGGTAGTGTATCTGTTCAGCCAGGATGCATTATAGCTGTTAGTAACACTGAGTAATTGTGGTCTCCATAATGTCATCCATTTGTGTTGTAGGTGTACATGTGTCAGGAGGAGGATGGTCTGCAGTCATATTCCACAAGAGGTATGGCACTGTGTTAATACCATGGCTGTGACATGTCGTGGGTACAGTTGAACACATGTCACAGGTCTATATAACAGTTACTGCCTGTGCCACATGGACAGGTGACCCACTGGGACATGTATAATCAGCAACCTGATGTAGATCCATCCACATACACGCACACTCTTACTTGGCAACTCTGGGACTAGGCCCCTACCTAGGTATGTAGTGCTACTGATGTGTGTGGCTTTCATTGCACACACCATACAGCGTTTAGGGTGAGGTGTGTTCCAGTTTACATGTTACATGCAGAACATCCCCAGACATGTACAGTATGGCAATGAAGGATGTAATGGTTGTATATGAACTATACATAGTGTGACATACCATCATATACACATTAACAGACACATAACAGGCAGACACACATCCAGAGACCTGGGCCTATCGGTGCTAACTAATTTGTCAGTGTGTCCAATATGTTACAGGTAGGCTGCACACAGCACATGCATAGCTGGACTGGATTGTGGTATCACTTTCATTGTATGGTTAATGGTGACAGTGGTCACCATACAATGGTACATGGGACATGTACCAGGTGCACCATGGTGTATTGATAGTGTACACAGCACCCACATATCACAGTGGATATTGTACACACTGGAACCCATGATGACACTCTGACATACACACCATCACACATTGCCCATGACTGTGATACAACCCATTGTCAATCCCAGCAGTGTTACTACAGGGATCTGCATCTAATGCACATGCCACAGGCATAGTAGGGTGATGCATTGTCATGCGTTACCAATAGGCAGCAACATCACTATCCATAATACTGAGTGGCAATGCGTACTGTAATAGGAATATGTGGCCTTGGAATGCTGTACCCTACAGATATACAGACATGCACACATACACACACTTGCCAGAACTCAATGGGTATCAAATGCCTATCGACCCATTTGTACAACACTGTTGTGCTGGTACTGCAAGGCTCATGAAGCCATTAGGGAGAGAAGTGTAACAGGGTACATGTAATATCCGGTACAGCAGCAGCCACATCTTACATTGCGGTGGGTGTAAATGCCCTCATGGTATTCCCAACTACATGTGTACTAACACACAGACACTGATATCCTCAGTAATGCACACGTACGCATTTGTCAGTACTGGGGTGCATTGCTGCAGGTGGTCATAGGTGTGTACCTGGCTATTGTCTGTGGAGAGATGGGAAGTGCAGGGGATGTGTGTACAGTGGTATCATGCCAACTGCCATGTCTCAGCAGGCAATCTATCAAATGCACAACTGTGGTGACCCTCAGGGCAAAAGTGACGTGCATCAGCCAATCCCCTGGGTGCCTCCTGCAAATGGCCACTGAGGTGATCCAGTTGACATGTATGCAACATGTATTGTAACACATGGTTAGTGTCTGTGATGGAGACCACTACCCAAGCATGTTCTGTTGACTGTGGTAGTATAGTGGAGGTACCTGTGGCATGTGGTGCATACAGAGTGTTGTGTCCTATCTGTGAGAGTTATAACACAGCTGGGAAGACATGTCAGTGTCAGTCAAGCATAGGTTGCCTGTACATATCCAAGCTGGATACCTGCCATCTGCACGTCTGTACAGGGACTGACAGACATCATCTTGCCAACTAGCTTTGCAGTAGGATGAAAGTGTCAACAGACAGATGTCTGACACTAATATGTATGCCATTACTACATGCTGGAAGCCCGCACTGACATGTGCTATACAGAGAGTAGTCTACAGTTATTTTCCACATGTCAGATCATTATCCAGTAGGGGATATATACTGAGACACAGCTCACACACCAGGAACATGACAGTGAGGCCTCAGAGTCCAGCTGTGCCTGCAGGGGTGTTTGTTGCCAGTACTACATTTAGCAATCTACTCTTGCTTGGAATAGCACTGTCAGCAGTAGTAATGGCATGATACACTACATTCACATAATAGACATATAAATTCTACCTACTAAAAGTAATATAATATAAATTCACATACACAAATAAATATGTCATGTTTAAAATGTTATATATATATATATATATATATATATATATATATATTTATTTTGCTAAAATCTATTAGCTCTTTCCAACAACATGGGAGCAATGGAAACAGTCTTATTCAGACCAGGTGGAAACATTGCAGCTAACTTAAGTTGCCACTGTGTTTCTCTTTTCTTTAATAAATTCTTCGAATCCCCACCCCTAGGGTTCATTTTGAGAATGTCCAATATGCCAAACACAAATTTCACAAAACCTGTACAAGTGAGGGAATGCTTATACAGAGCACTAGATAATTTATGATTTTTTACATCATTGTTATGCTCATACACTCTGTTTTTTAACATACATTCTGTTTTTCCCACATAAGAGTGAGTACATGACACACATACTGCCAACTAAACTAATCCAGTGGTATTAGAATTTCCCTTCTTAAATGTAATTTTACTTTTCAAGTTATTGTTCAAAACCATACTACTCTGCTTGCTAATGTATGGGCATTGTGCACACATCCCACATGGTCTAGTGCCTAAACCCACCACGTCAATCCTATCTATTTTCATTTCAAAATTTTTTTTCAGGTTTAGACCCATCCTATGAATGAACATTGGTTTTTCTCCCACTTTATTGAAAATGTCCCTGTTAGTTCTAGAAATAACCCATTTATATTCCATCACTTTCTTTATACTATTGGTATTCCAATTATACTGCAATACACACGTTCTTTCAAACGTTTTGGTCTGAATACCATCCCTGGAAAGATTCACACTTGTAGTGAAACCCACCCCCAGGAATGGTTTATAAAAAAACACCCCATTTCACATATACTTCTCTCACTACACTCTGATGACCTGACCCTTAACAATACTTCTCTTTTATCCCATGGGGTGGTTACTTTGAAAATGCAAATATGCATTGCAAAAAGTGCCCTTTCTAAATATTTTCCTAAAAGCATTAATTCCTTTTGAAATATAAGTATCCAAGGAGTTTATACCTTTGGTATCATACTGATATGAAAAATCCCAAAAATCTGTCCTCGAGTTCAAGTACTGAAAAAAACTGGAAATCTCAGAGTCACTACCCTCCCAGAGGATACAAAATGTCATCCAAATAAAATACATACAACTTGACACTACCCCAAAAAGGACAATTTAATACATACCGATTCTCCCATCCCAGAATGACCAAGTTAGCATACAGAGGTGAACACACTGCCCCCATAGCTACACCCCTGATCTGTTGATAGTACTCTTCCTCAAACCTTAACAAATTGTTGTCTAAGACAATGCTCATCATCTCACAGACCAGTGTAGCCATGTCATGTTCCAGTTCGGGTTCCTGAAATAACACCTGTTCAAACAACATGAGACCCTCCCCCTTGGAAATACTGGTGAACAAATCCTTAACATCTATTGTTAAAAAATAATATTCTCTGTCCATAACTCTTTTTTTATTAAACCCAAAAATTCCCAAGAATCCTTTACTAAGTGGGGGTCTTGTCAACCACATGTTGCACACAAGAATCTATTAACACAGCCAAAGGATGAATTTTGGAGCCCCTGGCTGCCACAATGGATCTAAATGGTGGTTTCAAAACATTTTTATGAATCTTGAGTATACCGAAAAAAAAACAGCGGTTACACAGGGTCCCTTCTATACAAAAAGTCATATAGCTCAACATCAGTTCTTCCATCCAGCAGATATTCCTCAAGATATGAATCAATCCTAGAATAGGAAATATTGATTTGATTTCTAGAAACACCCAAATGGGTAGTCTCATCAAAAAGTAAATTCTGCATCTCATTCGGATAATCTGAACTTTTGTATAGCACTACCCCTCCACCTTTGTCTGGAACCATGACACAAATCTGTTTAAATGTCTTTAAATACAACAAAGGGTTAATGCTGCTAAAAACTGCCTTAACCACTTTATATCCAACAGCCCTTGTTCTGCCCAGCAACAAAATAAACAGCCCTCACAAGTCTTGAACCCAGGACCCTGTACACTACAGTCACAACAGGTAACCACTACACCATGACAGCTGTGATGACAGTGGCTGTTTTTTCAATATATCTGTCAGTATACATATTGAATAGTATTGAAGTATTGCTGTGACTGCCACATTTTTGTAGTACTTGCTAGTGACATTACTGTTGCATCACATATGTTGTTATATCTAAATATGCACATACCAGATACATACGGTGTGATACATCTGGGAAGGTGGTCATAACTGTAATGTTTACACATGACAAGGATATGGATATATACATATACATATGTAGATATACGTCTACATGTACATACACATATATATTCATATATTTGCATTTTTAGCCATTTATAGATATCTGTGTCTGTATGTATATATATATAACTATATATATATATATATATATATATATGTGTGTGTGTGTGTGTGTGTGTGTGTGTGTGTGTGTGTGTGTGTGTGTGTGTGTGTGTGTGTGTGTGCATGTGTGTGTGTGCATATATATCCATATATGTATGTAGATGTGTATATGTCTATATATCTGTATATATATATATATATATATATATATATATATATATATATATATATATATATATATATATACATACATACATACATACATATATGTTTACCATATGTCCAGAGCATGGAGGGAAGTCCTACCTCAGCACCAATAGTTCCAACCTCTTAGTGCAAGGGGATGTCATGTATGTATTACAGGTTTATATGTAGATATGTATTGCAGGTATATATGTAGACTGTTGCAACTGTAACAGGGGCTGTCTTAACAGACATGTGTGTGGGAGGTCACATCTGCTTTCGACATATATGCCATCGGTTACAGCTACAGTTATCCCACTCCACAAGGGAGGATCCACCTTGGATCCTGGGAACTACCACCCCATCAGTCTGACGAGCCTGATCTGCAAGGCCATGGAACGTAATATCATGGAACTTATAAACAAAGACATTGGCAACCTTCAAACACTGGACCCCACCCAGTTTGGGTTCATGAAGGGCCAATCTTGTCTCCTGAACCTGACTGATGTCTTCAAATCAGTCTCCAGAGCTGTGGACGTGGGTAAGGCAGTCCACACTGCCTCTCAAGACCTTGACAAGGCCTTTGACTCCATCCCTCAGTCTGGAATCATAGATAGACTTACTAAGCTGGGCATCAATCCCTACGTCACTCGATGGGTTGCCAACTGGCTTACTGACAAAACCCACATTGTAAAAGTAGCTGACTCCAAATCCAGCTCCAGGCAAGTGACAAGTGGAGTACCTCAGGGTTCAGTCCTGGGACTGTTCTTGTTTGGAAGCTACTTCTCTGAAGTACAGGCCAAATCTAAGGGACTCTAGCTAACAAAGTTCGAGATGACTGCAAACTGGGAACCATTATTGAATCCCCAAATTATGTGGATACTCTACAAAAAGGCCTTACAGAAACAGATGCTTGGTGCCAGAGCCATGGGCTCAAGCTCAATGCCAAGAAATGTATAGTTATCCCCTTTGGGAAAAACATGTATCCATAAATTACCACATAGGTGCCAGTAAACTAAACACCAAAAGTGTGATAAGAGACTTAGGGACACAGGTGGACAGTGGTCTCACCTTCGAGAACCACATCACCGCAACAGTCAGGAAATCCTTTTATGTGGCACACCTCATCACTAAGGGCTTTTCATCCAGAAAAAAGGAGGTCATTGTCCCACTGTACTCATCCCTCATTAGACCCATTATAGAATACAACACTCAATTTGTTATGTACCTTGCAAGACATCTGCAACAACTGTAAGGACTGCAGAAATACCTCACTGAAAGAATCACAGGCCTAAAGCAGATACCCTATGCTGACCGCCTTAAAAAACTCCAGCTATACACTGTCATATATCATCTTCTCATAAGCGATCTCTGCTTAACATACAAGGCCATGTCAAACCCAGAGCTATTGGACATGCTACACTTAAAAAATCCCAATCCCTCAGAGCCACATACTCCAGGGATCTAAACCTTGTCATAACAATAAACAAAACATGCTGGAGGGATAGGCTCCTGACCCAGAGACTCCCCAGTCTCTGGAATAGACTGCCCATACATGTCAAGCAGAGTGCCTCTTTGGCACTCTTCAAAAGGAACCTTGACAAGTGGATGGGAGAAAGGAAATTCACCCCGGGGATCACATCAGTCGCCCTGCTAGACAGGGGTCCAGGGAAGTAAATAGTGTGGGAAGAAATAGCCAGGGAATTGTTATGACTAGGCTTGTATAGGCCCTAGGACCGATAGCCTAGTACCAACCTATGAACCTATGACATCATAGTACAGTACCACTGATAGCACAGTAATGATCCTGTGGACTACAGCAGAGACATGACTAATATATGTGGACAGCCTGGCACTCTGTGGTCAGTCCAGAGGTGTACATAGATCCCCTTTGTGTGAGACATGTGGACCATGCCTGACAATGTGGATGTTAACAGCCATGTACATGGGTATATCATGTAAAAACTAGACTACATATGCCCATACAGTTTAGGCATTCACACACACACCAGTCTGTCCTGACTTATAATACTTGGTGGTGCAGAGGTCACATGCCCACATACTACCCAGTAGTTAGTGACATACATCTGTACAGAATCTCACTGCTTTGTCATAAATGCACAACAGTTATGGTGGCCTGGCAGCAGTATGTCTTGCAAATATCTGGACTTAACTGCAAACTGGGTAATTACAATAATCTGTTAGGCATGTAACAAAGCACTGTGCAAACTACAGGCAGACTGCCACAACACTGAACTACATTTTGTATGGGGTAATGCACATGTACCTGCAAATATAGCAGGCTCTACATGCATGTCACAGCACAGAGTAACAGACACCTGTGAAAAAGTGCATACCCACAACCAATGTGAACACAGCCACAGCCACATATGTTACGCAAGCTTAATATGAAACTATATAGACTGTCTGATAAACACCATCCTCATATGTGCCACTTACACACTAACCCTACATAAATTGGGTCACGACACAGCATGGGTTGATGCCTGTCTGTGATATGGGACACATGTGTGTTTGGCCCTACAGACATGTGAGCCGATAGGATACCATACACTGGAGCAGCATGTAACATCAGATAGAACAGGACTAAGAACCATGGCATCTAGCACAGTCTGTGCACAGGCCAAGGTATGTATGCACAATGCACATACGGTTGACAATCACCATAAGTACACAGACCCCAGTACTGTACACACAACTGCAGAATACCAGGGTTATGTCCTCAGAAATAACCCCTACTAAACATAATATGTCTAGCAGTCTGATATCTGACTGGCTTGTTATCAGGTATGATGTCAATAAATAATGGTGTACAGAACATATGCACCTCTTACAGCATGACATATGTACAAAGATTGACAGACTTGTGGCTGGAGCCACAAACACTGGGCCAATATTGGCATGTTGCTGTGATACCCTCATACATTGACTGTCATAACAGGGTTTGTTGTGACATATGTCCTATGAGGGATATGAAGTCAGTAATTCTCATGGCTGTCACCATGTACTGACTGCAATCCTCAGACTATGCTTCTGCAGTTCTAAGATAGGTGATCTGTGAGTAACACAAGAAACATAAGACTCCAAACACTGCCCAGTCTGCAGATAACCCTACAGGTGGGAGTTTCCTCAAACACATAACACTGTCATGACAGGTATTAAATCATGTAGACCAGCCATATCCACACACACCCTGTTAAACCAACATCACTCCAAATGCAGAAGAGCAACATTTACATTCTGTAGTCATATCTGCCACATCCCCCTCCTGTTTGTTGGCCTGTTTCCACAGTGTATGTTGTTAGAGAAAAATCCCAATACCATCTGTGATGCTGTTTGCCAAACACCAACATGAGGTCCTGCTCACAGTGAATGAAAAGGCCCAACACCCACATGATGTTCCTAGATGTTGGAGTGTGTTTCCATGCAACTGGCTATGGGAATGTTACCACACCTGTTCCACATGCAATCAGCTAGAGAAGAACTGCAATTCATGCAGAGGCCATCAGCTGATCATGAGCATCACTTACAAAACACAAGCTGCTGCCTAAGCAAAGCAGTTGTACTTCTCCACATCCACCAGCAGGCAGAGACAAAGTAAGTCAGGAAGGGGATCGGAGAGTAAAACCTAAGCATGTTTGTGTCACACACTTACCAGTACAGGGTTTCAAACCCCTGAATGACTATGTATTGCTATCACTTGTCTATGCAGTCATTGCATGCGCCAAATAGCTTACATGTTAGGGAGCTGTCCAAAGGTACATCTGATGGTAAGTGACATCTGCAACAGTGATATAGGAGCGATAAGCTAGGTGTAGTACACATGCCTATCCACATGAATAGGTGTCATCATCGACACAGCCACACTCTCTTAGGTACTCACACATGTTAACACAGTTGGCAGGGTCGGGAATACAATTTCTTACTAGTTTGTCACAATGCAGTAATACACAGGTATCACATGCACCACAGGGGTTATCCGAATGATATATGGGCAAAGGGTATGTGAAGGTGTCTGACATCAGACGGCATGCTTCAGTAGGCCAATGGGAGTTGTAGTGAGTGTAAATAGGGTCAAAATCATTATACTCCACACACACAGACACAGGGTGCCAGTACTGACATGCATGGGTGCATTACTTCACAGGTGTGTAGTGGTTGACTGTGCCAGAAGGCTGTACCAGGCTAGATGAAGGGTATACCCTGGCATCAGGCCACATGACAATGGTCTGCAGTGTGGCTCAGGGTGGTAGTGTCTGGATTGGCCCACACAGATGGGTATTGTATTTACCATCCAGTCATCTGGGTTACTATTGTGTGTTGATAGTGCTGTGCAATGCTTGCCATGTATGTGTTCTATAATCCATGACATGGACAGTGTCTGGGATGTGCACATATCCCACATGCCTGTTCTGTGACATGTAGAACTGTACCTGGGGTGTCTGAGCCATGTTGTGTACACAGATTGTTATCAAATGTGCCAGTCCTGGCCTCATGTGGTGGGAACTGGCAAAGGACACCAGGTTGATCCTGCACCTACATTGACAGCATGATACAGGTATTCCCTGGTGTCACTGGCATCTGCCCATACAGGGCATGTGTTTAAGGCATGGTATGTCTTTTGTGGGTCACATTTGATGGCATTACAGTTGTTGCAGGTGTCCAGTGAGGAACATAGTGAAGGTGCACTGTCTGCAATTATATGCCTATTGCAGTGATGGGACAGGGTACCATACCCTCTGTAGTCCACTGCAATCACACCATGGTTACTATCTGTGGGCAATATGCAGGGTACTACCAACAAAGCAGTTGTTGCCTAGCCGAGTGTGTTTGTGGATGAGACATGGGTTGAGAGTGTTCTTTGGGTAATACAAAGGTTGCCTAATTTGTCCGCCAGGCCTTGATGTCACATGTAGGGGTATGGATTGGCAACCACAGTCTCTCTGCTGTTTGACATCTGTTATCCTTGTAAGGTGGACATTATGACATATAAAAGGCCCATAATATAAGAAATTTGCAAAACCCACTTCACAGTGAGTCCAGTTGTTACAGTCACAGCTACCTCCACACAGGATACGAATGACAAACACAGACACACACACACACACACACACACACACACACACACACACACACACACACACACACACACACCAAGTCTCACAGTTGTCATGTCTGGGATTGGAACACCTGTCTGACTAGTACATCACACTACAGCATTACACATTGATAGAACATGCCACAGAGATTACTGGGGTACTTCTTCCCCAAAGGTGTATTTCAAAATGAATGACATCAGCAGGTTTGCCAAAGTAGGGCAATGGAGGTTGTAGTAAATGTGAATGGCCTCAAAAGCTTTGCTCCCTACACAGACAAGCAAACACACACACAAACATCCGCACTTGGGAATAGAACCCCTACCAAATTAGTATATCACACTACAGCATTACACAGTTATAGGACACACTACGGAGATTAGTGGGCTACTCTTTCCCCAAAGGTGTATTTCAAAGTGAATGACATCAGCAGACATGCCAAAGGAGGGCATTTGAAATTGTGAGTGTGACTAGCCTAAAAAGCATTGATCCCTACACAGACAAACACACACCATTGCCACTTCTGGGATTAGAACTCCTACCTAACTAGTTTATCACACTATAGTATTATGCAGTTATAGGACACACCACAGAGATTACTGGGCTACTCTATCCCCAAAGGTGTATTTCAAAGTGAATGACATCAGCAAGCTTGCCACAGTAGGGCAACGGGGAGGGCAGTGTGTGTGCATGGGCCATAACCCATTCATCTAGAGGCCAACACACCACACATAGGCAAACACAAGTTTATATTCCACAGGTACCTGTATACAACTGCTAGATGACTACTGCCTTGTACAATCATGTTGCACAGTTAGCATTAGCACCACAGAGTCTATAATGCTGAGGGATTCCAGAGGCAAATATCTTCGGTGAGTAACATTTACACATCATGTGGTTGTAGCCATTTGGTTGTGTGCTGGGTGGGGTAGGCCTCATGATGGAAGGCTCTTTGTCACTGACACTCTCTTCCACACATTTATGTATGTGTACTTTTGGCATATTGTAGTGTGCTGTTCTTGGATATATGTGTGTATTCCTATCCAATGTGTGTGCAAAACATGACTGGTGCATACTGAGGAGTGCATGCACTAACATCTGCAACTGTCAGATATGTATGGTCAACTGTTGTTGCCAGACATGGGCTTCATTTATTTAAGTGTGGGAGCATGCACAGTATGACCTTCTGTATTGAATGTGTGAATCCATTCCGGGTAGATTGTACTCCAGTGCAGACTTTTGTGTTCTACACCTACAGCTAGCAAACTGTTTTTGCAGGATACCTGTAGATCAGTTGACAACATGGGGTCAAAATGGGCAAAGGATAGTGGGTTACTGTAGGTAATTGTGTCTGTGCTGCTTCTGCTACATGGTCCTAGTGTTAGCAGAGATATTCAGACATGTGTACTGTTATACACTGTGATGTTTTTGTCATCAAGTACTGTCAGGTAGACATACTTGCTTGCAGTGATGTCCTGAGGAACACAGGCTGAATGCAGTTGTGTCCAGTATTGTGGTCAAATGCCTACATATTCTTGAAACTCATGTAATTCTGGAGGGGGAGCTGCAGACACTTGCTTCTGGGTTTGTGTAACTGGTTCAGCACCTTGGTACAGTGGTGGCAGAGGATCCCATACTTGTACATCCATCAATGTGACAGTATAACCTTATCTTGTTGTGGCAATACCTCACAGCTGTACAGATTCACACAGGTTACCTAGAGACAGAGGCATAATTCAGGACATTACCCCTACTCATTGTGGTTTACAAGCAGGTTTGTTGCCACCCATTATTGTGTTTACATCCAGGGATAGTATGTGCAAGCAGCTGTGTTTCAGACTTCACACACTTCATTCCGCTCATGCTCCCACCCCCCTCTATTATTCTATCCTCTTCCATACATTATGTGAACATTCTCTGATACTTTGCCTATAGTTATCACCTCATCACAGCAGTATATTGGTGTTAGTCCACTGTTCATGCAGTAGGACATGGTGGACATGTTACTGTGGTTTGTCCACATAGCCTTGCATATGGATTCTGTGGACTGTGTTATGTTGTTATTTAGGAGTCCATGACATAACATACATTGGCAGTAGGGGTGAGACACAGGCCTTTGGCAGAGGACTGTAGGCCCTTTGGTAGTGATGCAGGCCAGCTGTAGCAGGCCATTGCATTCTGTCTGTCCTACAGTCCCAGACTGCAATACAATATATTCCCCTGAGGGGACAGGGTAGGTGTGCTAGGTGTTCATGCCAATACTTTCTGTCAGTATTGATCCAGTGGTTTTGAATGTTGGCAGGGTGCTGCTTACAGCTAGAGTTACACCTGCATGGGACACCTGCTCAGCATGCTGCATTCTTCTGCTATTGCCATACACAGGTGGGGGGCATATTGTAATCATTCCCAACAACAGGGATAAGACCAGAGAGGTACCTGTGGGTGGTGGTTGGGTGAGCTGGGTGCATGTGTGCTATGGATACTACTTGCATCTGACTCACAGATATGCATGGGACATTCCACTTATGCTGGCTTGTGCAGGGACATCAGCTGTTTCTCAATACATCATTCCTATTACCTTTGTGGTCTGCCAGTGTTTGGCCAGGTGACATCAGTATTCCCTACTACAAGCCCAGATAATGTGTTGCAAACCTGTATGTACAATTCCAAGGGTGTGTCCATTTGACAGTTATATATTATAAACTGTCTATCTAGGGTACTTCCCCCTGTGTACTGCTTGTATATATGGCCTGACAGTCATGTCATGTCCATCTTTCAGATGGTGACACATATTACTTCCAAACATTTACAATGGCTTACTGCTGGAATGTGTTATACTGGGAAGCATTGTGTTTGGCACTGCATTTTTGAGGACTTGGCCCTGTCATCGGCAGTACTGGGCAATGGCCACCAGGACAAACCTCACCATGGATACATACTGACCACTCTCACACAATATACAACACACACCAACCTAACACATGCAGACCTGCATATTGTACACATGCTACAATCTATCCTGCTACCTTGGTCAGCTCAGGTAATCTGTGCTCCACTGTTATTATACCTAGACATACATGTTACTACATTTCTACATAGGATTTGGGGGGCACAACTGTGTGTTACTACGTGTCTACATAAGACTGGGGGGCACACCTATCTGTTACTACATTTCTACATAGGATTCAGGGGGGCACACCTGTGTGTCACTACATGTCTACATAGGAATGGGGGCACACCTGACTTTTACTATATTTCTACATAGGATTGGGCGAGCACACCTGTGTGTTACTACGTGTCTTCATAGGAATTGGGGGGTACACCTGACTGTTACTACATTTATACATGGGATTGGAGGGCACACCTGACTGTTACTATGTGTCTGCATCGGATTGTGGGAGTACACCAGACTGTTACTACATTTCTACATATTATTGGGGGCACACCTGACACTTGTACACATTTGCTATGACTGTACTGGTATGTCAGGTACTCTATTTCATTCTGTATTCTAACCTGTCATGCTGACTAGAGGCATATCAGTGCACTACAAGTCTTAGGTTTGACTGACCTACATTTCAGTTTCTGACTTCTTACCCTTCAGAACTAACATCCCACTGCCTGTTGTAGTCTGTCTGTGTAGGCGGGGGGGGTTTACCCATAGTCATCATTCAAAGGCCTTAGCACAGCCTTTGTTTGTGTTTGTCTACACCTGTTCTGCTGGCTGAGACTGTTGTTGGGTATGTGAGCCTACCTGACTGGCATGTGTGTGTCATATGGACACACATGTGGCCCAGCACATTTCCTGCAGTGGGTTTTGTAACCATGTGTAGTACTGGCTACTATGGTGAAACCTGTATTTGTTATAGATCTCATGCTGCCACTCTAGGTGTCTGTTATCTTCTGGCATCCCATTCAGCCACCCGATTCACTTCCATGCTCACATCCATATCATAGATACAAGTAACAACACATAATACTCCATTCGGCAGTTGGTAGGAAGAGTGACTTACCTTGCTGCTGTGCCAGTATTGAGGATGGTGCTGGAGGGCTGCCTATGTCAGATGCACATAGTGCACTCCCTATTCATGGTTGAGAACAAGTAGTGTCATGTTTGGCAGCCCTTTTACTGTATGTGCGAGTCAGAGAGAGGTGTCATTCCCTAGGTCCCTACTGTGTCAGTGTATGTGCTATGCATTCCCACTTTGCCAAGGCCAGGGCATACTGGGCATGCCTCCTTCTGCCTACTGGGGCAGAGTCAGGTTATTCCTTCTCCCAGTCACTCCGTGCCATGTTTAGGCTTTGGCAAATGTGGTGGTCTGTGTGGCCTGCCCCATGCTGTTCCTGCTGCAGCTGTTTCTGCTGGATCATATTGTGTAGCATGGCACATACGATGACAATTTGAGTACATGTAGCTGGTGAGTACTGCAAGCCTCCACCGGATGTGTCCAGGCACCAGAACTGTGACTTGAGCATCCCAAACACATGTTCTATTATAATTATGGTCTGTGTGTGTGATTCATTATGGAGTTCTTGTTCGGATGTCTGTGCATTTCTGATGGGTGTCATCAGACATGGCTCCAGTGCATAACCAGTATCCCCCACTAGGTGACCGTAAGGGATGTCCCCATTGGCAAATCTCTGGTACAGCTGCATCAGATGCCAGATGTGGGAGTCGTGATAGCTTCCAGGGCAGCCAGCACACACATTCATTATGATGCCCTGGGCATCACACACAACCTCGCAGTTAATGGAGGGGAAGCCCTTGCAGTTGATGTAGACCCTACCCTGATCACTAGGTGGTGCTTTGATGCATATGTCCATGCAGTCTATAGCACGTACTACCTCAGAGTATTCTGCTGTTTGGTGGAAGAGACGCATATTGCTGGCCAACACCTCACGGGTGTTGGGGAAATATACATGTTCACCGGCATGTGCTGACATGGCATCCAGGAACTGGTGGAGTACCCTGGATGCTGATGCCTGTGAGATCCCCATGATATCTCCAGGTGGCCTTTGGAAGGTACCTGTGGATAGTAATCTTATGCCTACACATACCTTGGCATCCACTGGAATGGGTTCCCCTCTGTTAGTTTTGTGTGTCAGGCATGGTGGCACAGCTCAACAATTTGTGGTAGGAGGTCCCTGTCTATCCTATAGTGCTCCACTATCTCTAGCTCATGTAGCTCCTGGTAGGTTACCCTGAGTCTGTACACTCTTCTCCATCTCCTTACTGTGGGTTGGTCAACAGCATTCTCATCCTCACCATCCTCAGACTCTTCCTCATGTTGATGTATGATAGCTGCTGCAGCCTCTATCATTTTGTTGATTTCTTTGTTAAAATTTCCCCGCTTGTATACACCGATGGTGTAGAGTATGTGAAAAAAAAACAGAGGTAAAGTTGTTTGCATATTTTATAGTAGTGCTCTGAGCTGGGATGGGCTGCTGCCTCTGTAATTGGCTGATTCTGATACATTTCACCTGCCATCTATGCTAGTTCTCCTTGATTACCTTCCTACTGATGTTTTCCCTTCCCATTGTCTTCATGTTTAAGCCTGGGGGCACACCACGCAAACACAATGCTCAAATGTGCACAGAGCTGCTATTTCCTGGTTTACTTTTTTTTTCCCTATAAAACACGGTGCATGGCATGCACACCTACTTAGGCAATGTAAAGAGTGCTAGGCTGCTTCAGACGTACCCCCTTGCTTAGCTCTGCTAAGCTAAGGGCAAACCCAAGCCACAGGGCTCCAGTCTGCTTGCAGTATGCCTGACACCCCCCCCTATGATGTCAGCTAACTCTTAGGCTTGAACCATGCTATTCCTGCACTTACACTCTTGGGTGCTGACTAACACTGAGGGGAAATCTGGGATTCAGTATCATTCCCATCATTTGCATAGGATTGCCTGCTAATGCATAGTTACAGGTCCCAGACTGAGCCTCCCCCCTTAGCAACCACTATTCACTGGGCAAGTTGTCTTCTGCCTGCCATTGAGTATAATGTCAAAATAATGATTTTGGTTAGAATGCTTATTTTATGTTCTTTTTTATATTTTTGGCCCAATCCCTTTTGCGCGCCACTGCCCTACGCTTAAACAGCCGAACTCGGCAAAAAAAACATAAAAGTTATTTTTTTATTTTTGCAACTGTTTTCCATGCCAATGGCCATATATTTAGCCATTGGCATGGTTTCCACATAATATACACACTTTATTTGGAGCTGTCATGGCTCCGTTTTGTAGTTTGCAGAAATGTACTCAGTTACTAACCGAGTACATTTCTGCACACTACACTAGTCCTGCAAGGCTGGCTGACAGCTTCCTGGATCACAAATTCACCTCATTTGCATAGTTTTCACCTGCAAATGAGGTCATTTGCATACTGGAGCTGTGTCCATGCAGGAATAGTGCAGGAGCACTCATGCACGTCCATGCAGCTTATTCCTGGATCGCACGGTGGCCATATTGCCTCCAGGAGCCCCTGCACTGTTCCAGCACACCATGCAGGGCTTGCTGAATCCGGGGGTGTGTGTTTTCAATATGAACATGTTTTGTTTTGTTAGTACAAGAGTTAGTTGCCTTCCCAGAATTCAGTGGCTGACAGCTTGTGAAACACTTCATACTCATGGACTCTGTTTCTATATCTGGCAGAACATGGAATATATATCTATATCTATATCTATATATATCTCACTATATGTATATCAATCTATATAATATATATATATATATATATATATATATATATATATATATATATATATATATATATATATATATATATATAAATGCATAGATCTGTGTGTGTGAAACTTTTCTTTCAGTTGTCACTACTTAATCAAATATTATCCTTTAACACCCCTTTGTCTAATTTTCAACCAAATAAGCTATCATTAACTTCTTAAAATATACTGACTGACATCTCTCTAGTATTGTTAAATCTCCTTATTATTGTATTTCTCTATTAAATTGCACTGTGTGAATTTTTTTGTATGTACAACCTATGTGTGAATTAATCTATTTTTGCAATCTGTCCTGTTTTTGTACATTTTATTACTATTTAATTTCAAATATCTGTATATTTTACATGATATTGCTTGAATCTAAAGTATATTTGTAATGTAGGGCTTTTCCTCATGGGCTTCCACTGAAAAGGAGTTAACAGCTCAGTCGGACTATCCCAGTAAACAAATATAAAAAAAAAAAAAATATATATATATATATATATATATATATATATATATATATATATATATATATATATAGGTTTACCATTAAAACATCGAACATCGGGACGTGAACCGTTCATAAATCCGGTTTACATGTCTGATGTTCAGACTGTAAATAGGTTGAACTACCGAAAACCAATACACATGAAGTCAAATTCAACTTCTGAAGTCTTCTCCCCCTTAGCAGCAGTATGTCTGGACCAGATCCGTGCTGCTCACCCTCTGCCACTTACATATTCCAACTCTGAGATCGCACTACAGTGCGGAAAAGGGTAAATCTTCTGATCTGCACTGTTCTGCGGTCTCAATACAATCTTCTCCCATGTATGCACCACCTGCCAGACTACATATGCTCGAGAATGTCATGCTCGACTGCATTGGCTCAATTGCCATTATGCAATCGGACATCTCTATTCAAGATTCCAGACATCAACTACTGGCTTTTCTGCATTCCGAATACCGCACATATCAGGTTCACACAATGTACATTTGACTTATTTATAGTAAACCTGTATATATATATATATATATATATATATATATATATATATATATATATATATATATATATATATATATATATATATATATATATATATATATATATATATATGTATGCATACGTGTGTGTGTGTGTGTGTGTGTGTGTGTGTGTGTGTGTGTGTGTGTGTGTGTGTGTGTGTGTAGTGTACATATAAATATACATATATATATATATATATATATATATATATATATATACTTATAGCTCTATGAACTACAAAGAATTATGATTGTGTCAGCAATCATAACCCTTGTTATATGTTGTTGAGGTGAATTTCTGGGCATCCTAATCAAAAATAAATGATTAGAAAAATGGTCCATTTGTCAAAGTATCTATAAAATGATAATTCTCACTGCATAAAACATTTTGCCTTAACACACTTGTCAGATTAATTTGCTGCCAGCTAAAGCCTAAATTTATCCTTACATTATTATTTTCGAGAGCCGGATAGAGGGATTTAGGCTATCCTATTATTTTGAGTCCTATTGTGCATTAGATGGATGTCTACTGCATAATATGTTTTTAATTTTTCAATTTAACCACTTCACTACTTCTGTAAATTAACCACCTTGAAAATTATTCCACAATACCTACACTTAGTATTATCATCTTATTGACATAAGCAGTGTGTATGCATCACAAAACATTTGCATAATGGATTAACTCCTAATGACCATAATGATCATAATAAAATGGTTTTCACTGTTATTCTATCACAGAACTGCTTGGTTCTCCAAACTTTCTCAACACAATGCAGTTTAGGATTCTTGCTATGGAATTTCCGTACTCTAATGGAGCAGGGAAGGATCAGGCTGATTTAATACTGAGACAATATCTTTTCAGAATGAACTCTCAGAACATGAACAAAATAATGCAGAAAATATCAGTTGAGTCAAAAAAGATTGTTTTTATGTTCACCAGCTGGAACATTTTGTACTTTCCTAAATTTAAGCCATACCACTTCATGATGAAAACAAAATTCCTAATTTAGCTCTGCAATATGAAACATTCAAATTAATGCAATCTAATTACCCAGTTTTGCAGTTATTTATCTTTGTTATATAAACAGTTGAGTGACTTTGACAAATTATACCAAATATATTCAGAACCTCATTACAGACAGCATGCATAAATATATTCTGCAATGTATAAGGTTGATGCCTAGAAGATATCCCACAGTCAAGACCCATACATCTCAGAAACTATCATAAAGGTGCTAATGATATGAGAATTTTCCATCATATACACCTCAAACCCACAAGCTATAGTTCAGTTATGGTAATAAATTCAGCCAGCAGAATAACTCTGCTTCCCATGATTCACAAATATAAAGATTATAAACAAATGCAGGGTGTGGGAGACACCAAACTATGTGGAGTATGCCATGTAAAATTGTTTCATAAAACAGTCACATTCATGATATCCTCAAAGCTGCTGACATTCCACATCACTTCAAACTGAGCAATATGGTTAGCCAGCAAAGCATGCCATGAATCATAAATACTTAAAATCTATGTAAAACTCAAAGGCACGTCACAGTATCCCCACAGTACTAACAAATGTGTATGGTCTACCACACATAATAGCCACACCATCCGTGATATAAAGCACAGTCAGACAGACCTGAAGCCGTGCACCCCGTATATAATAATATGCAAATGAAAGCTGCTGCATTGAACAATCAGTGAACTGCAAACTTTTATGAATGACATTTCAGCTGCCTAGGACAGGCAGTACAACAGAGGCAGATGTGCTGTACAAGGGAATCCCTGGGCAGCATATTTATGGTAACAAGGGAGATAGATTCCCGTTAAAGTAGTTACTTATACTGAGTAATTAGAAATACTGGAAGCAATAGCAAGCACTACACTTTGTGAGGTCAAAGTTCATTGACATGTATTATCAAACTTGCAGGGTAATTCACAATCAGCATAAGAAGTCTGTGAACAGTGGAATAGTAATATGACTTACTATTATTAATTGTGATATTTCCTGACAACATCATAAACACACAGTGTAAAGCCAATTTATAAGCCTGCACAAAATGGCCAGTATTAGGAGTTTTCAGTTGGTAATGAAGATATGTAATTAAATTACAGTAAGCATGTACATCACAATTACTTTTTGTTCTATAGCAAATGTAGTGCATATTTCCTTATACCTCTCCTGCAGCCCCTTATTGATGACATCATCATCAGTGCAATCACCAAATGCCATTGAAAATATTTGTCTTCTTTGTGGGTGTCTGCTATCGATTCTGGATAAATTTATGCACTCTTCTTATCAGTCCCACTACAGAAACTATTTATTATTTAAGTCTGCCTTTTCTTGTGTACCTTAGTTTAACTACTTTAATATATCTTAAACAATTTTCAGAAACATTGCTGCAATCATTTAAACCCTTTTCCATAGTGTTGTTTGTATTTGAGGTCATTTCTATTGCACTCTCATGTTCTTTTAGCCATGAAAAGTCATTCATCCAAATGACCCTTAAAGTCTAGCAAATACAGTTGCCCTACATACAGATGTAATTGAGCCTTCAGTTTGGAATGCTGCAACATTAATTGTAAATCTGGACTTTACTTCCTTACCTTTTGCCTTGAGCTTAAAAAATGTTTAGAGATAGTTAAGTCAGCTTGCAAGACAACTGCAATAAAAATAACCAACTATGAACTGTGATGTCTGTTTAAAGACCATTTCTCATTTCCAAAAGGCTCTTTGTGTGCACCTGAAAAAATGTTATTTCCCTCACAATCCCAATACTGACAATCCTGAATTTATTCCGCTATGACAGATTTTTTTCCAAAGGAATGGAAAAAGCTTAGTATGTGTAATGTCCTCACTTACAGAAATATTTCACTCTTCAGTTTGCCACTGTACATCTGCACCATGATACTAACACCTGCCCTGGACCATCACAACACCTCTTAAGGTCTCCCTTTGGCCCTACTGAAACTAAAGACACCCATGTCCCTTATGGATAGGGGCAGTCTGTAAAACAGTCAGAGGCATAGACAGAAACCTAAGCCATCCTCTAAACCTTAAGGATCAAAACTTGGGAAACATTTGGGTAATAATGGATAGGCTTGTAAGGGTTCTTAATCCATTAGCCTAGTTATGTCCTATGAATCTATGAGCCTATAAAGCAAAGGTTTACACACAAATTAAACCAGCATGTGAAAACCTAAAAAATTAACTAAAGAGAACTAGTTGTGCTTGCACAACTATATTGTTAGTGCAGTCTGACACTGAAGTGTCTCTACTTATTTATAGGTTATTTAGATGTGACAGTGTGGTGGCTAATCTACTGAAATGTATTGATCTATTTTTTTTTCTTTTATTGACTAAATTACTCCCACTATACATGGCCAGTTTTCATTGGCCTGGGGAACTCAATGTAATGTTCATTTTATCTAGGGGTAATTTGTAAAAAAATATTAAAGAACTTCTGCTCTTTTTCATTTTGCCTTTGAATAGGAAAGAGAAATAAATGATGGCATAGCAAGAGCAGAATGGTATGGGCTGTGCAGTAACAAAAGTGGAGAGCATAATCAGTTTTGATACCAAAATGCAGTTGCTTACTTTAGACAGCTATGATCCTTTTCATTCATCGCTGATAAAGTAAGATGGAACTATTGAAATGAGTGAATCCGTGTCTATGGTAATGTCATGTGATATGTTGATACAAGAAAACACATACTCGTGCTGCTCAGAACTGATGTTCTTATTGCTGAGGATAACAAAACTATTTACTCTCTGTGATACTTTAAAGGGGCTAAAAAATTCAGATGTACTAAGGACAGGGGGTTAGGAAGGGATCCCGTGGCTGAAAATGGATCATTTGAAGGTGGTGCATATGCCTAGCACTGGAACTGTTAGATATTCGAGGGCAACCAGCACTTGGTACTTTTATGAATTAAGGGGCATTTTACAGCTCTATGCTGATATAAGTAATGTAACATTTGCAGAGAGGTGAGTTACATTAACTGATATTGGTTTCTATGCCACACAAAATACAGTTTATCTAGATTTTCTTATAAGGACTGCCCTTCTATGCACACTGAAGACATTTAGAAAGGTATTATTATAGATATTAATTAAGACAATGCAGGTGGGTTAAATAGAGATGAGTACTGGTGTGAATTTTGTGCCTCTACTTGATACTACACATAAGTATGATGTAATGAAATATGAGGAGGAAGGAAGAGAGAAATGGGTACAAAGAATCTACAGAAAATTGGGAGTGCAAAAGTATTTATAAAGGCACATGAGTATAAAAAGAAAGTAAAACTAAAAAAAGGTGGCTACTTTTAGCATGAGTAAAGGATTTACTGTTTTGGCATTCAGTGACAGCAGTACTTATTAAATACTTATGAAAACTCTTTGCATTTCACTCATGCCTTGCCTACAGAAAGCATAAGTCATATTTAAGCTCTCTGGGTTGTAAAATATTTGTGTAATTTTAGTAAGTGTTAAATAAGCACCGGGGGCATCCCATTTTTATATATTACTATTAGTGATCAGTGAACCTTGTTTGTTTATAAATGGTGTTGCATTGTGTATGTGAACATTTATTTCTAAAGTGGTGATGAGAACCACACACACACACACACACATATATACATACATATATATAAGAGCTGGGAGGGAATGGGCATGGTTGAATGGTATCTATCTATCTATCTATATGAAACCACTGTAGTTAAATCTCTGAGTTATGTGTGTATGTGTGTAGATAGATAGGTTCCCTATCACTTCATTGAGTACGTGAATATCGAACGCTTATATCGTCGAATATTCACGTACTTGAAGTTTGTGAATTTTTTTCGCAGTACAGTGAAGAACAGGACTTTTGCCCTTTCCTCACTGTAGTGCAGTCTCAGAGTAGGAATATATATATTTAGTGGGGGGTGTGGGGGGTGCAGCCCCCAACAATAACTTCTTTGAGTACATGAATATTCGACAATGTAAGCGTTCAATATTTACATACTCGATGAAGTGATATAGACCCGATAGATACATATCTATATATGTGTGCGTGTATGTGACTCTGTGTGTGTGTGTGTGTGTGTGTGTGTGTGTGTGTGTGTGTGTGTGTGTGTGTGTGTGTGTGTGTGTATGTGTGTGTGTGTGTGTGTGTGTGTGTGTGTGTGTGTGTGTGTGTGTGTGTGTGTGTGTGTGTGTGTGTTTGTGTGTGTGTGTCTGTGTATCTACCTGTCATTTTATCTATCTATCTATCTATCTATCTATCTATCTATCTATCTATCTATCTGTCTGTCTGTCTGTCTGTCTATCTATCTATCTATCTATCTATCTATCTATCTATCTATCTATCTATATTTGTACATATGGAGGTGAAGAAAGCATAGCCCCCTGACCACTCACAAGTCCTGTTACTTATATATACGAACTTCTGCTGTGGAGAAAAGACAAAATCATACTCCACACTGTACTGTAATCTATACTTATCAGCATTTTATAGAAATTCCAGAGTTTTACTTCATACATTGTATTTTTTCTTCCAAGAAATTCTAGTTTCCTTGAAAACCACAGACTCAAGATTATTTAAATCACAGTTATGAGCATGTTCTTAAAAATCAGCCATTGGCATTTTTATAAATTCTGTACTTTTGATCCTAAATGCCACTAAAATAACAATTTGACTTTATAACAGTTCATTCAAATACATGGATTTATATATATATATATATATATATATATATATATATATACATATATATATATTGTATCTTTCCATACCATTTCATTAAAAAAATTGAAACACAAAATATTTAATCCACAAAATACTGATTAAGTTACAAAATACTGAAAATGGAATTTGCCCTTCCCCATTGTTATGTGATCCCAGAGTTGGTATATATCATTTGCATGGGGTGTGGGGAACAGCCTCCTACATGCAGGGGTACAGGGGGCTTGCCACTGCATTAAATAGGTTTTCAATAGTTTGTGTTTTCAATGTTTTGTATTTCAACATCTTTTTGATCAATCGGAATAAATTCATATATATTTGTTTGCCATGTCACCCAATGGATAGCCAAATGTACTTCCTTATGTCACACAATGGATAGACAAATGGGTGACAGATAGGACACATGAAGTTAGGGTCGGAAAATCCACCACCACTAAGGTGCCTGCTACTGGTGGTGTCCCACTGGGCTCTGTACTGGGACCTCTCCTGTTCAGAGTATACTTCTCTGAAGGCAAGGCAAATGTAGAGGGCCTTTGGCTATCTAAATTTGCTGATGACTGCAAATGAGTGCAATCTCTGAATCCCCAAAGATATATGAGCTATATATCATAAATACCCTCAAGGAGGGTCTGACACAAACAAATAATTTGTGCCAGAGCCATAGTATAAAACTTTATGCAAAAAAATGCATAATTATACCCTTTGGGACGACAACCACCCCTGCAAATTACAACATTGTTAACAATCCCCATAAGAGTAGACCCAGTGGTAAGGGCTTGGTAACTGAGGCTGTTAGCAACCTGAACTTTGATCACCATGTGACCATGCTGGTGAGAAAATCCTTCTGTGTGGCACAAATTATAAGTAACAGCATGACAGATCTAAGAAGATCGCAGTCCCAATATACTCAGTCCTCATTAGCCCAACAATCGAGTACAATGCACCCTTCAGCATGTACCTGTCAAAGCATTTGCAACAGCTGGAGCAGCCATAGAGGTTCCTCATTAAAAGAATAAATGGTATAAATAACATTCCCTATGCAGAGTGTTTCAAAGCCCTCTCACTGTATTCAGTCTCCTACAGTATACTGAGAGGCGATCTATACTTAGACTGCAAGGCATTTTCTAATCCATCCCTGATGGATCTGATACCCATTTGCAAAACAAACACCACCAGAATTACCTGATCTAAGGATCTAAACCTCATCTGTCATTTAAATGAAACATGTTGGAGGAACAGGTATGTAACTCAGAGATTACCCCTTCTCTGGAACAATTGAGGTGAAGCACAGGTCTTCCCTAAGCCCATTAAAATACAATTTGGATCAATTGACAGGAAATCTCAAATTCACCCATGGCTTGTTACCTGTGTCTCTTATGGAGTGCAGCAGCTTGTAAATGCCATAGGGCACAAACATATGTCAACAGAATTGTGATAAACATTTTGTTTTTAGTTTTAATAAGGTAACTGTTTTTTTATCTCTGGCCTTTCATTTGTGTGGTGTACATAGTGTTGGTACTTTCGTTCAATGCTTTTTCATATGTAAATACTGTCCTATCCCTTGGGAATTAATAATTGGGAAATTTAGGGGATGAATGTTTTTATAGAGCATGTGTTTCTCCTGTTAAAGGCATGCTTTTGCTATCTGGATTTCTCTTGTAGTGCTATGCAGAATGATCTTGGCCCATGTGCAAAAATATTAGCAAGTGATATGTTACACAATACCATATGTAGGATGCAGTTACAGCAGTAAAGGACAGCTGGAGGAGAAGCAGTCATCATGCATACCAGGCAGTGCAGTATGATCCATTTGAGAGTCAGAGAAAAAGTCAGCAACAGGGGATAATCATAACAGCTAGAGGTGGGCACTGGTTGCACATAGTTTTTACTGATAGTAAAGAAAACAAAACATAATGCAATAAAAGTGATGCATACAAATTCGGTGCCAGGCTATACTTACCATTGCATAGGAGGATCATGCTATGCATCATACATAGGCAAACCAGGTATCAATGTTTAAAGGGTAGGGCACAGTATCAACATTTGCAGGTGTTAGAGAGGGGACATGTGTGTAATTCATTCACAAGGAAATGTGTGAGTGCTAAGGACAATTAAAAGGAGGACTTAACTTCTGTGTAGGGTTTTTGAGAGCATTAGGCTTGAGAGTTATTAACATAAAAGGTATTTTAATGAGCCAGTGTGCCTGGATTTTCTGGAGTGTGATTTACTATGGTCTGTGGTGGTGTGAGTGTATGTTTATGTATTTGCTAGGACACAGCCTCAGCATTAGTTGCAATGCTATGGTTTGATCTTCTGGATGGGTCCAGTATATGCATTTTAGACGGCTGAGTGTTCTGTGCATGAACCCCATCTATGAAAGCTGGCTCTATGAGGAGGTGCACCAGTCATACCATGGCAGTGACAAGATGGACCCATGATGTATGAATGTGAAAGATGTCTGTTACCAGACATGCTGCTGCCCCAACTACTACAACCCAGACATGACACCTCCACAACAGATGTAGCTATGGAAGTGCTAGCACTGTGTGACTATAATCTATGCTGTTCATGAGCACACTGACCACTATACATGGAGGTATCAGTGGATTGATTTTTTGTGGATGTCACTTAGTCATGCTAGGTGAACTATAGAGGATATGGCATGTTCAAATGTGAGATTTTATCTACCAAAGCAATCACACGTATGGAACTTGCACTCCTGTAGGTCATCTTGCATACCCTGCATCAGTCTTACTAACTCCAGCATGGTTGCGGTGATAGTAGCCTGTGCTTCCATAATAGCTCTGCACATGTACTGGATAGCTGTTTCAGTGGCCAAATACCCAGTGTATGGTTCTGCATATACAGGGGGCAGGTAATCATGTCCCCAGCAGGCTCAAATACTCACTTCCCTGTGTGTATTCCCTCAACCAAGAGGGCTAAGGGTATATTGTGGCACATGTCCTCTATGGGGTACCACACTTCCCTGACTGCTAGTGTCCCCATTAACATGTACTCCTTGTGTGGTGATTTCTCTACTGCATGTCTGCAGACACAGAGACTGTGTCCACGGTGTGTGTACCAGATTAATTGGTTACATTCCTTGCATCCACACACATACTATGCTCCTTGAAGGTGCCAAATTCATCCTCATCATCATCATCCTCCTCCTCATCATCAGAGGTTGCAGATTCTCTGGGGTAATGTCGTGGCAATTCAACTGTGGTTGTGCTGAACAGAGAACCACCAGTGAACATAACAAAGTACAATACCCTGTGTATGACCCTGCACCACACGTACACATCAAAGTCAAGAGCAGGAATAACAGCAAGTGAAAACTAAATATTTAAATAGTGCACCTTGTGCAAACGGTGGGGTCTATGTTATATATTCAAACGTCCAAAATGTTGAATACCATATGGTTGAGACTATATGTGCAACATTCGGAAGTTCGAATATATAATAAAAAAAAAGAAAAGAAAAAGAAAAACACACCCTAACAGTGCGAGCAGGGGAGCAAGCCCCCCTGAACCCCCCCACCCCCCTACTTAAATATACCAACTCCGAGACCGCACTTCAGTGCAGAAAAGATATATTCTCCCATTCTGCACCATGCGGTGCCATTACAAGTCAATCTTCGAACACTTGAAATGTCGATCATATGGTCTCGACCATATGACGTTCGACATTTCCAGCATTCAAAGATTTGACATTGACCCCAAATGGTGATGTTCTTAAATCATATAGATGTAATAACTTAGTCAGAGTGTACTGGGTCAAGACGAGCTACAGCTATAGGTAAAAAGAAAAGCTCTATGTACCTGGAGCACAATGAGGTTTTGTGCCAATGTCCATCTCCACACTGTGTCAAGATGTGAAGTTGTTAGAGTAAACTCCCCTGTCCCCATCAGTGGTGGCTTTATCAATGGCTCACTACTCATCAATCTATCTTTGCATGCCCAATAGACAAGATTTTTCTGCAACACAAATAATGTCTAAAACCCTGCAGCTGACCACATCATAATTATGTTCCTGGCCACCGACAGCATTAATGTCCACCAACAGGTCTTTCTAGGCACATTCCTGAAAGGCCCTTTCTAAAGCATCATGCCCAGAGAGCTGTCCCCCATAGACATGGAGAGTCCATTCTCATTCTCTGACTCAGAGAATTTTGTTTTATATGTAACTTATTGGCTCCATATTCAAATGTCGGCACTCAAAATACCGAGTGCTGGCATGTCAAAAAAAAAAAAAAAAAAGACCAAAATGCAGGAAAAGAGCAAATATCAAACATTGTTCCTGTCCTATAAACTTTTTTTTTTGCAGGGAAGCAATCCCCGTACATCCCCTAAACTTATATTTATTAACTCTGAGATTGCCATACCTTAGATAAAAGGGAATATTCCAGGAAAAGTACATTTCGGACTTAGTATATATATATATATATATATATATATATATATATATATATATATATATAAAAGTCCATTTGGTCAGCCATACAGTCACTGTATTTCCAGACTCAGTCTAGAGAGTGCCAAAATTTCAAATGGTCACCAACTTTTTAGCAGACTCACTAGTGTTTTTCTCTTTATTAAGTAGAGGTGTTGCTAGCTATTTTACCATCCAGTCCAGTATCATCACTTGTTCTGTCACTCCCTCTCTAATAACATCTGCCAGTTGAGGAGCAAGAATAAATAAATGCCCCATGGAGCTTTGGTTTTGAAGTGCTAGGGGTGAAAAGAAATATTCCCTCCTTTTAAACTGTAGCAACTGCTTGATACATTTTTAAGAATCTGCTACTGATCACAAATGGATAACTAAAGCACTTCAGTTCTGAAGTTTGGGGACTGGATTTCTGAAAAAAAAGTCTTAAGCTGTACTACGCTACTGTCTACAGTGTTTACCACACATGGCACACATGGAGTGCTAAAGTGCTTCAGTTCAGATTACAAGTGCAATACCAGTATTTAAATGTCAGCACTGTACAGAGTCGCAATTGAGATCTGTTGAATGCACCCCTAACACTTTCTACTAAGAGCAACTATATCATTTGCTCAACCTAACTTTGATACTGTTACTAATCTTTTTGAGAATTGCTCTGTAGGTATGGAAAACAGTGATATTAGTATGGTGGCTATCAGTGGCCTAAGAAATGCCTTTGAAGACTGTTTTCCTTCTTGTCTGTATACCATGCTGCCAGTGTGTTTGGACAGACATACTTTCGTATGTATCAAGCAGGATGAGAGTTTACCTAATGTCATCCACATAACAACATTGAGCAAATGTTCCACACAACATTAAGATGTCTGCGTGGAGAAGGAAGTAAGTAAGTCTGTTAAAGTGGTGCAGATAACATAATTGGTGTCAGGAGGGCTTGCAGATGATGTTTTGTTAAAAATAATCAAGCAGGATGACAGTTTACCTAATGTTATCTACATAACAATATTGAGCAAATATTCCCCACACTATGACAGCCTTAGCATTCAGAATCACCAGGGGACATGACTGTTTAATGTCATTGTTAAAAAGATGTTTGCACATGTGGTATAGGTGTAAGATAGAGAACAGACAAATAGGTTTACACAGGTGATAAAACAATGCCAAGCTGAATATGTCCACATGAGCTCTGAGTTTTTGCTGTTAGGTTTGTCTCCCATTAGGCTTGACAATCCTTCAGCACAACAAGTGCCTTACCCTAGCAGCAGATTTGTAGTTGTCCCATCTAGCACCCAGTGCAAGTGCCCCAGTTTAGTGCTCCAGTCTTCATCTTCCATTGAAGAGACAAAAAAAGCACTTCATTGTTTCAGCTGATTATTACATCATAGCAATTAGTTTATTATAGTTAGATCCACAACCACCTAGAACTTCCACTGAACAAGAAAAAAAAATAAAAAATAAAAAATAAATTTAATGTATTTACTGTATTACTGTATTGTATGCCATGGAGAGCACACCAGCAGTGCAACGTTATAATGCCTTCCACACATTTAGGCCAGCTACTTCACAGGCAGGGACTAAAGGTGGAGGTTTCCCTATTTACATCAAAGATAAATATACTTCAAGGCTGGTCAAATAGGACAATGCACTTGAGCTGCTCCATGTTCAAATCACCATCAGTAAAATAAAGTACCACTTCCTTGCAAGCTATAGGTCCCCATCTAAGAACCAGTAAACCCATACCATGTATTTAAACTTACTAGAAACACTAACCATCCAACCCAATACCATATGCATGGGTGACTTTAATTACCCCACTATTAACTCAGAATCCTATATGACACCAAACATACATGCACAGAGATTCCTTGAATTTGTAAACACAAACTCCCTGGAGCAGATAGTCAATACACCAACCAGGGGTGCAGCCATACTGGATCCGATGCTTACTAATATGAGAGACTGCTACACATCCCAATGCCTTCCCTGGTAAGGTCAGAGCACAAAATGGTCGCCTTTGAAGTAAAAATAAAATCTGGATCTCAAGCTGAACTTGAAAAATTCAGGAACTATTCTAAAGCTAACCTTCTGCTATTAAATGAGAACCTGGCAACATTTCAACTCCCCATAAACCCTGAGAACACTTCTGCCTATGCAGAGCTGTTCACAGAAACCCTGTACAAGCATGTTAATAGCTGCGTAGAAGCAGCTTTACCTACCAGGAAGAAGTATAGAACTAACTCAAAAAACAAGCCACCCTGGTGGAATCACAAAACCAACAGACTGTATAACAGAACAAAGAAAATCATGGCAAAAATTAGGAGGTGCAGCACCCAGCATGATAAAAGGACTCTCATCAAACTAAACAAACAACTCAGAGGGCAAATACAATCTACCAAAGCCAAATCGGAGGTAAGTTTGGCCATCCAGGCTAAGGAGAACCACAAATCATTCTTTAGCTATGTCCACAACCTCAAAGGCAACACACAATTGTGTGCAGAGCTCATTGTAAATGGAGCCACCTATACTGAGCTAGAAGATATAGCAAGCCTACTGGTTGATAAATTAATCTCCATCTTTACCCTCTCTCCCCCTCAATCTTCCCTCAGGAAATATCATCAAATATAACTCCCCCTACTATCACTAGGGAACAGGTCCATAATGCTCTCTTTAAGACCAAGAACACTTTATCAATAGGCCCAGACAATATCCCAGGATGCCTTCTGAATAGCATGAAACATTTCCTTTCAGGGCCTCTGGAATTATTACTTAAGTGTAGCCTCCAAACAGGCTTCATGCCTCATGAATGGAGAAAGGCAACAGTCATCCCTCTGCACAAAAGTGGGACATCTACAGACCCTGTAAACTACAGACCCAAAAGTCTTACTAGTCTTATATGTAAAGCCATGGAAAGAATTATCATGGAGATGATCAACAGAGATATAGTAAACCTCCAGACACTGGAACCAACCCAGTTTGATTTCGTCAAGGGCAGATCATGCCTACTCAGTCTGGTGGACTTCTTTGAGAAGGTCACCAAAGCAATGGATGAGGGAAAAATCATTCACACTGCATACCTTGATCTGGCCCAGGCACTTGACACAATACCCCACTCAGGCATTGTTGACAAACTCAAAAGGTTAGGTACAACCCGTATGTCACCTGGTGGATACCCAACTGGCTCGCAGACAGGACCCAGGAAGTTAGATTTGGTAAGTCCACCTCTACAAACAGGCCAGTCACAAATGGTATCCCTCATCGATAAGTCTTTAGCTGTTCATTTTTGGTGTTTACTTCTGGGAAGTCAAGGCCAATGTCAGTGGTTTCTGGCTGACTAAATTTGCAGATGATTGCAAATTAGGAGCTGTCATTGAATCTCACACTGATGCAAATGTTCTCCAGGAAGGGCTGACACAGATAAACAACTGGTGTGAGAGCCATGGACTAAAACTAAATGCAAAGAAATGCATAATAGTCATCCATTCCTGGTAATTAACATACTGATAACACACCCCATTAGAGTGACCCAGTAGTTATGGACTTAGGGACACACATAGATAGTAATCTAGTCTTTGACCATCATGTCTACAGTGGTGAAGAAATCATCCTATGTTGCAGAACTTATCAACAAAGGTATGGCATCTAAGTCCTAGGAAGTCATTGTTCCGCTGTATTCGGCATTCAACAGACCTATCATTTAGTACAATGCCCCCTTTTGTATGTACCTAAGCATGCATATCCAACAACTGGAATGTCCACAGACGTTCCTCACTAAAAGAATACAGGGTGTAAGTAAAATGTCCTATGCTGTTCGCCTCAAGGCCTTATCACTGTATTCTGTCTCCTACAGGCTTTTGAGGGGAGATCTATGAGTGGCATACAGGGCATTGTCAGACCCCAGTCTGATGGACCTCCTGTATATCCACAAAACAGACTGCACCAGAATTACCCATTCTAAAGACTTAAACCTTGCCTGTGATATAAATAAGACCTGCTGGAGAGATAGGTATGTATCCCAAAGACTACCCCATCTATGGAACAGGGTCCCCATCCATGTGAAGCAGAGTTCCTCCCTACCTAAATTCAAGTGCAATTAGGACAATTGGATGGGAAATGGAAATTCCTCCCTGGTTTGGTACCTATGTCTGTAATGGACACAGGTAACCCATAAATGGTTCATCTCCCAGGCCCATGCTTACACTTATCAAAGGTATCAAAACTTGTCAGAGATTTGGGATGCATGGCTAGACTTAAAAAGGCCCTTGTGGCTGTTAGCCTAGTAAACACCTATGAACCTATAAACTGATTGAAACATTGTAGTGATTGGCTTATTACCATAAGATCCACAAATTCCAAGTTCTTTCACTGAAGATACAACAGAAAAAAACAAAACATGGTTGGGAAGGTGTTTTTGCATGTATCTGAAAAGCCTTTCTATGTTGGTGTTCAGAAATGCTAGTACAGAAAGAATGCAGGAACTGCTATTCCGCATCATGCCTCCTAATACTTTGCATCTAGTGCAACTGCCCTTTTCACCCCAACCTTGCTACGCTACTGCCTAGCAGTATGCCCCTCACAGCATCTATTCAGTAATTCATAAAAGTAATGTCAGCGCTACTTCTTTGTGTTGTTAAGTAGCACAGCAGCTAACAGCTGCTATAGATTAAAAAGTGAAGCTGAAAAAGTACCATGTATTGTGTAGAAATTGTTTTGTAGCTCATCTAAGCAATTAGTGCAAGATGCATCGGTTGCACAATGAGACATTGCTGCTCTATGAATTCTTTCATAACTAAGTAAAGCTCATAGCCTTTCCCCACACTTATATTCTGCAAATTCAGGGGCCCAGATGTGGTGTTTGTGTAACTGAAAGCTCATCTCATTACTCATTCTGAATCACTCAATATCTGGGTCATGCTGACTGACCACACTGTACTCTACATTCTACATAGAGTTGTTCATACGTTTATGCACCTGTAAGAAGTGCTGCACATGCGTGATTCTCCCCATAGCTCCAGGAGGTGGGTATGTGTAGTTCACATCTGATATATTGGAAATGAAACCATGCAATGCATGCTTTGTTCATAGACTATAGGCAGAGACAGAGCTGCTGTGTTTCACACCTTAAAATGCAATGTTAAAACATTGTAATACAGTATATAATATATATATATATATATATATATATATATATATATATATATATATATATATATATATATATAATGTACATTGGCTTGTCCACCCAGGGATTGCACAAATGAGCTGCCTGAAATTGCATGCCAGATGTCACTCCAGGGTACACTTACTTCTCTGATATTTCTCACTGATTAGTGATGTCCAGTGGGGAAGAAGACAGTGCATCTTTTAGTGCAAAGAAGTGGTGAGTAGAGGAGCTAAAAATCATCCTGTGCTTCCTCCACAAAGATTATAATCATAAATTATTAGCGGTGTTTAGGAAGGCCCTCAAAACAAGGCAGAGGTCGAGAATGGTTTGACACAGGAAGTGACACATGTAACTGGCACCCTGTAACCAAGTAAACAATAATGCTGAGATTACAGTGACATGCAGTAACACCATCCCAACCCCCCTTGCCTTGTAAGAGGACAAAGCTAAAGCTGCACCACCTCAAATGTACTGTAAATAACCCTTATCTTACCTGCACAAACAACTCACCAGTGTGTGCCATCCACCTATCTTATACACTACTTTCTGTCTCAACCTATCCCTTTGGTGTAACTGTACAAACAGCCTTTGTCTTTAGGTGACTGTTGGTTTAACTTTCTTTCTTTCTTTCTTTCTTTCTTTCTTTCTTTCTTTCTTTCTTTTTCTTTCTTTCTTTCTCCATCTATCCTTTGTTAACCAATTTAGTCCCACTAGGTTAAAGGCCGTTGTAAGGGAGACCTAAGGTGGTATTTATACTACTAGGGGAAATTTGGCCAGGCAGTAAGGTACTTCCCTTGCTGTTTGGGGCTGCTAGATGGTGCATGAGAGCTCCAACAGCAGCAAAGAAGAGGCTTAAAGGAAGAAGCAGCATGGAGGAGGAGAGAAAAGCTATGGAAAGTTTGGAAGTAAAAATGAGAATTTAGAAAAAGAAACTGTTTGATATGGAGCTTGAGAATATTAAAAAAAGATTCTTGTGTGATGGCTGTTAAAAATGAGCAGTGTTTAGCCATCTGTATGAAGAAGGAAGCAAGCAAGTCTTTTGAAGTGGTGTAGATTACAGAACTGGTGCCACAGGGGCTTGCAGATGTTCTGTTAAAAATGATCGATCAGGATGATCCAGAAACAGTTCTCTGTAAAATGGCAGATAACTTTTTCACAAGTGTGAGGATGGTAACGTGGAAAAAGGAACCAGGTGATATGGCAGCAGAGAATGCAGCAAATTAAAATGTATGCAGTAGTGACTGAAAGTAAAAGAGGAAAGCAGCAATGAACTGAGAAGGCATCTGGTTTTGTGACAGCAGAAAATGCAATAACTAAACATTCGCAGCAGTGACAGCAGGAAAAAAAGAAAAGCAGCGACAAACTATAAAAAAAAAGTTTTTTTTTTTGTTTTTTTTAAATAAGACCCAAGTGTGAGAATAATAAGAAAAAATACATTATAATATACAGGTATCATGTACGGGACAATTTGGGAACTGTCTTTGTTTTAAAGCTTAAGATGTTTGGTCTGTTATACACATTGGGACAGAGACATTTTGTGACTTAACATTTGAAACTGATGGACTGATGATATAAATTCTGAAACTGTGTAAGGACATGTATCTACGGAAGATATTTTTTTTCTGGTAGTAACTTAAATGTAAAAAAAAATGTTACTTTGCAGTATATAACTAATGAAGTGGAAGACGTTGATGTTAAAAATGCATGTAGGGTCTGTGTGCAACTACTGATAATACTGTGAAAGTTAGAGATGAGAGAAACTTGTGGAATGGAGGATAGAAGTTGAAAGCTGTTTTGAAATAAGGACAAAATAACATGGTGAAACACTTGCTTAGTGTTGTTTTGTGGCTGGTTATATCCTGGCCAGCCTAAATCTTTTTTTTTCTTTTGTGTCGACTTTTCTCATTCAGTTAAAGATTGTGACAAGGTACAATGTAATCAGTGTCTAGAGAGAAAGGACATACAGCAAGATGGTGTGCGCCTGAATGCAGGTTGTGTAAAAAAGGGGGACACTTTCAGATGGATTGACAAGAACAATCAGTAAATAATAAAAACAAAAATAAAAAAAAAAAGAAGAAGGAAAACTATAAGCTGAGGGAGAAGGTGAACTAGGTGAAAAAGAAATTGTAGAAGAAGACAAAATATGGTAAGGAAAATGAGGAGTGAGAGTGCATGCATGAGGAGAGGTCAGCAGAAGGGATTGATACTAATATTATTTTGAAATTCTAGCCACTGAAAATATTGTGCTAAGGATCAAGGATTATTTATACATCGATGCAGGAAAACTATTCAATGAGGGAAAGAGCTAAAATAAGAAAAAGAAAATTTAAAAATATTTCCCCTAAACTTAAAAGAGGGGAAAACAACACTTGTGGAGTACTGTCAGTAAATGTGAACAGTGTTATTAACACTTCAAGAAGCATAAGGATACTGGAATTAATGTGAAATGGATGTTACTCAGTTAGAGGATGTAGAATTCTTGAATGTTGTTTGGTAGTTGTTGGTTTAATTTGCACATGAGAGCTGCTTGTGATGTGCCTTTACATTAAGAAATTCCATGATCATCTGTTTTCTTGAAGAAAGTGTTTTCCTGGTCTCTCTGAGTCGGGAAGCACACCAGGAAGCTCAAAGTGTGGCAGTTCATTGGCCAGAGGGCAGAGGAGTCAGCTTTTAAGCTTTTTTTCCCCCTGTACTATACATTAGGCACATTTGCGTGAAGCTGCCCACCTAGCAGCAGCAGTTAGGAATCCCTTTATAGTAGCAAATGCTTAGAGAGTAAAATCTCTCTATAAACCTATGATTAGGTGCAAAACCTATTAAGCATTGTGGAATTGTACTGAATTGAGCTTAGATCAGCTAACTTGTGCATCAAATATCACTACCATAAAATTAGCACTATATAGCATCTTGCCCTTAAACCTAAAACTACCCTAGGAGACCCTATTAAAATCCAGTCCTTAATCCTAGGTATCCCACTATATTTCAGGTCCAGACAATATGGATATACAATTTCCAAGTGCCTCTGTGGCCAGTTTGGTATATTTGAGCATACTAAGGCAATGTAACAGTTGTTTAATGTTCTCAGACAGCAAGTTAGTTATTAAAGAAAATAACATGGTGTGCAAGAGATGTGAATGCACAACTTCCTTGGAGGCAAAAATCTTGCATACTACCAATGTTGTCAGGGATACCCACAGACTACACCCCTCACATGCTCTGCTTACACACACATAGTCTTATGCTTAACCCTTTAAAAGAAACCTTCCACAAATTTCAAAGAACTCCAAAGACATATAATGGCAGCACTTCTACTCATTAATCTCTTAAACATGCACCAAAAGCAGTACCAAACATCTCACATAAGCCTTCACCCAATGGTCACCCAAGAACAAAGCCCATAAGGCCTTGGGGACTCCATTGTTCATCACACAGAAACCTCACTCACTAGGTTTGGCAAGGAGAAGATACTGGTTAGTTGCCTTTCTGGTGCCAGGATCTGCAATATCACACACACTCTCAAGTCACTGCACCGAGGTACAAATATAATTCTATCATAGTCCGTGTGGGTGTAAATGACCAAAGATGTACCTCACTAGTTTATATGAAAAGAGATATAAGGATCTCTCAGAATATGTGTCACAGATATATATATATATATATATATATATATGAGCCTTGCATTGAGCAACATTCTAACAGCATCAAGGATAATGCTTCAGTATGAACATAAAAATATGGATTTTAATAATTGGCGTAGTTTCTGGTGTTACTCCAGGGCAATCTGATATCTTCCATCATGGGAGGACATGGCCAAAATACCATATTGTTTTGCCAAGGATGGGCTGCACCTGTACCCCCTAGGCTTTTGAATATTGGCTAAAACTTTATCCACCCTTCTGAGCCTTTTAAGTAAATGCTAAAAAGAGAAAACTACCAACATAGTGAAAGAGTATACAAGCAACCTTAAGGTGGCTCTCCTCAGTGCTAAGAGCCTAATCAAAAAAACTCCACACCCTTCAAGCCCCCCTCACATTGGAGAATGCAGACATCTGTGCCATGACTGCAACTTGGTTTAAAGCCACTAAATGTACTCCAACAGTGAAAGGCTACAATGCCTTCCACACATTTAGACTAGCAACGACACAATTTGGGGCCGAGGTAGAGGTGTCTCAATCTATGTTAGCAACAAACATACCTCCAGATTGGTTAAACAGGATGATAAAAGTAATAATAAATACAGTTCCTCACAATATCATGGCTAGCTACAGGTCATCATCTATGTTCCTAGAGTCTCATGATTCTTATCTAAACCTACTGGAGGCACTCATCATCCAACACCCTACTCATGAGTGACTTTGACTACCCTTCTATAGGCTGCAAAATGTACACTGTTTCAAACTCACAGGCACAATGCTTCCTGGAGTTTAGTAACACAAACATCTTGACACAGATAGTGCACACTCTAACCAGAGGATTGAGCATACTGAATCTAGTACTCACCACCATGGAAAGTGTTGGTAATGATGCAAATGTTAACTTCTGTGGATGTGAGGTGGAGAGAATATATTTAAAGAATTATAACTGTAATTGCATACAGCTAGCAACAAAAGGAGAATCTGTTTCACCAAATATTAGATTATATGCTAGTTAACATGAAAATTATAATTGCAGTGGACTTTAGTTGTGATTTAAGGAGGAAATGTAAAAAAATACAGGAAGTGATAATGTGGTAAATAAGCTGTGTGGAACAAAAGTCAATGAATTTACAGAAGAAGTGCACTTGGATCTGAAACAAAACTGATTATTTTATATTATGGGGATTATTGGGGGTAGCAGATGGTTGTGACAGGTTTTCAGACCATTTATCAGTATGGATGGAGGTAATGGAAGAAAGAGAACATATTAAAATAGGAAAGGGAATAACAATAATAAATGAGAAAGTATGGGATGAAACTGGAGAGTGGAATGTATTACAGTAATGAAAGGATCATATAAACATGAAGGACTTCTATAAAAACTTGTCTGAATGATGGATTGAATTTTAAGAGAAGTACAAAAAGTGGGTATTTTTTTAATGGCAGGATGATGTTGGAAAAGTAAAAAAAATGTGAAGTATTGGAAAATGTATAGATATGTTTTAAAAAGAAATTGGAGAATAATAAGAGAATATTAAGATATGGAAAAAAGGTGGTGCAGTGGTTAGCATTGTTGCCTCACAGCAAGAGGTTCTCCAGTTCGATCCTCGGCTGGGGTGCCTTCTGTGTGGAGTCTGCATGTCCTCCCTGTGGTTGCGTGGGTTTCCTCCGGGTGCTCCGGTTTCCTCCCACATCCCAAAGACATGCTGCAGGTGGATTGGACACTCTAAATTGGCCCTAGGTGTGAGTACATGTGTGTGTGTGCCTTCTGTGGAAGGTTGGGCATCGGGCTGGCAACTCGACACTGTAAAACTCCACTGCCAATCATGAGTGGACAGGTGATCCGCTGTGGCGATCCCTAACCGGGAAAAGCCGAAAGAAGAAGATTAAGATATGGAAAAAAATATATATAAAAGAAATTGAGAAAAAATAAGGTATTACTCTTTAGGCACCATTATTCACAGGGGAGAAGGGAGGAGGCATCTATATGTTTGCATAAAATAATAAAGGTGGACGTTAGTATAAGAAGGGAAATTAAAAATGTAATATGAGAGATAAAAGAACACAAGAGCAAATCATGAGTATTTTAGTCCAGCATGTGGAAAATATGTATGCGAGTAAAAATAATGAAAATGAGAGCGAATGGAAAGTTTAAAAAATTAGAATGAGTTAATGAAGAATCTGACAAAAGAAATTTGTTATTATGAGTGAATTTGATGAAGTACTTTGGAAAGTAAATGTTGATTCACTATCAGACCCAGATAATATAGGGTATGGAATGCACAATAAATTCATGGATTGACAAAGACAGTATTTTGTAGATGTACTGACTGAATGGTTGAAGAGGGATTGTTTATGAAAAGGTATGTAGTGAGATATTAAAATTTACGTGTAAGAAAGATAAGAAGAATGAAATAAAAAAATGGAGCCAAATCACACTAAGTAAAACAGATTAGAAATATTTTATGATAATACAGACGTGAATGGAAGGCAGGATGAAGGATATTATGAAAGAAAGTACATATGGTATAAAAAGGGAAGGATTTCAAGAACTGTTATTGGTTGTGAGGGAAATTGTGGATGACGTTATAAGTAAAGGGGAGGATGAGAAACTTATGGTAGGTGATAGCAACAGGATATTTGATACAATAGGATATGATGCTTTGCAGGATGTTATGCAGAAGTAGGAAATATGTAATAGAATTAGTAATCTATGTATGTCGCCATATCAGAATAACAAGAGTGAGAGTGTTAGGGAATGGGTGGCTGAGTAAAGAAATATGCATGAAATGTGGTATAAGACAAGGATGTCCCATTGGTAGAATATTGTTTGCAGTGGTGAAGAATGTGATAGTGAGAGAAGTAGCTTATTTTTTCCATAATCTTTATTAATTTCATTAATTAATATAAAGTACATAAAGAAAACTCCAAAACATCAAATTTGACTCAAGGGTAAAACTGAGATGTAAAGTAATTAATTTGAGAAACACTACACTTAACAACCAACCAACTGAACAACAATCAACTATATACACCATTATTTATACAAGTGCTAGTTACCTAAGGAAATTAAGTATATTCATGATTTATAAGTATGGATAGAAAGGAATTATAAGCCCTAACTAAAATAAATCAATAAATAAATAAATAACTTTTGTTAGATAAAGATTAGATAAGGTTAGATAAAGAAAAGTTGGCAGGTGAGGAGACCCAAGATACCTAAGAAAGTTTTATGTTGAAGTAACAACTGTAAAGGGGTTGTTGCAAAATATGATCCAATAAAGTATTCCCATAATCAATAAAATGTGAATAAGCTTTTTGATTAAACATTAAAAATTTATGAACTGTTAAGTGTTTAATTGCCATTTGTTTAAACCCTTCCATAAGTAATGTTTATCTGTCTAGTTTGATGTAACATATAGCTTAATTAGGGTGAAAAGTGTGATTGGAATGCAAGTTTGCAGTTTAGTCAGACAAGGTGGAGGTATGTGTAATATAGTAAATTCCCATTAAAGGGTGGATTTTTCATATCCCATCTTTTGGAGTCTAACTTTTAGTCAGAGCCAAAGTTTATAGGACTATTTGCAACTCCAAAGGATATGAAGAAGATCAGCTCTTTGTAACTCATATTAAGGGCAAAAAAGGGAAAGGGAAGTATTACATTTATTTAGAATTTCAGGGGTGAGGTATGCATTGCCGATAATCATAAGTTGTGTATAGATGAGTTCTTTAAAAGGAATTATTTTAGAAGTTAATTGTATAGATTGTTTTGTTTGGTTTATTGAGATTGCCAGGTTCAAATTTGTCCAATATTTTGAGAAAAGGATTGTGTTCTGATATCTAAGCTATATAATTAACTTACCCATACTTGAAATAATTTTGTTTTTCATTAATATTAAATTCCAGAGAGTTTTACAAGCAGTTATATTTTTATCATATAGGCTAGGGTTAGAGAGAAGTAGCTTATAAAATTAAATATGCTAGATAAGTGATGCAAAAGGAAGTGCTGATTGCAGTATTTATGACATACGTACACATAGACAATATAGATGTAGTTGCTAAAAACAAAACATGGATGAGGAAAGTGTTGGTTTGTCTGAATGGATATTTAAAGGAAATGGGAATGACCTTAAATAATGATAAAAATAAAGGCTTGGGTGTTGTATTAAATATTGTGGGCAACGGGGGTGTCTTTTTCAATGACTGAAGTGCTTTGGCTCGGGTAGAAATTTAGGAAAATTATGTAGTTATGATGCGGAATGAAAGAAATATGTCTTCTGTGGTGGACTTATAGATTAGGACTCAGAAAACAAGGCTTATCTGGTGAATTCTGTATTAATGGGAAAATAGTATGTGTGTAAAATGTTTATAGATTCCCAAAAACACATGAAAAGAAAATTGTGCAATTGTTTTTTCTTTCATATGGGGTTCTAGATTAAACCCAGTGAAAAGGGTTGTGTTGCATATGAACGAAGATAAAGGAGGATTGGGGTTACTAAATCCAGTAGTTTATTCTGTTTATTTAAACTTGTATATAGGACCAACAACAGGCCAGCAGACTGACCTTGAGGACTACATCGAAGCAGTGATGGCTTACATTATAGAGTGCGTTGATGATGTCACAGAGATCAGAAGCATCATCACAAGAGCTAACTAAAAGCCATGGCTTACAAGTAAGGTCTATGATCGTCTGAAGGCAAGAAATTCAGCATTCAGGGAGGAAGGTAATAAACCACTTTGAGGACATTAGGGATACCAGATGGCTGTGGCAGGGTATACAACAAATCACGGACTATAAAATGAGAGATGCACAATGTGGTGATAACACTGACTTCCTAGACAGGCTGAATACCTTTTCTGGAAGTTTTACAGAGAGAAACACCACAACTGCGCAAAGGGTACACACAGAGCAGTATGATGCAGCAGCCCGATGGAAGTAAAAAGGGTGCTATAGAAAGTCAATCCCAAAAAGGCAGTTGGTCCAGATAATATCTTAGGTAAGGTGTTAAAGAGCTGTGAAGACCAGCTGTGTACAGTACTTATGGATATATGTATCACTTCAATTGGACTAGCAAGGGTCCCTTCATGTTACAAAGTAAAGAATATCATCCTTCTACCCAAAAAAACTCACCCTCGAGCTTGAATGTCTTCAGGCCTGTCACACTAGCATCCATAGTTATGAAATGTTTTGAGGGGCTAGTCAAGGAACACATATCTGTGGATCTACCATCAACTTTTGATGCACTGCAGTTTGCCTACAGACAAAACAGTTCCATGGCTGATGTAATAGCCATTGTATTGCATCTTGCTCTTGAGCATCTGGAGAGAAAGGACAGCTATGTGGGAATGCTATTCATTGACTTCAGCTCAGCATTTATCACAGTTGTCCCTATGCAACTTGATCAATAAGCTGGTACATCTGGGCATCAGCAAAACCTCTGCAATTAGATCCTGGACTTTTTGATTAACAGGCCACAGAAGGTTGGCGTGGGCATGAATACATCTAGGAGCATAAAAGTCAACACAGGTGTTCCTCAGGGTTGTGTTCTCAGTCTCCTGTTGTTTACTCTCCTAACCCATGACTGTACAGCAAACTTCAGTACATTTCATATCATCAAGTTTGCTGATGACACCACAGTCATGGGTCTCATCAGGAGAGAGGATGAGAGTGCATACAGAGAAGATGTTAACAATGATTGCCAGGTGTGCAAGAAACAATCTTGACCTGAATTTTAAGTAAAACAAAAGAGATCATCATAGACTACAGGAAAAGGGAAACACCCCCATATACCACTCCTGATCAACAGTGAGATGGTGGAAAGAGTAAGCAGCACGGAATTCCTCAGAGTTCATATCTCTGCTGATCTCTCTTTGTCAGGGAATATATGCCACATAGTGAAAAAAGCACACCAATGTCTATACTTTTTCAGAAAACTCAAAAAGGTGAAACTACCATTGTCAGCATTTTGCACCTTCTACAGAGCAGCAATTGAAAGCATCCTAACATCCATTTTTTTTTTGGAATTGCATGGCAGCTGTTCAGTCACAGATAAGAAATATCTGCAGAGAGTAATGAGAGCCGCAGAGAGGATAACTGGCATTAGTTTGCCCACAATTCAGGATCTTTATACACTGAGGAGCCTAAAGACAGCCAGCAAAATGCTAAATGATGCATGTCATCCTGCAAACAGTCTGTTTATAAGCCTGTCACTGGGCAAAAGATACATCAGTATTCGATGCAGGAAAACTAAATTCACAGTTTTTATCCAAAGGTGAACAGACTTTTTAATTCCATCGTTATGTCTGATCACTGACAGGTCAGGATGCCAGGCCAACCATTATAATTTATGGTACAAACCCAGGTGCAATATTTTTTTTTCTTCAGCTGATACTGCTATGTGCTTGCTCACCCTTAGTGTGGTACATGGTTCATGTGCAATACTATTACCTGAACTTTGCTGCTAGATGTGTGTTTTTAGTATATTAACACATGTGTGTTTCTAGGAATATATGTAGCTATATACTTGTGTAGAGTTGATTTATAAGATGGTGGTAGTATTATTATATGTTGTTTTAAATTATCCATGGGGTTCAGCAAGCTCTGCACTGTGTGCAGGAATAGTGCAAGAGCTGCTGCATGCAATATGGCTGAAAAGCAATCCAGGAATGAGCTCCTGGGATGTACACGAGCACTTCTACACTATTCCTGCATGGACACAGCTCCTGTATGCTAATTATCCCATTTGCTGGTGAAAACCATACAAATGAGATGAATTAGGGATCCAGGAAGCAGGCAGGCGTCTGTGCAGGAATAGTGTAACCTGCAGAAATGTATTCGGTTACTAGCAGAATATGTTTCTGCAAATTACAAAACGGAGGCATGTCAGCTCCAAAGAAAGCATGTAGTCAATGTAGTAGGCATGACAATGGCCAAATATATGGCCATTGGCATGGGAAATAGTTGCAAAATTATAAAAAAATAGCTTTTATTTTTTTTGGCCGATTTTGGCTGTTTAAGCATAGGGCAGTAGTGCACAAATGGGATTGGGCCAAAAATAATGAAAAAAGTTGGAAATAAGCTTTTGAACCAAAATCAGCATTCTGCCATAATAGTCAATGGCATGCATAAGACAACAATACCATGGAATAGTGGTTGCTGAGGGGGAAGGCTGAGTGTCTGTTTTGTTACCATGCATTAGCAATCAGTTTTATGCAAATGAGGGGATTGATACTGAATCACAGATTTCCCCTCAGTCTTAGCTTGTACCCAACCATGTAGGTGCAGCAACACCATGGTATAAGCTTAAGAGGTAGATGAGCTCATAATGGGGAGTGTCATGCATGCTGTAAGATTATTGGAGCTCTGTGGCCAGTGTTTACCCTTAGCTAAGCACAGCTAAGGAAGCGGGGTGTGTCTGAGGCAGCCTAGCTGTGTTTACATTGCCTAAACAGGTGTGCGTGCCACACACTGGGTTTAAAAAAAAAAGGAAATAGCAGCTCTGTTCACATCTGAGCAATGGGTATGCGCAGCGCACCTTGGGGCTTAAACGGAAAGGCAATCAGAAGGGAAAACAGCAGTAGAAAGGCAATCAAGGAGAACTAGCATAACTGGCAGGTGAAATGTATTAGAATCAGCCAATTACACAGGCAGCAGCCCAGGACAGCACACTACTATAAACTATGCAAACACCTTTCACTCTGTTTTTCCCACAAACTCTACACCACCAGTGTACACAGATGAGGAAAGTTTACCTGACAAAATTAATAAAATGATAGGGGCTGCTGTCTCTCTCATACATCAATATGTGGAAGAGGCTGAGGTTGGTGAGGATGAGAATGCTGATGACCAGGCGAAGAGTGTACAGACCCAGGGTAAACTACTAGTGGCTACATGAGCTGGAGATAGCAGAGCACTATAGGGTGGACAGGGACATTGTACAGCAAATCGTTGAGCTGTGCCGGCCAAGCTTCAAACACAGAACCAACAGAGGGGAACCCATCCCAGTGGATACCAAGGTATGTGTAGGGTTAAGAATACTAGCCACTGGTACCTTCCAAAAACAAACTTGGGATATCATGGGGATCTCACAGGCATCAGCATCCAGGGTACTCCACCATTTCCTGGATGCCTTGTCAGCACATGCCAGTGAGCACATATATTTCCTCAACACCCTTGAGGCATTGACCAGCAATATGTGTCTCTTCCACCAAATAGCAGAATGCTCTGCGGTAGTGGGTGCTATAGACTGCATGCACATACACATCAAAACACCACCTGGTGAGTGGGGTAAGGTCTACATAAAAAGCAAGGGCTTCCCCTCCATCAACTGCCAGGTCATGTGCGATGTCCAGGGTATTATCATGAATGTGTGTGCTGGCAGCCCTGGAAGCTATCACAACTCCCACATCTGGCATATGACACAGCTGTACCAGTGGGGACATCCCATATGGCAACCTAGTGGGGAATGCTGGTTATGCACTGGAGCCGTGGCTGATGACACCCATCAGAAATGCACACACACCCAAACAAAAATTCCATAATGAGGCACACGCACAAATGAGAATCATAATAGGAGTGTGTTTAGGATGTTCAAGTCACAGTTCGGTGCCTGAACATATCCGGTGGAGCCTTGCAGTACTCTCCAGCTACATGTACACAAATTTTCATTGTATGTGCCATGTTACACAATATGATCCTGTGGAAACAGCTGCAGCAGGAGCAGCATGGGGCAGGGCCACACAGTCCCCCACCATTGCCAAGGCCAGAACAGGTACAGAGTGACTCGGAGGAGGAACAACCTAAGCCTGCCATGTAGGCAGAAAAAGGCATGCCCAGTATGCCCAGGCTTTGTCAAAGAGGCAATGCATAGCACATACACTGACACGGTAGGGACCCAGGGAATGAACCTCTCTCTGACTTGCACATACAGTAAGAGGGATGCCAAACATGAAACTACACGTGCTTTACCATGTATAGGGCTTGTACTATGTGCATCCAACATAGTCAGCCCTCCAACACCATCCTCAGTAATGGCACAGCCACAAGGTAAGTCACTCTTCCTATCAATTGTTGAATGGAGTAGTATGTTCTGCTAGTTGCATCAATGTTATGGATGTGAGCATGCAAGGGAATCAGGTGGCTGAATGGGATGACAGCAGATAGTGGACACCTATATGGGCAGCAAGAAATCCATAACAAATACTGGTGTCAACAAAGTAGGCAGTACTAGACAAGGTGATAAATACCACTGCAGTACATGTGGTGGCCCAAATGTGTGTCCATAGGACACACACATGCATATCAGTGAGGCCCACATACCCAACAGCAGCCTCAGCCAGCAGGACAGGTGTAGATGACCATAAAGAAAGGATGTGCTAAGGCCTCAAATTGATGGCAATGGAGAACAGCCCCCTTCCAAACCTACAAAGACAGACTACAACAGGTCTGGCAGTTGTATGTTAGTTCTGAAGGGTAAGAAGTCTGAAACTGGAATATAGGTCAATAAAACCTAAGATCTGTACTCTACTGGTATGCCTTTAGTCTGCATGATAGGTCAGAATACAAAATAAAATGGAAGCTAACAGAGTACCTGAAATACCGGTATAGTCATAGCATGGATTTTTGAGCTTAAATAAATGTGCGGTCTGTATTCTACATCTCAAGTGATTTATGCAAGATAGCTGATTCGTTCAACTACTGGTGGGTTACTGGAGAGTTTCCACTTGTCTTTGCTTATCACAGTTTTTTCCAATTTACAGTTTGTTTTTAAATGCAGTAACATGTATGCCTGGGTTTAATAACAGTGCAGCATAGATTACCTGAGCTGGCCCAATTTACAGGATAGATTGTTACATATGTCCAATATGTAGGGGTCTGTGTGTTAGGTAGTTGTGTGTTGTATATTGTGTGGAAGTGGTCAGCATGTAGGCATGGAGGGTTGTGTCTCGGTGGCCGATGGCCAGTACTGTTGATGACAGCTCCATGTTCTGATAACTGCAGTGCCAACCACAATGCATCCCAGCAAGATCCAATTCAACAGTCATCCATTCTCACTGTTCAGATGTCAATATCTGTCACCATCTGAAAGATGGACATGCCATGAATGTGGTACCAGACATCCACACAGTACACAGGTGAAGTACCCTAGATAGAGTACATACAATTTAACTGTCAGCTGCACACACCTTTGGAATTGTACATGCAGGTTAACAGCACATTACTTGTCTGTCTAGTATGGAATACTGATGTAGTCTGGTCAATCACTGGCAGACCACAAAAGGCACAGTTATGAAGTAATGAGAGACTGCCTATGTCCCTGCAAAAGGCACCATAAGGGGAATGTCCCAGGTATATCTGTGAGTCAGCTGCAAGAAGCTTCCATATCACACATGCACGCAACTCGCCCCACCATCAGCCACAGGTTTAAAACAGGTCATATCCTTGCTGTTGGGAATGAGTACAGTATGACCCCACTTCTATATGGGAATACTGACAGAATGCAGCATGCTGAAGAGTTGTCCCATGCAGGTGTGTCCCTAGCTGTAAGCAGCACCCTGCCAGCATCCAGAACAATGGATTAATATGGACAGGAACTATTGCCATTAACACCTCACACTCTTACCCTGTCACTCCAGGGGAATCCAGTGTCTCGCAGCCTTGGACTGTAGGAGTGACAAAATGCACTGGCCAGCTACAAGTGGCCTGCATCACTACCAAATGTACTACAGTTCTCTATTAAAGGCCTGTGCCTCACCTGTACTGCCAATGTATGTTATCTTATGGGGTCCCAACTAACAACATAACAGTCCACAGAACACAAATGTAAGGTCATGTCAACATATCTCAATAGCATGCCCACCATGTCCTACTGCATGAACTATGGAACAACCCTTAAATACCACTGAGATGAAGGGAGAACTATAGGGATACTTCTCAGATATCACTCACATACTGTTAGGAAGAGGATAGAATAACAGAGTGGGGGGATGTAGAAGCATGGACACCATGGAGTGTGTGAAGTCTGAAACTATGATGTGTGCCCATACTACCCCTGCCTGCAAACCCAGTAGTGGATGGCTACAAACATGCCTGTAAACGACAATGTGAAGGGGAATTGACCAGATATATGGGTCCTGCCTCTGGTATCCTGGATGTATCTGTACAGCTGAGATGTATGGCCACAGCAGGGTTTGGCCATTCTGTTATGTCGATAGATGTAGAAGCAGGCGATCCTCAGCCACCACAGTACCAAGGTGCTAGACCATTTACACAGATCCATCAGCAAGTGTCTGTAGCTACCCCTCCAGAATGGCATGAGTGTGCATGAATATGTAGGCTGCAGACTACAATACTGGACACAGCTTCATTCATCTTGTATTTCCCGGGAAAGAACTGTGAGCAAATAAATATATCTGTCAGTAGTTGATGGCATAATACATCACAGTGTAAAACAGTACATATGTCTGAATATTTCTTTTAACACCAACCATGTACCACAAGCAACACAGACGCAATAGTTACCGTATCCCACTATCTTTCACCCATTGTGTCTCCATATTGTCAATCTATCTACAGTTATCCTGCAGAAACAGGTTGCTAGCTGTAGGTATAGAACACAAAATCCTGCACTGGAATACAACCTACCTGGAATGGATTCACAAACTCAATACAGAAGGTCATACTGGGCATGCTCCTACACTTAGAGAAATGAAGCCCATGTCTAACCACAAAATACAGGAGGTCATACTGGGCATGCTCCTACACTTAGAGAAATGAAGCCCATGTCTGACAACAACAGTGGACTACATATCTGTTAGTTGTAGATGTCTGTGCACACACTCCACATTGCACACCATTCATGCTTTGCACACACATTGGATGGAAATACTCACACATATCCAAGGCCAAACACTATAACAGGTCAAACATACACACACACACACAGATGTGGGGAAAAGAGAGACAGACAGTGACAGAGAGATTTCCATCATGAGGCCTGTCCTACCCACCACACATCCAATTGGCCAACATCACATGATGTGTCGATGTCAGTCACTGTAGAGAATTGCTTTTGGTAGCCCTCACCCCTATAGTGTTTGTAGTACTTGTAATAACTGTGTAACATGATAGTACAAATCAGTATTTATCTAGAATTTGTATATCCAATCCTGTCAAATGTAAAGTTGTGTGTGACTGAGTGTTGTGTGTGTGTTTCCAGAGGAATGGTTTATGACCCATTCAGACACATAGGTTCATAGGTTCGTACTAGGCTATCTGCCCTAAGGCATTTATAAGCCTAGCCAGAGTGTATGTGGCTTACACCACCCCTTAGGATGAGAATACTACGCCCTTTTAGGGTTTAGTTTACTATGCCTCTGTCTAGTAGTGACACAGAGATGACCCCCGGGGTAAACCTACGATCTCCCATCCACTCGTCGAGATTTCTCTTGAATAGTCAGTGAGGGGCTCTGCCTAACATGGACTGGGATTCTGTTCCAGAGTGTAGGGAGCCTCTGGGTTATGAATCTGTCCCTCCAGCACGTCCTATTTATTTCTGTGTTGAGGTTTAAGTCACTTGTTCTCGTGGCTCTGATGGATTTGGATTTTCTGAGGTGGAGCATGTCTATTAATTCAGGATTGGACATGGCCTTGTAAGTCAGGCACAGATCACCTCTGAGTAGGCGGTATGCGACTGAATAGAGCTGGAGTTTTTTCAGTCGGGCAGCATATGACATATGTTTAAGACCCTTTATCCTCTTGGTGAGGAACTTTTGGGGTCTTTCCAACTGCTGCAGGTGTCGGGTGAGATACATCCCAAATGGGGCATTGTACTCAATCATTGGCCTGATAAGAGAAAAGTACAGGGGCACAATGACCTCTCTTGATCTAGATGTGAAACCCTTCATGATAAGGTGGGCAATATAGAAGGTCTTCCTAACCACTTTGGCAATGTGAGTGTCAAATGAGAGGTTACTGTCAACCTGGGTCCCTAGGTCCCTGATTACCTCTTCTGTACTTAATGGATTACCGCCTATGTGGTAATTTGTCGGTACCTTGTTTTTCCCAAAGGGTATGACTATACATTTTTTGGCGTTAAGCTTAAGGCCATGGCTCTGGCACCAATTATCCATTTCTATGAGGCCTCTCTGAAGGATGTTTGTGTCCACTGGAGTATCAATTATGGCGCCCAGTTTGCAGTCATCTGTGAACTTTGTCAGCCACAATCCTCCTATGTTTGCCTGTACCTCGGAAAAATAAATGCCGAACAAGAGGGGTCCAAGGACTGAGCCCTGTGGGACACCGCTTGTGACTGGCTTAGAGTCTGACATAGCTCCAGCAACTCTGACCCTGTGGGTTCTGTCCTTGAGCCAGTTTGCAACCCATCTTGTGACATATGGGTTTACATTTAAGCTGGTGAGTTTGTCTATGATTCCCGAGTGGGGTATTGTGTCAAAGGCTTTTGCAACGTCAAGGTAGGCTGTGTGAACTGCCTTACCCTCATCAATGGCCTTAGTGACTGTTTCAAAAAGTCGACCAAGTTCAAAAGGCAGGATCTGCCCTTGACAAAGCCAAATTGGGTAGGATCCAATGTCTGTAGGTCCCCAATGTCTTTGTTTATGAGTTCCATAATGATCCTCTCCATAGCTTTGCAGACCAGGCTCGTGCTTATGGGCCAATTTCCAGGGTCCATAGAAGCACCGCCTTTGTGAAGTGGGACCACTGTTGCCGTGACGCCACTCTTTGGAGTGTATCCTGTAGTAAGGCTAAGATTAAACAGCAGCCTTATGTGTGGGTTTAGTTCCTCTTGGAGTTCATGTAGCACACAGCCCGGGACACCATCCGGTCCTACTGATGCTGTGTTTTTAGCTTTAGAGAGGGTGGCTCTCACCTGGGCATCTGAGATGTTAGGGAGGCTACACTCTGCTGGGATAGTTATTTCTTCTTTTGGGGGGGAGGGGGAGGAGAAATTTGCACTGAACCTGTCTGCCAGAATGTTGGCAATGTCAGTGGGTTCAGTGTATTTTGTAATCCAAAAAACGAGACCCTTGTCAGCAATAAACAGCTTGAAAAGTGTCCTTAACGTAATTTATTATTAAAAACAACAGAGCGTTTTCACCACAGCATTCTGCGGCTTCATCAGAGAAAATGTAAGCCCAGAAAATACACTCCATACATATCAAAAAATCAGGAAATGACATCCTCCAATTTCCTGAAGCTCATTAAGCTTGCATGTTGTACCTAAATGCAACAGCGCCACTGCGCCTATACATTGCAAACCTGGAAAAATATATGTATATGAATGTACAAAAAAACAGCTACCCTAAATAGAAAAATATACATCTACAGTCTAATAAGACAGGGAAATGCTATGCAACGATGGGTTGGATGACATTAATGAGGAGAATAATGAGGGCCAAACTAGTACTGGACTCAGACGAAGTAACAGAATTAAAAGCTTTGCCAGAAACAATGGAGGGCCTAGTAGTAACCAGTACAATCAAAATTTTAACAACAAACCGGTTAATCATAGTAATGGTAATAATTTTTTAGGCCAACGCAACAGCAGGCCTTACATGAACAGGAGGAAGAATCGGACCAACCAGGCTTAGACTTATATATATATATATATATATATATATATATATATATATCCATATCCTTGTTATGTGTAAACATGACTGTTGTATATACCTTCCCAGATGTATCCCACCATATTTATCTGATATGTGTATATTTAGATATAACAACATACTGGTTCAACACTATTTTCTCTAACAAGTACTAAACAATTGTAGAAGTCAAAGCAGTTGTTCAATACTACTCAGTATGCATACTGGACAGATATATTTGAAAAAACAACAAAGATCTTCAGAGGTCTGATGGCTTAGTGGTTAATGGCTGTGACTATAGTGCACATGGTCTTGGGTTCAAGGGCTTTTTATTTTATTCTAGGCAGAACAAGGACTGTTGAATACAGATTGGTTAAGGCAGTTTTGAATAGCTTTAAGTGGGTTTGCATGATGGTAAGTGATGCTAATGTACTGTTAAACAAAATGGTACTTATACCGTGTAGGCTTCATTTACCAGTGCGCAAATCTGCTTAGCATTTACATTTAAGCAATGCTTACTCCTGTTAAGCATAGCTTAGCCTTGATAACCAGTGATCACATTCCAGACTGATAAAATAGCAGGGTAATGACATCTTTAATAAGTGTATTTAATTCCATGTACATAACATGCTTCTATGTGCTGTCATTGCAGTAGCAAGGGGTGTGAGTATACTGTATGGGACACCTGAGTATATATGGCTAGTACAACAATCTTTTCTCTTTCTATGTGTTTCATACATGGGTAATATCCCAGGTTATATGCAGTCACACTTGCATGTATTGTATCATTGCGTTGCTACTGTTAACAGTGCTTTCCAAGGTAAGAGTAAATTGCAGATTTTAGTACTGGAACTATCTGCATGCAAAGCTGGACTCTGCGTACTGACTATCTTGTTCTTGGCTTGTGAGATCTGTGCTATAAAGTATTTGCTATTGGATATTGATCTGATATGTGGATATTAACTGTAGACTACTATGTGTATAGGACATATCATTGAGGGCTGGTGTCATGTAGTAATGGCATACCTATCAGTGTCAGAGGTCTATCTGTCAAAAAATTCATCCTAATGCATAACCTGTTGGCTAGCTGATTTCTGTCTGCCCTCTGTACAGATGTGCAGATGTCAGGTATCCATCTTTGCTGCTTACAGGCAATCTATGCTTGACTGACACTGGCATGTCTGCCCATCTGAGTTATGAATGCCGCAGCTAGGAAACCTCACCCTGTATGCAGCACATGCCATGGATACCTCAAGTAGACAACCACCACAACAGAACATGCTTGGGTACAGGTCTGCAACCCAGACACTGGCAATGTTATGTAGCATGTGTTGCATACATGTCAGTTGGAGCACCTCACTGGCCCTCTGCAAGAGAAAACCAGAGGATTGCATGTTGCATTTAACTGTCCCCTTGGGATCACTCAAGTGGCATCAGTTGATAGATGGCCTGCTGACAAATGTCAGGTGGCATGATACCACTGTACCCACATCCCCTACTATTCAGATCTCTCCATGGACATTATCCTGGGACACACCTAGGAACACCTTCACCTATGGACCCCACTACTGACAAATGTGTCAGTGTGCATTACTTAAAATAACAGTGTCTGTGTAATTGTAAGCTTGTAGATGATAATACCCTGAGGGCCTTCTCACCTACTACACCCCCCATTGCCATAGTTAGAAATGGCTGCTGCTGTAATGGACATTAAATGTACCTTGTTTTACTCTTCACCTTTGGGCTACCTGGCGCTTGCAGTACCAGCATAACAATGATGTACAAATGGGTAGACAGGCATGGGCTACTCTCTGAGTCCTAGCAAGTGTGTGTATGTGTGCAAGTGTGTATATTTGTAGGATACAGCATTCTGAGACCACATTCTTAAAATAAAGTACACCTTGCCATACATTATAAGAGATAGTGATGTTGCTGACATTTGGAGAACCATGACAAACCCTTACACTACTATCCCTGTGGCATGTGCAATAAATGCATATCCCTGTAGTAGCACTGATTAGATAGACAATGGGTTGTATTGCAGTCCTGGTCAATGTGTGATTGTGGGTATGTCAGAGCATTATCATGGGATTCAGTGAGTAAGATATCCAACGTAGGGTGTGAGTGCTGGCTAGACTGTCTTTACACCATGGTACCCCCAGTACATGTCCCAAGGTCCACTGTATGAGGACCACTGTCACCATCAGCCATACAGGTAACTGATTACACTATCCAGTCCAATGATGCATGTGCTGTGTGCAGATTATCTGTAACAGAATGGACTCACTGACAAGGTAGTTAGGACTGATAAACCCAGGTCTCTAAGATGTGTCTATGACTGTTATGTGTTTGTCAATGAGTATATGACAGTATGTAATACTATGCATTGTTCATTAACACCCAGTACATCCCCCATTACCATACTGTACAAGGCCTGGTGATGTTCTTCACTTAACAAGAAACTCGGGACACACCTCATCCTAAAAACTGTGTCGTGTGTGCAATTATGGCCACACACATTAGTAGCAATAAGTACCTAGGTAGTGGTTCTACTCTCAGTGTTGCCAAGTAAGTGTGTGTGTATGTGAAGGGATCTACTTCAGTTTGCAGAAAATACATGTCCCAGGAGGTCATCTGTCTGAGAACTGACTGGCAAACACTAACATTTCAAAGGATTCATCCTGTGGAAATTCATTCATTCAAAACTAGTAGTAGATGTATAAATGCCCTCTTCCCCACTGTACAGCTGTACAGCGATACTGGAGTTGGTATTTATAGTTTGGTGTGGATGTTGTGGGCACAGCCACCCTCATTGGGGTTATTGTTATATGTGTATCTCTCCGCTTAGTCTGCTGTAATACTGTACAGTTTATGTTAACAGGTTAGGTAGCTGTCAATCACACTATGTGTGGTTCTACGCCACCCCACACCCTCCAAAGTGGAGGGCTGTGCCACCCACACCAGCACACCTATGTTTACCAATTCCAGGATTGAACTACATTGGGGAAGAGACATATACCCTGCCATTACCATTGTCAATGACATTAAACTAGCAGATTGATTATTTACTGATGTGATGTTTTGCCTATTTTGACATGGTGCAATTACAAAGTCTAAAATGAGTTCATTGCAAAATTAAGTACATCCATGTGTACAGTATTCCCTGTGTATTGCATCAACACCAAAGCCTCTGTGTGTGTGTGTGTGTGTGTGTTATTCACAAACATTTGGTGTGTGCCACCCAGTACACTTACCATTGTCCACTGTAGAAAAGCTGCTGAAATCAGCCACCATGCATTCACCTGTATACACCCCTCAGAACTATCAGCCATGTGGCACATGCGGTAACTATTATACAGGCCTGTTACTGGTGTTCAGCTGTACCCAGGATATGACACAGTCAATGTGTCAGCACAGTGCCATACCCCTTGAAGGAAACAACAGCAGACCAACATCCTGCTGACACATAGACACCTACAACACAAACTGAATACATTATGGAGACCACAATCAGTCAGTGTTAATAACAGCTATAATGCATCATGGCTGGACAGCTGCACATCCTGACATGTAAGAATTTAACTTTCCAGTTGAAAACATGTTACACAGCATTACATTGCTAACCCTTATGACATTCACCCTGTGTATCAGAACCATATTAGCATGCCCCTGCTTTGATGGTATGGATGACAGTGATGTGGCACAGGTTAACATCATATGCACAGGGTGTGTTGTGGGTTTGCCAGAGACCTAGGCTGAGATGTTTGGTTGACATGTGTGTGTTAGGGGGTTTCATTATCAAATGCAGATGTTGTGTGTGTAGGTATGGAGGTGCCCTAGCTGTGTTGGCGATGTCTGTGTGTATGTATGCACATAGTTCCGCAATGTGGCTGCCCTATACAGGGTTTGTTTGACAGCTGCAGACCGTACATGACAAGGTGTGCAGTTCACCGTGTCTGGCCACAGACACAAGAACTGTGCCTGACAGTGGTTCCATGGGCAATACCAGGTACAAGCCCAGATATGGTACTCTCCTTTTATGATGACAAATGTCCACTGGATCCGGATCCCTGTTGGGACTAGCCAGGACCACTTGCATGTGGCCTGCTGTGTTGTGGTGAGGACAACACCACCCCTGCAGTGCTGGTGCTGGTACTGCCACTATGGGAGCGGCTGTGACTTGTTGCATGTCTTTGTAGACCTCCACCTGTTGGTGTTGCTGGCCTATGTCCATGTGGCTGTCACCCTACTCCCACCATATGCTCTAACACAGACATTGCTCTTTCGAGGATTCCCACCATCTCACCCAACCTTCTATCCACGACCTCTGCAAAATAACGGTGGGCACCTGCAAGATCATGGATGTTGTCAAGTACAGCAGAAAGAGTAGCCCTCTGGAGCCTCAGACTCTGTCTGGTTTAACGTTCCATAAATGCCAGTGCCTCAATGATGGCCCAAAACATGTGTCTGATGACACCTGCTGTGGAACGTCTACCAGGGACATGATGGTCAGCAGCCCTCCTACGAGCACCCCTGTACCTCTGCTTGTGTGGTACCTCACCAGTCATCCAGCTATGACTGTTGTGTACAGACACACTTGTCATAGTCACCACACTGTCCTGTCCCATGCCACCACCCACCAACTGTCCCTCATCTATGACCAGTGGTGATGGGGTATGTATAGGCACTGTGACTGTGTGCGGGGATGGAGTGGATAAAAGTGGGATGTCAACCGATGGCACAGCTTCAGCCCCTGACAATCTTGCCTGTGCCTCACCATACCTATCATGATTGTCAGAGTCTGTATGGACACTAATATCAGTTTGCCTGCAGGAGGGACCCTGACCCACCTCGCCACCCGTGAGGGGAAAACAAAAAATGTAATTTAAGACCTGCATGTCATTGCTTAACTCTACACACACACACACACACACACACACACACACACACACACACACACATACATACACTTAAAGGTGAGGTGGCACAAAGATATTACACGGACCTCTCATTACCCAACAGTAAACATGCATGACATATGGCACTCAACAGCATGCAATGCAGCTATACTCCAACCTTATACATCTCTGTGAAGCATGAGTTGTGATAGTAGGTGATGCCCCTTCACCTGGAACACACTGAACCCATGTACACAGTATTGTTGTGCACCTGTTCAGCACCCTGGCATGTTCTATGCGCTATACCTCACAAGTGTACCCAACATTGCTGAATGTGTATATGTGTGGCAGTTATGTTAGCTCTGTTGCTCGCAGCCTCTATGTGTTTGTCTGACACATACCTGGGGTGATAGGAGGACAGATGTCAGTAGTGAATGCCTGACCTCTTGTTTGCAGAACTCATTACCAGCAGTGCATGTATTCGCAATAAAATGCAATTACACTGACAACCTTCAAAGCTTACTGTGGCTATGAAGAGTGTACACACTTTTATTGATATGCCAGCCTCTTCCATGATATGCAGTAGAGCCACAATACTGCATATGTTAACATTACACACACCTGATATGAGACATATGACCTGTGCAATCAAATGCAGTATCAAACAAATGTGTTAGTTGTGCAGATGCTGATTGAGATGCATACAATATGTGGGTTGCATAAGTGTGTACACCCTTAACATGATGGTTTGTTGCAGCACCTCTTAAGTGAACTACAGCAGTCACTATTCCTGGAAGGGGTATACTAGCATGGTCCATCTTCACTTGCAATTATTTGGTCAAGCCGCCCTACAAATGTCCTCCAACTCTACTAGATTCCAAGGTCAGCTCATGTGCACAGCCCTTGGAGGTCACACAGGGCCTTTACTATTGCTGCGGAGTTAGGGTTATGTCTGGCACAATTCTTGATCTTGACTGTGTTCAGATACAGCCATTCTTAGCAAGCTTTGGATGTATGTTTTAGTTGACTGTTGTGTTTCAGGATGACACCTCTCCCATCCTCAACCTTATTGCAGAAGCTTGACAACTATGGGCCACACATGAGTGCCATTTTGGAGTGTTCCAAATTTAGAACACTGGCCTAGTTCTTGTTAATGAACAAACCTAAAGGTGTACACTTTCACCAGAAAGGTACATATGGGGATGGTGGGCCTGAGGTAGAGTGAGGTGTTGCTTGTGCACCACATGTATCATTATTAATACTGTCTGTAAGTTTCGACCTTGGTCTCGGTACACCATTACACATTGCTGCACATGTCTTTGGGAGACTTGATGTTATGCATATGCTACCTGTAGAGAGCCCTGAATGAAGTTTCCTGTGGAACAACTCTTCCATCTGATTACCATAACCCATACACAACACTTATGCAGAGTCTAGGTGATTGTCAACACAGGTACTGCACAGGCAGTACATGCTAGACATTCCTGCAAGCCCCTCAGTGTTGCTACATGTTTCTGGGCAGCCACCGTGACCAGTTTACATCATGTGTTGTCATCTCTCTTGGATGGGCATCTTTTAATTTTCTACATTAATGTTGTCCCATACTTTATAGTCACATACATTATTGTCTGCACTGTTTGCCATGGCATATGCAATGGTGAGGTAAGGTTACGTCTCCCACTCCTGAGTGCTACCTGTTGGATATGGGATCCATTCCATGGTTTGTAAGGTGTGTGAAAGCCATGGCTGTCTCTGTTGCAGGCGAGTGGGCAAATGTCATGGACATGCTTCTTGGACAGCATACCATTACTTTGTGTGACATTGAGGGCCTGTACTTGACGGAAATTGCATACTCAGGAAGGCTGAATGCTGTCAGTACCTCAAAAGCTACTTCCACAATATATTATTTGGAGTATGTGCACACATTTGCTTCAAGTGTTTAAGGTATGTATTCCCCATATTTGTTGTCCTAACATAGGATTCCATATTACACATTCATTGCTTATGGTAGGATCACATTACAGGTTGTAAAAGGTGCGGAATGTGGTATTGTGATATGCCGTTGTGTAGATCTGTAACAGTTGCCATTGTAATAGTGGTGTATACACTGTTGTAGCCACTGTATAAGGGTAATGTTTCAGACATGTCCTTACTGTAGGCCATTTGTCCCACCATTATGTTAATCTCTGTCCACACATCTTGTACTGACAGGTTGTTAGGTATACTGCAGGACTCTTACATACCCTTCACATATGCCACCAGGGTGACCACTGTGATGTAGTGCAGTTAAGAGCAACAATAAATGAACATGTACAGCATGCATTTTGGGTAGGTGTGTTAAATGTGTGCATGGCAAATACCATGGCCATAACATTGCCTTTTTTGGCAAACCTGAACAAAACAACTCCATACTCACCAGCTATAGGCTGCTGCCCCAGTTTTGTACCAGAGGGAGCTACATTGTTGTGTGAGAGATGTAATGTCAATAGCCACACCTGTGGCATTGGTATAGGGTTGGAGCACGATTTCAGTATATCAACAATACAAACCTAGGGCCTTACCTGCATGCACCTTGTACATTGTGTGGGTAGCACCCATCTCCACAATGCTATTGTCAGGTTCCTGGCTTGGCTGGTGGGAGGGTGCCCCAAGGCTGGTGAGAAGCTCCTCATCATGTGTCAGTGGGGGCTGAATGGCATGACCCCCCACCTGTGGCTAGATGGTCCCTTCTAACTGCAGCAGCACACTGATGGGTGTGGTAGATGAGATAAGTGCAACGATGTCTCACCTGCTCATAACTGCGGTTATGCAGACCATTGTTTACCCTGTGGAGGAGCTCATTCCACAGGGCAGTCCACTCCTGCAGATCATGGGCCATGCATCCAAAGAGGGTTTTGTGATGTTGCACAAGGAAGTTTATTATTATATCATTCTCCTGGGGAGTATAAGCAGGGAGACACTCCCAGGACATGGTACCTGGAAGACAGAAAAAGGAAAAAAGGTCTGAGGACCTCATACTGCAAAGATATAAAAGTTAGCTTGACATCTCTCTCTCCCCCACCATAGCTGCAACAATAATATGAACACGCAAATCAATGGGTATGTTTACACCAAACCTACTGTTGGGACATATATTCTCTTGTTCAACAAATATTGAAATGATGTGTTTCTATTCATGTTCAATGTTGAAACACTATCATTGGTGGCCTGTTGCTATCAATGTAACCTGCATGCCATTGTAATGGCCACTGTACTTCCATATACGCATGTGTTCTGTTTGCTATGCAACTGTTCCAAATCTGGTGTTTTGGGTTAATGGGAATATCTATGAATGCTGTTATAACTAATCCTGGATTGTGTTGACTATTACTAACCCACATATGTTCTAAAACTGCAACACAATAGCATGTTTGGGAAGGCCGTTTCCAGCAGAACCACCTCTCCCACCTCACCTGGCCATGGCACCAGGTCACAGCATGTCTAGGACCCACCCCAGGAGCCCCTCATCCGCTGGTCCTGCACTACCTTCAGCTGGAAACTCATCATGGGATGGGGCTCGTCCCCCCTGGGAGCAGGCACAGATAGGGTCCTTTCACCTGAAGTCAGGTCCAAGATTTGGTGCATAAGGAGCTCCACAGAGAATAGGGTGATATGCTTCACCAGCTTGAGGCCCTTGTGGCACAATTAGGGGCTCAGCCTGCCCCTTCTCCTCAGCCCCCAGCACAACCACCTTCAGGGCCGTGAAGGTGCAGTAGTGACTGCCCATGAGTGGAGACCTCAGTCCCCACTGTTTCCATTTAGGGCTCATGGGCTTCCAGTTTCCAAACACCCCTCCCCGCCCAAGGTGTTTACCCCCCACATGTGTGATATACCACCCCAGTATGCTGTCTTGTCTGTCTTCTCTGTCTTCTGACCCAACCTACCTCCCCAAATATACCTACTATCCTTCCGCCACATCCCACTCTCACCTTAACAAAAAAAGGGCAATCTTTTCCCAAAATGAATTTTACACCATACATAACTGTCCATTTCGCACCTGCTTACAACTGCTTACAGGTCCCTTAATCAATCTGTATCCAACAGCCCTTGTTCTTGCCAGAAAATAAATTTTCAGCCCTTGCAAGTGTCTAACCCAGGACCCTGCACACCATAGCCACAGCAATTTACCAGTACACCATCTGAGCTGCAGATATGTGTGATATTTTCTCAAACATATCATGCAGCAGTTATTCAACAGTAGGGAAAGTGCATATATATATAAATAAATAAATATATATATATATATATATATATATATATATATATACACATACACACACACACACACACACATATATATATATATATATATATATATATATAAATATATATATATATACATATATTTTATATATATATATATATATGTGTGTGTGTGTGTGTGTGTGTGTGTGTGTGTGTATGTGTGTGTGTGTGTCTGTATATATGTAGACATACATGTGTGTGTATATATATATATATATATATATATATATATATATATATATATATATATATATATATATATATATATATATATATATATATATATATATATATATATATATATATATATATATATATATATATATATATTATATATATATTTATGGAGTGCATTCAGACATTGGATCCACACTTTGAACCTCCTTCCTCCACAGCTGAACTGTTCTGCCTTTCTACGAAACAGAGCGTCACATGTTGACACAGTCTAATGTTAGGGGGGATATATAGGAACACATCATTGATTTGCCTATTACAAACATATGCAGTTTGTGCATGATATATTTCACATTACCATGACTGTTCTGAAGGTGGTGGGGTCTGAAACTCATGTGTCTATCATTACTTCATTACTTCCACCTTCAGTTATTTGCCAGACTAATATAAATGTTTGAAGGACCAGAACAAACACTATGATGGCTTAAATCTTGACATTCTGTGCACATCTGCACAGTTGATAGGTATGGTCCACTGCCCACAGGGCCAGATGTTAGGTCCATAGCATTTGTTCAGCAGGACATCATTGCAGCAAGTCTTGATGGCACATATAAATCTTTCAACATCATCTATCCCATTATTACAGACCAAGTACTACATTCAGTTGCATGCATACATGTTTCACATACCTGTTTTATTACTGTGCTCTCTTCTGTGCACCAGTTGGATGTCTTTCTTTTTTTTTAGTATTATTTCTCTCTCTTTTTCTCTATCTATCTATCTATCTATCTATCTATCTATCTATCTATCTATCTATCTCTCAATACTACAGGGATTGCACTGGTCTGAATATGTTCAGTATGGCTTTTGTAGGTGATGCTGATGATCAGGTGATGGCCTCTGCACCAATTGGTGTTCCCAACTTACTAATGGCATGCAGCCAGCTATGTAGTACTTCCAATAGCCAATGTCATAGCAACCCACTACTATAAATGACTGCATCATATGGGCATTGTCCCTTTACCTTTTTTGTATGGAAGACATCCTTCCTGTGTGTGGGCAGCAGTGTTACAGACAGCAGATAGCAATATGTCTTACAACAGGACTTGTGGACACAGGCCAACTACATGTTTGTATAAGGTTCCAGACCTCGGGACAATGTGTGAGTATTGCTGTTATATGCATTGAATACTGCTAGGTTTACAGGGTTTGTGTGTACATGCTAGTTTTGCATGGACTGCAGTCTGTCTGCATAGCTCTCAACTGTGGGCCTATCCACATGATGGCCAGAGGATTGGCTGTTATGTTTTGTCTGTTCACCACACAGGTCTTCTCTCTGATGTGTCAGTGCCATTTTCTCTGTTGATTGCTATCACTACATGGCAGCATCCATTTGTGTTTCCAACTTCATATTCCTGAGTAAGGGTATGCTGCAACCAATCCCGTAACACCAGCAATTTTCACAGTGTATAACAGGAATATTTCAAATACGGCCCTGTGTTTCAGCCTCTGTCTTCTACTTATATACCAGGCTTTGCTCAGATGTCATGCAGTAAGAGGCTGTTAGGTAATGGTCTGTCAATATTTAGTGCTGGCATTCCGCTATCATTCCAGTGATGTTGTTGACTCCCACACAAATTGTGGGGTAGGGTCCATATATATTAGGGCTACAGTTGGACAAAATGTGTGTGAACATGTACAGTCCGGAGGTCTGTGTATGGATAACACTGTTATATGCCCTTGTAAGACATTTTATGAAGGAGGGGTATTAAATATTTTTAACTTAGGCTGTTATATGTGAGGGATATCAGTAGTAAGAAACATTAAGGCATATGGCTGTACATTTTCATGCGTTTCACCATGGGAACAGTGCTAGGCTAGAGCTTACTGTCTTACACACAGTTCTGTTTGTCAGTGTGATAGTGACATTTTAAGTTAAGCATTGTTATGCAATAGATACATTTACATTGTCACAACTAATACTTTTTCCCCTAGAGGTTGAGTACAGAGTGTAGTTGGAGGCTGCTGAACTACATCTGTAATTAAGTGTTGATTGATTCTTATCTTCAAGGCAAGTGTGTTTTTTACTGTTGTACTACTTGAATTCTTTAGCCTAGACAGCAAATTATATTATGTTTTGCAGATTACTGTAGCATATGTTTTCTTTGAGAGTTGCATTAATCAGTTATTATGTATTTCAAACACCTAACTGCTTTAAGAAATGTCATTCACAACATTTCTATGTATGCAAATGTGTGTGGTGTCATGTCCTTGGCATTTTGTGCGGGTATATGTTTCATGCAATAATTCTTATTTGCAGGAAAGAATCAAACACTGGCCATTTGAAAAGGTGGCAACTGTAGGAATAATGGCTGTTTGATATGCTGTGCATCCTGTATATATACTGTTTTATATATATATATATATATATATATATATATATATATATATATATATATTTATATATATAAGTAGGAATATATTTATATGTGTATGTATGTGTATAGATGTATATACATATATATACACATATATATATATATATATATATATATATATATATATATGTGTGTGTGTGTGTGTGTGTGTGTGTGTATCATTGGAATGTTAACTGCTTCCACATTGTACATTCCCTAAGGTAGACTGACTGTTCTGCATGACATGTTACAGAAATCATCCTCCCATCTTACAGTTGAGATGGCTTACTGTTAACTTGCTGTGGCTCTGTTGTGCAGGGTCCTGGGTTTGAGCCTTGCAAGTGCTGGTTATTGTGTTGCAAGGTAGATCAGTTCAGCTGTGGAAGAAGGGACAATGGCAATAATTACAAGAGATGCCTATTTTCAGCCCCCTTCACCCCCATTTTCATTGCCTTTGGTCAAATGCTTTGCAGTGAGAGGTTTAAAGTGTGGGTCCAATGTGTGAATGCTATATATATATATATATATATATATATATATATATATATATATATATATATATATATATATATATACATATACATATATATATACACAAACACACACACATACATACATACATACATCTACATATATAAATACATTTTCCCTACTATCAAATGACTGTGCTGCATGATATGTTTGAGAAAACATCACATTTATGTACAGCTGAAATGGCTTAGTGCTAAATCACTGTGGCTATGTTGTGCAGGATTTGAGACTTGCAGGGGCTGAGTATTTTGTTGCTGGGCAGAACAAGAGCTGTTGGATACAGAGTGATTGAGGCACTTTTAAGCAGTTGTAAGCAGGTTTGTGTGATGGTAAGCAATGCTAACTTCTAGTTAAATAAGCTTACAGACAGCCTCACAGTGGTTAATCTGTTTAGCCATTGCTTTCCACCATGCAAACATGCTTAAACCCGCTTACTACTGGTTAAAAGTGCTTACTCCCTCTTACCCTGTGTTAATTTTTTTAAAAGAAAAGAAAAAAAGGGAGATAGGAAAGTGGTGAAAAAGGGGACACACAGAGGGTAAAACAATAAGGAAAGTAGCTAAGGATGTGCAGGACAGGTGTAGGGAAGGTACATAGCTGTCCATTTCTTCTACAGTAACAGCTGTGCATATGTACTGAATTTGGAAGTAGATTTGGACACTCAAACCCTGAGAGAGGGGTGAGGACAAGAATAATGTGTTGTGAAGTCAATTAGACCAGATTACATGTGTCCAGTGGACATGTGTGCAAAATGGACAGCTATGTATTGGGCGAAATTTTTTATTGGGAACAGATTGCCGCTTTTGTTAAGGTGAGAATGAGATGTTGGGGAAGGATAGTAGATATATCTGGGGATGTAGGCTTGGTAGGAAGACAGACAAGACAGACAAGACAGCATACAGGGGTGGTATATGACACATGTGGGGGTAAACACCTTGGATGTGGAGGGGTGTTTGGAAATTGGAAGCCGTTGAACCCCCAAATGGAAACAGTGGGACTGAGGTCCCCACCCATGGGCAGTCACCACTGCACCTTCATGGCCATGAAGGTGGCTGTGCTGGGGGCTGAGGGGGAGGGGCAGGCTGACCCTCTAAATGCATCATGCAGCCCTCAAGCTGGTGTAGCAGATCTTAAAACTCCCTTTGGAGCTCACTATGCACCAATCCCCGGACCTGACGTCAGGTGACAGGATCCTGTCCGCTCCTTCTCCCAGAGGCGGACAAGCCCCATTCCCCTGAGGCAATTCCACCCAAAGGTGGTGCATGACCAGCAGATGAGGAGGTCCTGGGGTGGGTCCCAGGTGTGCTGGGGCCCGGTGCCATGGCCAGATGATGTGGAAGAGGAGGGTCTGCTGGGACCAGCCTTTTCTTGTGTGCTACAGTGTTGCAGTTTTAAAACATATGTGGGTTAGTAATAGTCAACACAATCCAGGATTAGTTATAACAGCATGCATACATATTCCCATTAACCCAAAACACCAGATTTGGAACAGTTGCATAGCAAACAGAACACATGCATATATAGAAATGCAGTGGCCATTACAATGGCATGCAGGTTACATTGATAGCTACAGGCCACCGATTATAGTATTTCAACATGGTACATTAATAGAAGCACATTTCAATATTTATTGAACAATAGCACATATGTCCCAACAGTAGGTTTGGTGAAAACATACCCATTGATTTCGGTATTTACATGATTGTTGTAGACATGGTGCGGGTGAGATGTAAATTAACAACTTATATATCCTTGTAGTACTCACAACTTTAATGATTACTTCTCTAATCATTAAGGTACAAGTATTATTACAATACCCTATGGCCTTGGTTTGGGCAGTGGTATGTTTGTACACAGTGTATACTTCAACTGTCTTATAGCTAAATTCTACATCTCTTACCTGGTAGACCTGTGGAGGGAATGTTTGTTAACACTACCTGACTGTTTCTACACATATTGCCAGATTCCAAGTTAATATTATGCACATACCTCTCAATCTTTTAATGCACACACTCTGGACAAACCTTGACAACATGGGGGTATAAACAGGGTCATGTTTCGAATATTGCTGTCATAAACTTGGAGAGTTGCTAGAGTGACAGGATTTGTTTTAATATATATTTTCTGAAGGTTTTGAGGTCTGAAAATCAAATGTATGTCATTATTTCATGACTACAATTCTGAGATCATCCCACTGATTTGCCAGGGGGACAGAGGAACCAGGCAGAAAATATGAGCCAATTATCTGGACATTCTGAAAAATCTGTACAGTTGAGAGCTATGATTATGCATACAGCTTACTACCACTCCCAGGATTAGAACAATGGCAGTATCTGCTAAAAATACAACAATTTAAGTCACAGCAGATTATGATATTTGGATATTGCTGTCTATTTCTTCAGTGTTTTCTGTTTAAGTCTGTCTTGGTTGTACAATCTGATCTTGTGCTGCTTACAATAGTCTTATACAGGCATTCCTAGACATTTTTTTATGTAGCACAGTGCGGGTAGCAGTGGTTAACACAACATTACTATTCAGAGAATGCAACAATAAATGCCATATAATACCAGAGTAAACACAACCAATCCAGGATTTAGAGCTTTATTGACAGGCAGTTATAGTTTTATTTAAATATGACCTATATTGGTCTATTACAGTCATATTGTCTGGTATATTCAGTACAACCCATACTTTATATTTATTTTTTATGACTACTACAAACAGGATTGTTACTCACCAGCCTCGTGATGCAGTCTTTGCTGCTTACTAGCATGGGCTTCCTGATTCACAGCCCACTCAGCTGCAGCTGTAAGGGAAATAGAGAAATATATGGGCATACCTATCCATCATATACACAGGCTAGACATTAGTAAACAGTATGAGTACTTACACCCTGCTGGGACATCACCCCTCTGTCTTGCTTCTTGGACCTACTCATCCAAGAGCTCCCTCATTCTCCGCTTCAAGTCGGCATAGTGGTGCTTGACCTCCTCACCAGTCTGAGGGATACCAGTGGCACTGATGAGATTATGGGTGAGATGGTGCCAGGCTTCTGCTTTATATTGGGGGCCTTGGTACTGGCCCTGCAGCAGTCTCTAATCATGGTTTTGTACCAGGAGTCCTACCATGACCTTGGACTCCTGTATGCCCCAGCACTGTGCACAGAAGTGCATGCCCTCACAGACTCCTGCCATACTGCCTAGAGTGGGAAGCTGCAACCAGTTATGAGCTGTATTCCCACCTGTGGGTTTTAAATATGGCTGTTTTTCCACCTTTTGCCTTGATTAGAAGTTTTTAAATATGCTGAGCTAAGCTAAGCTACGGGAAAACCTGCTTAGCTAAGGTTGCCAGTGCTTAAAGGGACAGGTTCAACACTGCTCATCAATGGGCAAATCCACTTAGCTGGGCTAATCATTGCTTAGCAGTCATATTTACACAATGCTTACACCAGGTAAACAGAGCTGTGCAATGCATAGCATTGCATATTTTTTTCATTTTTATAGACTTTCTGCTGTATGGCATTGATTCATCATTCATTACATATTATAAATTTGTTTACTGCTCCTGACATCCCCCAGTGTGCTTTCATTACATTTATTCATGAGTGACTATACTGTGTTGGCACGTGTGTTTATATGAGGATTTCACAACTTTATTACACTGACAACTCACATCTAGACCTAATGCAGTACTCCGGTTAACAAATATATGTTATTTAGTAGCTAATAATAAAAAAATGTTTATGCACTGCTTTCACATGTAAAATGCAAATTGGTTACAGTTGGGATAGAATCAGGAATGGCTGCTTGCAAAACATAAGTTCTAACCACTACACTATTGCTATACTGCTTATGTTGGATGTCTCTTGATATTTAATTTCTTGTGCTGTTTAAGTTGGACTAAGCATAGCTTAAACTTTATCGCATTTATAAAAAAAATGTTGTTGTGTTATTTTATCTATACCCTTTAGAATATCCCTGCTAATGCTGAACCTGTTATTTTATCAACTTTTTGCTTTGTGGGACAATTCTCCCTTTTGGCTTTGTCCACATTCCTTTCTCTAATGGGTTGGGAGGTGTGCTTATGTTACCTGTGTTAACCTAACAACGTTTGGCTTGGTAGGGATGATTGTCCCTTATGCCTTTGACCAGATTTGTTATCCTGATGGGTCAGGGATGTTACAAGCATTCTCACTCATTTTTAATTGCCAAAAGGCAATTCTGGATTGCAGGGGGCATGTGTATTCTGAGGGCTCTGCTCTCAGACACACCCAGTGCACTTGTACACGGAACCGTGTCCATTTTAGAGCATGGCAGCACGCCTTCATAAATATGTATGGCATGCTGTCGTGCTGAACAGGAATGGTCCCTGCCATACAAAAATAGCTTGTTCCTTCATGGCTGCATGCTGAATCCTAGGGTATTCTTTCTATTTATACGATTTCGTTTTTGTCTGTCCCATGATAAGCTGATTGCGTGGAATCTCATTTAACCTACATTTCTGTATATCTAAATAACAAGCTATTTTTGATTTTGACTTTGACTTTGACTAAAGTGGGTAAAGGAAGAGAATAAGAAATTAATAGTGGAAATGTTTAAATATAAGTACAAAAGGTTGTGTGAGATAACATGATTAAGAAAAAGAGAAAAATAATAGGCAAATGAAAACATTAAAAATTATCAAGAAAAATGCTAACATGGAAAGACTGATGCACAGAAAGATAGAAGGATGCGATATAATAATGCGATGAAACAATATTATTGTGTAAATCCATTGGAAAATGTACCAGATGGAGTGATTAATGTCATTAAATAAAGGAAAAAGTGGTGTACTATGACAGCAAAGTTTCAGGATTTTCTACGGAAAATGGTAATAAGTTACAAGTAAAGGGGAATATGCCATATAAAAAGAAAATTGAAACAGTCCCCCGGATTCACTATTCTTCCATGCAGGACTAGCATATTTCTGTATGGAGGTGGCCATTCTGGAGCAGGATGGCAGTGAGCCAGGCATATTAATGAAGGCTTGCTGCCTGAGCTTTTAAACAGACACAGAGTGTGTACGAGTGCACGGGGAATGTCTGAGAGCAGTGCTCCCAGAATATATATATGCCCCTGCAATCAAGAACAGCATTTTAGGAATAAGAATGAGTGAGACCACTCATAGGTGTTTGCATACCCCCAGCAACATACCCCCAAGTTTATAAGCACAATAGTTAATATATGAAATATAAAGAAGCTATTTTTTTTTTTTTATGAAACAGATAAAATTTAACCGTAGGGACATGGGTTTGCCCATCGCTTAGCTATGTTTAATGCAGCTTAAATGGCACAAGAGGATAAAAATCAAGATATAGACAATGAAGCAGTACTGCAATAGTGTAGTGGGCAGAGCATTCACCTTACGAGCATTCTCGGTTCTATTCCCACTCCAGTACATTCCATTTTCCATGTCAAATCACTTTATGACCAATATTTTTTGTTGCATAACCTACTAAATAACATATATTTGTGAACTGGAGTACTGCATTAAATGTAGGTGTGAGGTGTCATTGTCATAATGTTGCAAAATCCACAGCTAATCACAAGTGACCCATACAGTATATGTACACAGGAAGCAGGGATACAAATCACAGGTACAATATGTGATGAATGATAAATCCATAGAGTTTCCAAATCCACAACCTTCTCAAGAACCATGTAACATTACTGTCTAAATCAGTGCGAGGGAAAGCAGGAGTAAGCACTATTAAACAAGAGTAAGCATAATTAAGCAGTAGTAAGCTGGTTTAAGCCCGTTTGCATGGGGGTAAGCAATGTTCACACAGGTTAAGCAATATTGAAGCTAACTCTCTCTAAGCATATTTAACTGGAGGTTAGCATTGCTTACCATCGAGCAAACCAGTGCAAACCTGCATGCAATTGCTTAAAAGTGTCTTAATCACTCTGCATGCAACAGCCGCTGTTCTGGCCAGAAACAAAATAAACAGCCTTTGCAGGTCTTGAACCCAGGACCCTATAGTCACAGTAGTTAACCACTAAGCCATCACAGCATTCCATAAGACTGAGGTATCACCAAACAGATCCTCACTATAGAAAAATCAAACTGAACATGTGAAAGGAATCTATATACAGTTTTATGTTGTATAACCTACTACATAACATAACTATGTGAACTGGAGCATTGCATTAAGCAAAATGTGAGGAGTCATTGTAAAAAAGTGTTGAAATCCTCTAATGAACACAAGGACCCCATACAGTGTACGTACACATGAATCATGGATACCAAACACATATATAATATGCAATGAATAATAAATCAATGCCAAACAGCAAATAGTATGCAAATTAAAAATTAAGCTATGCTAAGCATTGCGCAGTCCAGTTTAGTAGGTGTAAGCAATGTGTAGGCAACTCAGTTTGGTCATTGGTATACCCCTTTAAGCAATGCCAACCTTACATAAGCAGATTTGCTCATAGCTTAGCATTTTCAAAACCATCCAATCATGGCAAAGTGTGGGAAATTGGCCCTATTTGAAACCAACAGGTGGGAATACATCTCATAACTGGTTGCCCCTTCCTCCTGAAGGCATTATAACTGGTATTGGAGAGGAGGTTTGCTTCCAGGTGCAGGGCTGAGGCATCCAGGAGTCCAGAGTCATGGCAGGACTCCTGTGAAAGACCATGACCAGAGACTGCTGCAGGGCCAGTACCAGGGTTTCCAATACAAAGCAGAAGCCTGTGACCATCTCGCCCATGACCTCACCAGTGCCACTGGCATACTCCAAACTGGTGAGCAGGTCAGGCATCACTATGCCGACCTGAAGCAGAGAAAGGGGGTTCTCTTGGATCAGTGGGTCCAAGACCTAGGAGGACAGGGGATGTCCCAGCTGTGTGTAAGTATTAGTCCACTACCTGTTTAATAATTGCCAGTTCATGTATATTATGGATAGGTATGGCTAAATATTCCTCTTATGTCTTTCACAGTGGCAGATGAGCAGTCTGCGAACCAGGAAGCCCATGCCTATAGATTGCAGCGGTTGCAATGTGAGGCAGGTTAGTAATACTCTTGCATGTACTGTCAAAGGAAATAAATCTAAAAGTAGTAGTAAGTTAATTGCCTGTATAAAACCTGTATTGTTTAAGGCATGTACTGCATACACCAGAGAATATGGCAGGAAGAGACTCATATAGGTTGTATGTAAACATAAGCATAATAGCCTAACAATAAAGGTCTAACTGCTGGATTGCATGTGTTTACTCTGGTATCATATGGTAATGTAGAGTTGCAATCTCTTAATAGTACTGTTGTATTAAGCACTGTCACCCGCACTGTGCTACATAAATAAAATGTGTAGGAATGTCTGTATATGACTGTTGTAAACCCAAGAGGTCATATAGTACAATTGAGAGAGACTTCAAAAGTGAAAAGACAGACAACATAATCCAAACAGCACACTCAACTGAGATGGAACTGTTGTATTTTTTGCACACACAGGCATGGTTCAAATTCTGGGAGTGGTAGTAGGCTGTATGCATAATCATACCCCACAACTGTACAGATATGTCCAGAATGTCCAGTAAATTGGCCCATATCTACTGCCTGTCACCTTGTCCCCCTGGCAAATCAGTGGGATGATCCCAGACGTTTAGGCAACAAATAAGAAATACAACTGATTGTCAGAAATCTATAAGAACAAATCTGTCAATCTAGCAACTCTCAAAATGTTATGAGAGTAATAAGCCAAGTATGTCCCATCTCCATTCCTATGTTGTAAAGCTGTGACCAGAGTGTGTGCAGTAACAGAGTGAAATGTATGTGCATAATACTAATGTGGAATCTGGTAATACGTGTGGCAATATTCAGGTAGTGCTAACAAACATTGCCCCCACTAGTCTGTCAGATATGAAAACTGTGCCTAGAAATAAAAGACTGATATGCTGTACTGTTACTGTTTACTCCGGTGTTGTATGGCACTGTTAGTGTTACAGTTGCTCTGAATAATAAGGTATTACTCATCACTGTCACCCACACTGTGCTACATAATAAAGCTGTCTAGGAAATCCTGTAAAAGAGTATTGTAATTACAGGGTCAGATTGTAAAACCACAGGAGAATTATAGACAGAAATCAGACAAGAGATACACAGCAATATCTATATAGCACAATCAACTGTGATGGACAGTGTTTTATTTTTAGCAGACACAGCCATGGTTCAAATCCTGAGAGTGGTATTAAGCTGTATGCAGAATCATACCCCACAAGTGTACAGAATTGTCCAGAATGCCCAGTTAATCAGCCCATATCTGCCAGCTGTTACCCTATTCCCCTGGCATATCAGTGTCCTAATCTCTGACATGTAGGCAGAATTTCATGTCATATAACTGACTGTCAGTCCTGCAAATATTTGTAAAATGTCAAGGAAAACAAACCTGTCATTGTACAATTCACCAAAGGTTTAAGAGGCCAAAAGTCAAAATATGTCCCGGTTCACCTGCATGTGGTCAGGTCATGCCCAGAGTGTGTGCAATAAGAGATGGACAGGCATGGGCATAACATCAACCTGGAATCTGTGAATATGTGTAGAAACAGCTAGGTAGTGTTGACAAACAATGCCTCCACAGGTATACCAGGTAAGAGGTGTATACTGCAGACTAAAATCAGTTCATGTATAAAGTTGTCTATATATATATATACCACTGTCCAAACTAAGGCCATAGGGTACTAATACATGTAAGGTACAGATCACAGCACTGACTAGGAAAGTAATGAGAACTTCTGGAATATACTAGTTGTTAACTGACATCTTTCTCCTTCCCACCATATCTGCAACAATAAACTAAATACACAACTCAATTGGCATGTGCTGCATTAAACCACTGTTGGGACATATTTCCTATTGTTTGATAAATATTTAAATTTGTTTCTATGCATGTGTCATGTTGAAATACTCCCACATTGGTGGCATGCTGCCATCAATGTACCTGCATGCTGTTGTAATGGCCACTTTGGTTCCATATATGCATGTGTTCTGTTTGCTATGCAATTGTTCCATATCTGGTGTTTTTGGCTAATGGCAATATATATGCATGCTGTTATACCTAATTAAGGAATGTGCTGACTATTACTAACCCACATATGTTGTAAAATTGAAACACCATAGCACGTTTGGGAAGGCGGACCCACCTGTCCGACCTCAACTGGCCATGACACTGGGCACCAGCACATCTGGGGCCCACCCCAGGACCTCCTCATCCACTGGTCCTGCACCAGCTTTGGGTGGAACTGCCTCAAGGGATGGTGCTCACCCCCCAAGGGAAGCAGGAGCAGACAGGACACTGTCACCCACCGCCAGGTCCGGGCGTGGTGCTTAGCAAGCTCCTCAGGGAGTTTGGAGATCTGCTATGCCAGCTTGAGGGTCACATGTCACAACTAGAGGGTCAGCCTGGCCCTCCTACTCAGCCCCCATCACAGCCACCTGCGGGACTGTAAAGGTGCAGTGGTGACTGCCCATGGGTGTGGACCTCAGTCCCACTGTTTTCTCTAGGGGGCTCATGGGCTTCCAATTTCCAAACACCCCTCCCCATCAAGGTGTTTACCCCTCACATGTGTCATATACTGCCCCTGTATGCTGTCTTGTCTGTTATCCTACCCAACCTACCTCTCCCAAATATATCTACTATCCCTCCCCAACATCCCATTCTCACCTGAAAAAAAAAGGACAATCTGCTCCCAAAAAAAAAATCTCGCCCCATACATAGCTGTCCATTTCACACATGTAGCCACTGGCACATGTAATCTTGTCTAATTGACTCACAACATATTATTGTTGTCCTCACTCCTCTCACAGGGGTTTGAGTGTCCAAATCTATCTCCAAATTCAATGTATATGCACAGCTGTTGCTGTAGAAGAAATTGGGAGCTATGGACCTTCCCTACACCTGTCCTGCATGTCCCTAGTTATTTCCCATGCTGTCTTTCCCTCATTTTGCCCGTTTTTCACCACTTTCCTATCAACCCTTTTTCATTTCTTTTAAAGAAATTAGCGTGGGGGTAAGAGGGAGTAAGCACTTTTAAGCAGAAGTAAGCAGGTTTAAGATTGTTTGCACGGGGCTAAGCAATGCCTACAGAGGTTAAGCAACTGAGAAGCTAACTCAGTATAAGAAACTGTAACAAGACGTTAGCAGTGCTTACCTCTGCACAAACCCATGCAAACCCGGTTACAACTGCTTAAAAGTGACTTAACCACTCTGTATCAAGTGGCCTTGTTCTGCACAGCAACAAAATAAACAGCCTCTGCAAGGCTTGAAACCAGGATCCTGCACACGATAGCCAAAGAGATTTACCACTAAGCCATGTTAGATATACATAAGCTTGATATTTTCACAAACATATCATTCAGCACAGTCAGTCAACAGTACAGGAAACGTATTTATACATGTAGATGTATGTGTGTGTGTGTGTGTGTGTGTGTGTGTGTGTGTGTGTGTGTGTGTGTGTATATCTATATTTATATATAGCTGTTTATACTTTGAAATGCATAAAAAACAGATTAATGCAACTTTCAAGCAGATCATTTAATACAGTAATCTGAAAGCATAACATATGTTGCTCTCCAAGCCAAGGACTGCAAGTAGTACAATAGTAAAGACAGACTGAGCCACAGGATAACAATCAATCAACAGTAAGTAATGCAGATATATAGTCCAGCAGCCTCTACCTATACTCTGTAGACAATCCCTAGGGGGAAAAGACATAAGTTGACACAATGGGATGTATCTGTTACATAATGCATAACTGCAACCATCACAATCACACTGACAAACAGAACAGTCTATATGGCAGTAAGCAGTAGACAAGCATTATTCCCAAGGTGTAATGTATGGTAATGTACATCGATAAACATTAAGGCAGCTTACTCCGGATATCCTTCACATGTCATAACAGCCTAGGTTATTTATGGTGCATACTCCCCCATAGACTGACTTACAGGGTCATATAACACTGTTACATACACTGACCTCTGGACTGCAGAAGGGCACACATATTCTGAGCAGATGAAGCCTACATATATATGGACCCAACCTTACAATATGTTTGGGGGGCCACAACAGCACTGGAATGATGGTAGGAATAGCAGCATGACATAATAACAGGCCACTACATAATAACCCCTGACTGCATATCATATGGACAAAGCCTGGTTTGTAGGTGGAGGACAGAGTTCGGAACACAGGCCCATATGTGAAATGGTGTTGTTATACACTGAGCAAGTTGCTGGTGTTATAGATTAGTCTGCAACATACCCTTAGTCAAGAAAATGAAGTCAGAAACACAAATGGATGTAGCTATGTACTGATAGCATTCAACACACACACTGCCAGTGATATATCTGACACAAGACCTGTGTGGTGGACAGACAAAACATAACAGGCACACCTCTGGCCATCATGTGGATAGGCCCACAATTGAGAGCTACGCAGACAGACTGCATTCCATGTCAAATTAGTATGTGCACGCAAACCCTGTAACACTGGTGCTATACAATGCATATAACAACACTACTCATACTCTGTAGTTCTGGAACCTTATACAAATATGTAGCTGGCCTGAGTCTGCATGTCCACTTGTAAGAGGTATTGCTACCTGCTGTCTGTAACACTGCTGCCCACACACAGGAAGGATGTCCATCATACAGGAAAGGTAAAGTAACCATGCCCACCTGATGTAGAGATTTATAGTAGTGGGATGCCATACCAGTGGTAACTGGAAGTACTACACAGCATGCTGCATGCAAGTAGCAAGTGGAGGACACTGACTGATGCAGAGGCTATCACCTGATCATGTGCATCACCTACAAAATCTATGCTGCAATCAATTCAAAGCAACTCAATCCATTTACTGGAGAGAGTGAGAGAGAGAGAGAGAAAGAGTGAAACAAACAAACAAACAAAGAAACAAAGAAAGCAGGTAGGCCAAAGGCCAAGGCAAAGGAAAAAACCTTACAAGCAGATTATCCAGAACAGACATAATTCCCACAACAGGTATGTGAAGTATATATGCATGTAATTGACTGTAGTACTTGGTCCATAATAATGGGATAGATGATGAGGAATGATTTATATGTGCCATCAGGTGTTGTTGTTGTAATGATGTTCAGCTGAACAACTGCTATGGACAATAGAGTCTGTCCCTGTGGGTAGTGGGCCATACCCATCAACTGTGCAGAGCAGCACTGACTGAAAAAATGTAAGCCATCATACTGTGTGTTGTGTAATGGAAAACATGTATATTACTGTGGCCAATAGCTGGTGGTGGAAGTAATGCCATAATGATGGTCATGTGGGTTCCAGAGCCCACCTGTTGCAGGACACTCAAGTTAACATGTAATGTAGCATGCTGAAATGCCATAGGTGTGTAACAGGCTTACCTGCAATATGTCCCTATATACATATATATATATATATATATATATATATATATATATATATATATATGTACACACATATACCCCTAATGTAAGGCTGTGTCCATATGTGGCACCTGTCTGTGTTGTAGAAAGGCAGAACAGTGCAGCTGTGCAGGAAGGAGAGTTACAGATTGTGGACCTGATGTCTGAATGTGCCCCATATACATATATATATATATATATATATATATATATATATATATATATATATATATATATATAAAATATATATATATATATATATATATATATATATATATATATATATATATATATATATATATATATAATATATATATTTTTATACATGTATGTCTACAGATATACAGACATCAATATGTATACATATATACACACACACACACACACATATATATATATATATATATATATATATATAAAAACACATATATACAACATAATATATATCTACACACACACACACATATATATATATATATATATATATATATATATATATATATATTTATATATATGTGTGTGTGTATGTCTACGGGATCTGTCAATATGTTCAAAGTTTCACTACTTCGAACCCCACTTCACCGAGTCCACTTGTTCTTAGTGAAACTTCGAACATTGACTTTGGCAGTCACATTACAGTACGGAATGGGATTATTCCCTTTTCCCCGCTGTAGTGCGATCTCGGAGTTGGTATACTTAAGTAGGGGGGTTAGGGAGGCACAGCCCCCCACATGGGGGGTGCAGGGGGGCTTGCCCCCCTGCAAAAACATGTTTTATTGTGGTTTTGTTTTTTTATTTTGGGTAGCCTGGGGAACTAGACTTCAGAAAAAGTGCACTTTCATTTAAGTAAACATTCGCTAAAGTGTAGGGTCTACTGCTCTATTTCGAAGAAGTGTGTTTTTGATGTAGAGTAGTAGATCCATGTCTACATATATACAAAACACATATATACAACATAATATATATCTACACACACACACATATATATGTGTGTGTGTGTGTGTGTGTGTGTGTGTGTGTGTGTGTGTGTGTGTGTGTGTGTGTGTGTGTGTGTATGTCTACATATATACAAACACACACATATATGTATATAAATACATGTCCCCTATATTTGCATCACAGTGCTGCATGCTATGTGTGAAGGAACATCACACTGTTACATTAAACAATACTTTGAAAATGAAGACAAATACAGTTCTTTCTCTCTTTCATTGTTTTTTTATTATCTACAGTACACACGTGCAGGAGCCTCATGGAAAGCACCAGGGAGACTCCCAGAACAAAGGAATAAACAAGCTTATATACTTTTGATATTGCTGACAGTACAAAAATATAAAAATGAACCAATTAGATCATTATACAGGGCAATTAACCAATCAAAGGTTTACCCGTAAACATCATATCTCTGGGCAGATAAAGAAAATCGGATGCACTTCCATAAAAAGCACATTTCCTGTTTTCAGACAGACTCTTGTTTTTCAGTATTTTCTCGTTGCTCAGAGTTCATTCAAATTTCACAGTGCACAGTACATTTTAATACATGCAGACTGTCACATACTCAATTCCCTCAAACACATACTTTGGCTGTTCATATTCTACAATCCCCCATTTGATGCTGTGTAAGCATCACTATTTAACCTATCATACATTTGCACCAAATCTAACATAACCATGCTACTGGTCCTTTCATCATTGGAAAACATTGTCATTTCATCATCTACATTCATAGCTGCAGGCATATTAAACTTTCTTCACAGTTTTGAAGACATTAATTTCAAGATCAGTGCTTTGATTAGGAATAAGACAAGAAAAGCAACAATTGCTAATACTGCAATTGATAAGATCAACTTCAACAGTCCACCTCCCAAGCCTGAGAATAGGTTGGTTAACAATGCCCATGTTGAACTATCGGCCTCTTTGGCCTTCGAGAGTTCAGAAATTATTTGAATCATTTCAAGATGGCTTTCAATTTCGTGCTGATTATCAGGAATAAATGTACAGCACTCCTCCTGGATTAAAGTGCAAGTTCCTCCTTTCGCTGCTAGGGTGAAATCGAGAGCCATACGGTTTTGGAGTACTACAGCTCGCATAGCAGTCAATTCATCAGTCACTAGTTCTAAGGCAGAATATGTAGCATTGCTTAATATTTCAAGCAATTTAGATAGCTTTTTCAGTTCCCAAATTGATTTCACTGCTCTGTATGATAGAATTATACCAGCCCATGATATGATGTCATCACCCAAGTCCATATGGGACAGTCCTTTGGTGCTAGCATGAGCTATGTCATGATGATAGATCCATGAAGCATCAACTTGACCTACAGGATTGGCAGGCTTCTTGACCTCTCGAACGTTCTGAATTTTCCCTTTAGGTAATGCAGATACATGTCGAATAGCTGGAACTAGGTAACCTAGGAAGCAGCTGCCAGACCAGTTTCCTTGTAGCCATTTATATGTTTTTCTTCCGCACACAAAATAACAATTTTTTACTTTAATGGTGATGTTGATAGACTTGAAGCGATCCCCAGCATCCTGCAGTCCTTGGAATATTTTTCAATAAACAGTTTCTATTTTCTGGGAAGAGTTAGCTATAGAGTTTTTAACAAGTCTTTTTATAGGTGAGAAATCTGTTACACAACCCGAATTGTCTGCAGTGCAGTTGTGTACCACTGTTTTGTTACAATGGCTCCACCCGACTCTAGTTTTACCAAGTTTTTGAAAACACACAGTTCCGTTTTGGCGGAGGGACAACTGTAATGCTATCTTGTCCTTTGAAATAACATTTGATGTATCGTAGATCAGATTCATCCATGTTTCATTAACCCCTAAAGGGACTATATTTAGCATCAATCCCCCATGAACAGTAGGAATAGCAGTGAAATTCCAGCAGTCCAAGACATTGAGGGATGACGCATAAGCATATTTAATGGCTTGGTAGGTGTTGAAAGGTGGATGCCATGCAGCTTGTTTGGCATGAGGCATAGTTGGAGCAGGAAATAAAAATGGCCACAGTAAAAATAACAAAATGACAAGAATAACCACCAAAATAGTTGTGCAGCGCTTTTGTGGAAATGGTGGTTCCACTTGTATTGTGTCGGGAGGGTGAGGTTGTCCAAATGGATAAACGTCAGGCATTGTCAGATGCTGGTACAGTATGGCTTCGAGTATGAGTAGCAATAGGTGGAGAATCAGGAGTAGCAAAAGGTAGAGGCTGTTGATCTTCAGATGGGATGACCTTCTTGACGTGCGATCTACCCCGCTGACCAAAAGCACTACACATTTGGATTTGTGTTTTCACTAATCTCTCCTGTAAATCCTTCTTTTCTTTAGCTAAATGGTCAGATAGGTATTGTACCTGCTGGACTAACTCATGTAAGCCCAAACTAGGCCAGTTTAAGCATACTTCCTTTAACTTGTGCCTCACTTGAGGGCGTAAACCATCTACAAAGGCAGCTGACAGCCCGCTTTGTGCTGGACCTTCGGTGGGCTCTGGGTACCCGGAATATGCCTCAAAGGCTTCAGTGAGTCAGTATAAGTATTCATCTATAGGCTCATCCTCTTTCTGTAAGACTGATTTAATTTTCAACCAATTGGGGGTAGGTGGCACTATTACAGTGATAGTATCAACTATACGTTGCCTAACCACTTCAAATCCATTCTCCCCTTGTGTGTTATGCTTCGGTATTGGGGTAGGAACATTAGCATGATCCCAGAAACATTTCATCAGATCAGCTGGGACAGCATATTGGAGGACAGCTCTAACCTCTTCTATGGTAGGATTTTGCAAACAGATATGTCCTGCCAATACGCGTTGAAACTTCACTGGGTTAGTACGAATAGGCGGGAGTGATTTAGTGATCGCTTGAAAATCAACTGCTGACAATGCCCTAGGTACCACTACAGTAGCCGGTTGTCCGGCATCCCTAGCATGTGCTGGGTTTGGGACTTCTCTCAATGGGAATACTCCTTCTTCATCTGATGGGCTAGTGCCCGATTCAGAATCAGAATCTGGATTGGATTTGTCTGGACCAATGTAGCCATCATTGTCTTCAATCGCAATTGGGCATTGTTTGTAATATTTACCCTTGTGTAAATATATGGCTTTTTTATTGTGATATATTTTCGGTTGGCTAGACCTAGGGTCAAAAAGCATTCGTGCTTTTCTTTTCTGCTGTTTTTTTGTCTTCAAATGGGTTAGTCTAGGTGATGGTTTACCTGTATCTGTTTGGTCATGTTGTTCTATAAGTGGTCTTCTAGGCTGACCCCCCATTGCCTGATCTCCGCTTCCAGAATCGGGAGCAGTCTGGTCTTCTTCCTGCCAGCCTTCGCCCTCTGTTGTGAGCTCACTGCTCCGTCTTGAACCTGTGAAGGCTGATATTGCGGTGGAGGAGCCGTAGGGGGTGGGGGGAACCAGGGGTTATCATCCTCAGATGATTCAGTTATTTGTAATTTACTTAATTCTTGTACAGGATATAATCCCTTAAAGGGTGGTTCCCTTAAGCATATACCATTTGCTACATCTAGATTACTCGCAGTATGCCGCAGTTCCTTTATCTGCTCTTTTAGTTTCTTTTGATTGTCCTTAAGACTACTGACTGAGTCCTTTTCTCTTTCTTTAGCCTTACACATCCAATCATTAAAAGCTGCCCAGCACAACCCTGGTGTTCTTCCTTTCTTTTTTAATTTCTTTTGCAAATTAGTCAATATATCTTTATTAAAACTACCATTTTCGGGAAAACAAGGTCACCGTCATTTTTAGTAAGGGCCATCCACTGATTTAAAAACATGCAACTGTCCCGGGACACACGATAAAACATATAACCAGCTGGTGTACCTCTTTCTAGCTCACTTATTTTAACTGCACTCGCTCCCACTTTCACTCGATAAGCTATACTTGTTTAACACAGGTTTAGCTAAGGCATTATATAAACGTCTTGTTACCCCACTATCATTCTTCCTTTCATACTTATGTCGCCAGTATTTCTGTATTAACCCACACTCATACTGCACATTCAATAGCAGAAGAGAAATGCATGCCACTTACCTCAAACAACTGAATGAGAGAAATCATATTATTTTCTGCATAAAAAAAAAAAATCAAATCTTTAAGGCAGGCAGGTACAGAGAGATGAAAGAAACACTGCAGAAACAGAAAAGTCTGTTATGGGCCCTTTCATTAGCAGTATTTTGTCCACTTCCTGACTGCTGCAGCTTGTTTTCAATTCAGATCCGAGTCACGGCACCAATTGTTACGTTACACAATACTTTGAAAATGAAGACAAATATAGTTCTTTCTCTTTCAGTGTTTTTTTATTATCTACAGTACACACATGCGGGAGCCTCATGGAAAGCACCAGGGAGACTCCCAGAACAAAGGAATAAACAAGCTTATATACTGGTGGTATTGCTGACAGTACAAAAATATAAAAATGAACCAATTAGATCATTATACAGGGCAATTAACCAATCAAAGGTTTACCAGTAAACATAAGACAATTCACATCATCATATCTCTGGGCAGAGAAATAAAATCAGATGCACTTCCATAAAAGGCACATTTCCTGCTTTCAGGCAGACTCTTGTTTTTCAGTATTTTCTCGTTGCTCAGAGTTCATTCAAAGTTCACAGTACACAGTACATTTTAATACATACAGACTGTCACATACTCAGTTCCCTCAAACACATGCTTTGGCTGTTCACATTCTACAACACATATCAATACACACACACACACACACACACACACACACACACACACACACACACACATATATATATATATATATATATATATATATATATATATATATATATATACAGCAGTAAGTGTGTGCAACATGGACGGTTATGTCACAAGTGAACACCTTGTTGAAACCACATTGCCCTTGTCTGTGAAGGTGGGAATGGGAATCTGGGGAAGGATAGCAGGTATATTTGTGCAGGTGGGTTGGATTGGTAGATAGAGAGGACAGCCTACATGGGGTGGTATATGACACATGTGGTGGCTAAACACCCTGGATGGTGGATGCCATCTGCGATCTGGAAACCCCATGAGCCCCCATATGGAAACAATGGGAACAAGGCTGGAGGATGAGCAGGAGGAGCATGTGGACCCTGTGATTGTGTACTGAGGGCCTTAAGGTGCTGTAGCACATACCCCAAGTCTCTGTGGAGCTCCCTATGCAACAGACCCTAGACCTGTCCTCTGTTGACAGGATCATGTCTGTGTGTGCACCCAGGGGGGGACATAATCCCTTGATGTGGTCCCATCTGAAGGTAGTGCAGGACCAATAGATGAGGAGGCCTCAGGGTGGGTCCCACATGTGAGGTGGCCTGGTAACATGGCCAGATGATGTGGGAGAGGTGGTTCTGCTGGCAACTGTTTCCTAAGCATGTTATTGTGTCACTGTTATAGAACATATGTGGGTAGTCATAGACCACACAATCTCGAATCATGTCCAACAGCATGTATAGATATCCGAATAACACATAATGACAGATGTGCAACAATCACAAAGCAAACAGACCACATGCATATATGGAACCATAGTGGCCCTTACAATGGCATGGAGGTGACATTGACCATAACAGGCCAGCAATGATAGTGTCCCCACAGGGAACACGGCTACAAGCACATAGCACAAAGTGTGGTACAATACAATATATTTGTCAATGGTAGGTAAGCTGTAGCCATACCTATTGAGTTGTGTGAACAGTTTATTGTCACAGATATGGTGGGGTGGAGACAGATATGTGTATTAATAACTATGGTAACCTTTCTGTATGGGTTTTTCAGACTTGTTTCCATCTTTATGTCTTTCAATCAAGATGTTACACGGCAGGTTGCAGGTCTATGCATCAGAAGAAAATGAGGTCATTATCAACCACCTGGTACAGTACTACCAAGTGTTTGGAAAGACAGTCCATGAGCAGCAGGAGTGGATTGCCCTGTGGAATTATCTAGTCCACAGGGTCAATGATGTCGGCCTGCATAACCACAGTTATGAGCAGGTCCGACATCATTGCAGCGACCTGCTTCACAATGCCGATCAGTGTGCTGCTGCAGTCTGGGGGATCTTCTCGCAAGAGTGGGAAGTCATGCCATCCATCTCCCCCTGACATGTGTTGAGGAGCTCCTCACCAAACTCATGGCACCTGCCCACCTGCACTTGCAACAACTGGCGGAGACCATAGTGGGGGTGGGTGCTACCCACACACCGGCAGAGGAGCATGCAGTAAAGTCACAAGGCACATCACTTGACCACTGTTGTGTATCCATCTGAGTCTGTACAAGTAGATCAGGCATATGTGAGATGACACACATATATATATATATATATATATATATATATATATATATATATAGTCTGTTGCTCCGTAGTAGTAATAAACATAAGTACAAAAGCTGTAGTACTGTGGACTTGTACTGTTGATGTTCTGTAATGCTGCACCCACCCTGTACCAGTGTCACAGCTGTGGCTACTGGAATCACATCTGTCACACACTTAAGTAGGTCCCTCTGGTATACCACCAAGGCAGAAGCAGCCTGCAGCTGGTGAATATGGTTTATGTTCATGCTTGCCAATACACTGGTCATGTAATGGCTATGGTATATTCCATGCACACATCTAACACACCTACCTATAATGCATGCCATACATGATCACATATTGTTGCTATTAACTGCATTGCATCACAGTGGTGAACATGATGGTGCATCTGAAGGGTATGTCACACATCTGCAAAATAACTAACATCCTGTCATTGCAAAATGTGTCCACAGGGATGAACGTAATGGTGGGACAAATGGCCTACAGTAGGGACATGTGTGAAACATCACTCTTATACAGTGCTACAATACTGTATATATTACAATGGCATCTGTTACAGATCTACACTATGGCATATCATAATAATGCGGTCCACAACCCTTAAAATCTGCAATGTGGTCCCAACATGAGCAATGAGTGTGTAATATGGAATCACAGTTTAGGGCAAGCAATATGAGAAATACATACCTTCACAAACACTGGAAGCATATGTGTGCACACACTCCAGATAAAATATAGTGGTAGCAGTTGTTGAGGTACTGACTGCATGCATTTGTCGTGGAAGTGCATCTTTCAGCTAGTACATGTCCCCAGTGTCACACCACCTATTGGTCTGCTGTCCAAGACATTTGGCCATCAAATGTGCACACTTACCTGCAACAGAGGCAGCTGTGGCTTGCACACATCTTATATGACATGGCATGGGCCCCATACCCAACAGGTAGCACCAATGAGCTGGACATGTAGCCATAGCTCTCCATTGTGTATACCATGGCAAACAGTGCAGACAGTCATTTATGTGGTAAGGATGTATGGGACAGGAATGATGTAGGAAATAAACAGATGGCCATCCAAGACAGATGACGTTACATGTAGCAAACTGGTCATGTGGGCTGCATAGCAGCATGCCACAACACTGAGGGAGTTGTAGGAATGTGTAGCAAGTACTGGCTGTGCAGTACCTGTGTCAGCAATTGCCTGGACTCTGCAAGTGTATGGCCTATGGGTTAGGTAACCAGATGTGACAGTTGTACCACAGGAAACATCAGCCAGGTGTCTCCACATGTACTGTATGCATAACAGAAAAGGTCCCCAAAGTCATGCGTTGCAATGTGTACTGGTGTACCATGACCACATTGGAAACCTACAGACAGTATCATGTAAGATACATGTGCTGCACAACCAACGCCTCACGCCATCTCAGGCCCACCATCCCCATATGTACTGTGCTGGTGCCAGTGTACACCTGTATGTTTGCCATTCATTAGCTAGGGCTAGGATGTTGTACCTGGTGTTCAGCGCTTGGGAGACTGCAAACTTACACTCATGTATAGGCCATAGTTGTCAAACATCTGCAAAAGGACTAACAGTGGAGAGGGGGTGTCATCATGATACACCAATGCACTGCAGCAAGGATCCTATGGATGCTACAAATGGCTGTATCTGCACACAGTCAGGTTCAAGAACTGTGGCAGATGTAACCCCCACTCCACAACAATAGTGACGGCATTGTGTGAACTCCAAGGGATGTGTACATGAGTTGACCTTGCAATCATGCAGAGTTGGGGAACATGTGTAGGGCAGACTGATCATATACTGGCAAATGCAGATGGCCCATGCTACTATACCCCTGCCAGGAATAGTGACTGCTGTAGTACACATAACAGTAGGTGCAACAAACTGTCATGATAAGGGCGTGCACACATGCACACCTAACACATTTGTTAGACATTGCATTTGAATGTACAGGACATATGTCACATATCAGGCTCATGTAATGTTAACATATGCAGTGATGTGGTCCCATGGCATATCAAGGAAGAGGGCATCATATCAATAAGGGTATGTACACTCCCCATAGCCATGGTGAGGTTTGACAGTTTTCAGTGTAATAGTATCATATTGGTCATACATGCATCGCTGATGTTGAGATCTGTAAAGCAGGCATCGGGCATTCACAAATTACATCTGTCCACATATCATCCCAGGTATGTGTCAGACAAACACATAGGTGCTGTGAGCATTAGAGCACACATAACTGACACAGTAATACACATTCAGCAATGGTGTGTACACCTGTGAGGTATGGTGTAAAGTACATGGCAGGGTGCAGAACAGGTGCACAGCAATACTGAATACATGGGTGCAGTGTTTTCCAGGGGCAGGGGCATCACCTACTAACACAGCCCATGCATCACACACATGTATACTGTTGCTAGCATGGATTGACTATAGCTGCACTGCATGCTGTTGAGTACCATATGTTATGCATGTTGGCAGATGGTTAATGAGAGGTCTGTATGTACTATCTTTGTGCAACCTCACCTGTAGCTGTGTATATGTATGCGTCTGTGTGTGGGGGGATTACTTTGTCTGTAATTGCAATCTGGTGGAGTGGATGGGGCTTGATGCATGTAGGATGTGTGTGTGTGCATGTGTGTGTGTGTGTTTGTGTGGCTGTCTATGCACATGTGTGATTGCGGGGTTTTTCATATGTCAGTACTTCCCTTTGGAATTGTGTAGTGCATGGACATGGACTGACGCATGAGACACCAGGAATACTTGTCTGATATGTAATCTCAAAACAGCTGATAGTATAATAAGGTCTGTAGCATGGAACATGCATTGAGAGGGAAACTAGACACCAGTTATACCGTTAAAATTGCGATCAGCAGAAAGGTGAACGACTACCCACATATGCAGCACTACAGATGCTTTGGGGAATTACTAGACAACATCAGGGAGTCTATCCATATATTATTGTTGTCCACATAATAAGTTGATTGAGCAGCAGATCTTGCATCTACTGAGCAATAGTTATGTATGACACTCCAGTGTGTGACATTATTGAGTGAACATAGTAGCCCCTAAGATATGGGGGCCATGCTCATGATGTTCGTACATACCCAGGGTGAACACTGGATGACAGCAGTGAGACCTTGTAAAACCTACTCCAATCAAGTCAAGGAGGTAACGGAGTAAGAGGTCATGTGTTGTGATCACTTGTCTAGGCATTTAGAAGAATGATATGTTAATGAGTGGTATTAATGCGTGTATGTTACCAAGTGTGATGCAGGATGGGGAACTTACGTGAATAAACTTGGGACTGTCTGTAAACCCAGGGATAGGTAGGCATTATGGTGGAATTTCAGGGTGTGCGTGTGTACTGTTATTCAATGCCGTGCAGGTCTTAAAGTGCATTTCTTGTTTTCCCTTCACAGGTGGCAAAGTGGGTCAGGGTCCATCCTGCATGCAATCTGATGTTGGTGTCCATGCAGACACCAAAAATGATAGGACTTTTGAGGCACAGGAGGGGTTGTCAGAGGCCAAAACTGCGCCATCATTTGACATCCCTCTGTTATCCACCCCAACCCCGCACACAGTCACAGTGCCTATAGATAGCCCATCACCAGTGGCCATAGCAGAATGACAGTTACCGGTTGGTGGCAGTGCACAGCAGAGTGTGGTATCTATGCCTGCTGTGTCTGGACACAGCAGGCATAGCCGGATGTCCAGCAGATGTACCAGGGTGCTCATGGGAGGGCCGCTGGTCATGATGTCCCTGGCAGAAGTGCCACAACTGGTACCATCAGATGCATGTTTCAGACTGTCATAGGGTCGAAGGTATGTATGGAACTGTATACCAGACAGGGTCTGAGGTTGCAGAGGACTGCTCTCTCATCTGTAAGTGACAACTTCCAGTAACTTGCAGGAACCCTCAGTGATTATACTGAGGTCATGGATATACTGTTGGGTGAAATGGTGGGCCTCGTCTACTGTGGATTGTCCATGCTAGAACATGTGGTGGGAGTGGGGCGATGGCCGTGTGGACGTAGGCCAGCAACACCAACAGCTGGTGTTTGACGCGACCATGCAATGACACCAAGCTGCTCCCGTAGTGGCAGTACCAGCCCCAGAACTGCAGGGGGGGCACTGTCCACACCACATCACAGCAGGCAACATTCATGTGGCCCTGGCCAGTCCCAGGAGGGACCTGGCTCCAGTGGACATATGTCATCATCAGGGGAGAGTAGCACATCGAGGCCTGTACCTGGACATGCCCATGGAACCCCTGGAAGGCACAGTTCATGTGTCCATGGCCGGAGATGGTGAACTGCACACCCTGCCAGGTATGGTCTGCAGCTGTCCAAGAAACACCTGTATAGGGCAGCCACTTGGCAGAACTGTGTGCATGCATACCCACACACTATAATGGAACTCAGCAAATCACAGAATAACCAGAAGAATGTGAGCACTCCAAAGGACACCAACTTTATTCCACAAACAGTTAAGCGCTTTCCTCTCCACTACAGAGACTTCCTCAGAACAAAAATCATAACCTTACCCAACCAAGTTAAATACACCCATAAATTATTCATTTAAGCAACAATTAAAATCCTTAAAGCAATATCATAGCTTCCAATATAACATGATTCACCACCACATATTTAAAAATCTTAAAAAATACCCACACACTATACAAACACACCTAGGGCAACCCCATACCTACAAACACCACATCAACACACCCATATCAACAAATTACACCCCTCACCCACACACATGATGTCAAATGTACGGCCCACTCTTGGTCTCTGGCAAACCAACACACCCTGTGCATATGATGGTACATGTGCCACATCCCTGTCATCCATAACATTGATGCAGGGAAAGGCTAATGTGGTTCTGATGCACACGGTGACTATACTACAGTTTTCCAAGGTACTGCTGTGTAACATGTTGCCAGCAGTAATGTTTAATGCTTACATGTCAGGTAGTGTAGCTGTCCAGCCATGATGCATTATAGCTGTTATTAACACTGAGTGATTGTGGTCTCCATAATGTTATCCATTTGTGTTATAGTTGTACATCTGTCAGCAGGAGGATGGTCTGCAGTCATATCTCACAAGGGGTATGGCACTGTAGTGACACCATGGCTGTGACATATCCTGGGTACAGTTGAAAACTTCACAGGTCTGTATAACAGTTACTGCCTGTGTCACATGGACAGGTGACCCCCTGGGACATGTATAATCAGCAACCTGAAGTAGATCCCTCCACATACACGCACACTCTTACTTGGCAACACTGGGACTAGATCTCTACCTAGGTATGTAGTGCTACTGATTTGTGTGACTTTCATTGCACACACCACACAGCATTTAGGATGAGGTGTGTTCCAGGTTACATGTTACATGCAGAACATCCCCAGGCATGTACAGTATGGTAATGGTGGATGTAATGGTTGTATATGGACAATGCATAGTGTGACATACCATCATATACACATTAACATGCACATAACAGGCAGACACACATCTGAAAGACCTGGGCCTATCAGTGCTAACTAACTTGTCAGTGTGTCCAATGTGTTACAGGTAGGCTGCACAAAGCACATGCATAGCTGGGCTGTATTGAGTTATCAGTTACCTGTATGGTTGATGGTGACAGTGGTGACTGTACAGTGGTACATTGGACATGACCGGGGAGGTATCACTGTGTAATGACAGTGTACACAGCACCCACACCCCACTGTGGATATTCTACACACTGGAATCCATGATGACACTCTGAAATACCCACCATCACACATTGACCAGGACTGTAATACAACCCATTGTCCATCCCAACAATGGTACTACAGGAATATGTATCTAATGCACATGCCACAGGCATAGTAGGGTGATGCAATGTCATGCCTCTCCTATGGGCAGAAACATCCCTATCCGTAATACTGTATGGCAATGCATATTGTAATAGGAGTATGTGGCCTTGAAATGCTGTACCCTAGAGATATACACACATGCACACATACACACACTTGCCAGAACTCAGTGGGTATCCCATGCCTGTCAACCCATTTGTACAACAGTGTTGTGCTGGTACTGCAAGGCTCAGGTAGCCTTTAGGGAGATGAGCATAACAGGGTACATGTAATGTCTGGTACAGTAACAGCCACATCTAACTATGTCAATGGGTGTTGCGGTGGGTAAGAAGGCCTTCATGGTATTCCCAACTACAGGTGTACTAACACACAGACACTAATATCCTCAGTAATGCACATGTACACATTTGTCAGTACTGGGGTGCATCACTGCAGGTGGTCATAGGTGTGTATCTGGCTGTTTTCCATGGAGAGATGGGAAGTGTAGGGGATGTGTGTACAGTGGTATCATGCCACCTGCCATGTACCAGCAGGCAAGCTATCTACAGATATCACTGTGATAAAATTCAGGGTGAGAGTGACATTCATCAGCCAATCCTCTGTGTGCCTCCTGCAAATGGCCAGTGAGGTGATCCAGTTGACATGTATGCAACATGTATTACAAAACATGGTTAGTGTCTGTGATGGAGACCTGTACCAAAGCATGTTCTGTTGACTGTGGTAGTGTAGTGGAGGTATGCATGGCATGTGGTGCATACAGGGTGTTGTATCCTATCTGTGCCAGTTATAACACAGCTGGGCAGACATGTCAGTGTCAGTCAAGCATAGGTTTCCTATATGTATCCAAGCAGGATACATCCCATCTGCACATCTGTACAAGGACTGACAGACATGAGCTTGCCAACTAGCTATGCAGTAGGATGAATGTGTTGACAGATAGACGTCTGACACCAATATGTATGCCATTACTACATGCTAGCAGCCCTCACTAACATGTCCTGTACAGACAGTTGTCTACAGTTAATTTCCACATGTCAGATCATTATCCAGTAGGGGATATATACTTTGACACACCGCACACACCAGGAACATGACAGTGAGGACACAGAGTCCATCTATGGATGCAGGGGGTGCTTGTTGTCAGTACTACAATTAGCAATTTACTTTTGCTTGGGAAAGCACTGTCAACAGTAGTAACGGCATGACACACTACATGACAGTGTGATGGCACATTACCTAGGATACTACCCTTGTATGTAACACATTCACATGGATAAGAGTGATGTACAGGTCTTATATACTCAAGTGTCCCAGACATGACACTCACATCCCTTGCTACTGTAATGACAGCACATAGATGCATGTTATGTACATGGCATTACATACACGTATTACAGATGCCATTACCCTGCTATGTTATCAGACTGGGATGTGAGCACTGGTTACCAGGGCTGAGCCATGCTTAGAAGGTGTCAGCATTGCAGCAATATAACAGCTAAGCACATTTGCGCAGTGGTAAGCAAAGTCTACAAGGTGTAAGAGCCCATAAGTTTAACTGTACTTTAGCATGGCTTAGATTCACACAGACCCATGCAAAAGGATTTAAAGCTGCAAAAAACTGCCTTAACCACTCTGTATACAGCAGCCCTTGTTCTGCCCAGGAACAAAATAAACAGCACTTGCAGGTATTGAACCCAGGACCCTGTACACTATGGTCATAATAGTTAACCACTATGGCATGACAGCAGTGTAGACAGTTGTTGTTTTTCCAAATCATCTGTCAGTAGACATACTGAATGGTATTGAACAATCACTGTGACTTCTACAATTGTATAGTACATGTTAGTGATATTACTGTTGCATCACATATGTTGTTATATCTAAATATACACATATCAGATACATACCGTGTGATACATCAGGGAAGTTATGCACAGCAGTAATGGTTACACATGACAAGGATATGAATATATACATATACATATCTAGATATATGTCTACATGTACATATACATATTTATTCATATATATGTATTTATACACATCTGTATAGTGCATCATATATATGGCCATGTATAGATCTCTCTGTATATATATATATATATATATATATATATATATATATATATATATATATATGTACATCATATATGTACAGATATACCTATGTATGTTGATATATATGTAGATTGCTATAACTATATAACTATATGTGCATATATATCTAAACAAATATACCTATTTATGTCAATATATATGTAGATATCCATATATGACATCTCCTCACCAATTCAAAAAACACCTCAAAGATCTCCTAAAGTCCCAAAATAACTATATGTGCATACATATCTATATATCTGCATATGTGTAGACATATATAGCTGTATATATGCATATATATACGTGTCTGTATATGTATATATATATATATATATATATATATGTATATATATAATATATATGTGTGCATATATATATATATATATATATATGTATATATCCATGTATGTATGTAGATATGTATATGTCATATGGATATATATATATATATATATATATATATATATATATATATACATATATATATATATATATATATATTATATATATATATATATATATATATATATATATATACAGGTCCACTAAATCCCAAATTTCAGTATTCCGAAACCACAAAGTCAAAAACCCAACCAAAACTCACAAACTCGAAAACACACACACACATAAACATACACAATACTCCCCCCACAATCAAACTAATCTAAACTATATATAAGCAGGGGGGCAAGCCCCCCTGCACCCCTATGTGGGGGGCCTTACACCCCACACCACCCTACTTATATATTCTAACTCCGAGATCACAAAAACAGTAACACAAACAAAACTCACACACACACATATCTTACAATCCCTCAAACACACATGTAACAGTCACAGCACACACCTACACACACTATACCCCTAACCAACATACTAACATACACAAACTTATCAAAATAAAACCTAAACAATCACATTCTGTACAACCAAAAGCAGAAATCTGAAATATTGGTACTTTGGTATTTTGAATTTCGAGCTTCTCCCGGTTTCGGAAATGTGATTATTCGACTTTGTAAGTTTGAAATACTGAAATTCTGGATTTCAGTATTTCAAAATTACAGGGGCAACCACGGTGGTGCAGTGGTTAGCGTTGCCACCTCACAGCAAGAGGTTTCCCGGTTCGATTCTCGGCTGGGGTGCCTTCTGTGTGGAGTTACCATGTCCCCCCTGTGGTCGCGTGGGTTTCCTCTGGGTGCTCCGGTTTCCTCCCACATCCCAAAGGCATGAAGTAGGTGGATTGGACACTCTAAATTGGCCCTAGGTGTGAGTGTGTACGTATGTGTGCCTTCTTTGGAAGGTTAGGCACCAGGCTGGCAACTCGACACTGTAAAACTCCACTGCCAAACATGAGCGGACAGATGATCCGCTGTGGTGACCCCTAAATGAGAAAAGCCGAAAGAAGAAGAAGAAGTATTTCAAAATTACAAAGCAGACCCATATATATATATATATATATATATATATATATATCTATATATATATATATATATATATATATATATATATATATATGTATATATATATATATATATATATATATATATATATATATATATATATATTTGCTATATGTCCAGAACACGGAGTGGAGTCCTACCTCAGCACCAATTGTCTCAACCTCTTAGTGCAAGGGTATGTCTTGTATATATTGCAAGTATATATGTAGACTGTTGCTACTGTAACAGGGGTTGTCTTAACAGACATGTTGTGTGTGGGAAGTCACATCTACTATTGACATGTACACCATTGGTTACTGAAAAACATCCTAAGGACATCATAGTACAGTACCACTAATAGCACAGTAATGATCCTGTGGACTACAGCAGAGATATGACCAATATATGTGGACAGTCTGGCACTCTCTGGTCAGTCCAGAGGTATACACAGATCCACTTTGTGCGAGACATGTGGACCAAGCCCAATAATGGGAATGTTAACAGCCATGTACATGGGTATATCACAAAAATACTGGACTACATATGCCCACACAGTTTAAGCATTTACACACAATAGTCTGTCCTGACACATAATAACTGGTGGTGCAGAGGTCACATGGCCACATCATACCCAGTAGTTAGTGACATACATCTGTACAGAAAACCACTGCTTTGTCAGAAATACACAATAGTTATGGTGGCCTGGCAGCAGTAAATTTTGCAAATATCTGGACATAACAACACACTGGGCAATTACATTAAGCTGTTAGGCATGTAACAAAGAACTGAGCAAACTACAAGCAGACTGCCACAACACTGGCCTACATTTTGTGTGGGGCAGTACACATGTTCCTGCAAATATAGCAGGCTCTACAGGCAAGCAACAGCACAGAGTAACAGATACTTGTGAGAAAGTGCATACCCGCAACCAATGTGAACACAGCCACAGCCACATATGGTATGCAAGCTTAATATGACACTATATGGACTGTCTGATAAACACCATCCTCATATGTGCCACTCGCACACTACCCTATATAAACTGGGTCACAATAAAGTGTGGTCAAATGCTTGTCTGTGGAATGGGACATGTATGTGTTTGGTCCTAGAAACATGTGAGCTGATAGGGTACCATACACATGAGTAGCATGTAACATCAGCTAGAACAGGAATAAGAACAATGACATCTACCACAGTCTGTACGCAGGCCAAGGTACGTATTCACAATACACATACTGTTGACAATCACAATAAGTACACAGACCCCAGTACTGTACACACAACCACAGAATGCCCAGGTTATGTGCTCAGAAATAACCCCTACTATACATGACATATCTAACAGTCTGATATCTCACTGGCTTGTTATCAGGTATGTTGTCAATAAATAATGGTGTACAGAACATATGCATGTCTTACTGCATGACATATGTACAAAGGTTGACAGACTTGTGGCTGGAGCCACAAACACTTGGCCAATATTGGCATGTTGCTGTGATACCCTCATACATTTACTGTTGCAACAGGGTTTGTTGTGACAAATGTCCTATGAGGGATATGAAGTCGGCAACTCTTATGGCTGTCACCATGTACTGACTGCAATCCTCAGACTATGCTTCTGCAGTTCTAAGGTAGGTGATCTGTGAGTAACACAAGAAACATAAGACTCCAAACACTGCACAGTCTGCAGATAACCCTACAGGTGAGAGTTTCCTCAAACACATAATACTGTCATGACAGGTATTAAATCATGCAGACCAGCCATATCCACACACACCCTGTTAAACCAACATTACTCCAAATGCAGAAGAGAAACACTTATGTTCTGTAGTCATGTCTGGCACATCCACCTCCTGTTTGTTGGCCTGTTTCCACAGTGTATGCTGTTAGAGGTATATCCCAATACCATCTGTGATGCTGTTTGCCAAACACTGACATGGGTTCCTGCTCACAGTGTATGAAACGGCCCAACACCCACATGATGTTCAAAGGTATAGGAGTGTGCTTCCATGCAATTGGCAATGGGAATGTTACCACAGCTGTTCCACATGCAATCAGCTATTGGGGGACTGCAATTCATGCAGAGGCCATCAGCTGATCATGAGCATCACTTACAAAACACAAGTTGCTGCTTAAGCAAAGCAGGTGTACTTCTCCACATCCACAAGAGAGGAAGTGAGAGAAACAGACAGAGACAAAGCAAGACAGGGAGGGTGTGGAAGAGTAAAACCTAAGCATGTTTGTGTCACATACTTACCAGTACAGGGCTTCAAACCCCTGCTTGACAATGTATTGCTATCACATGTCTATGCAGTTATTGCATGCACCACAGAGCTTACATGTTGGTGAGCTGTCCAAAGGTATATCTGATGGTGAGTGACATCTGCAGCAGTGATATAGGAGGGATAAGGTAGGTGTAGTACATGTGCCTGGCCACATGAACAGGTGTCAACATCAACACAGCCACACTCTCTCAGGGACTCACACACATTAACAGAGTTGGCAGGGTCAGGATTAGACTTCCTAACTAGCTAGTTTGCTGCAATACAGTAATACGCAGGTATCACATGCACCACAAAGGTTATCAAGATGATATATGGGCAAGGGGTATGTGAAGGTGTCTGACATCAGAAGACATGCTTCAGTAGGCCAATGGGAGGTGTAGTGAGTGTGAATGGGGTTGAAATCATTATACTACGCACACACACACACACACACGCACACACGCACACACGCACACACGCACACACACACACACACACACACACACAAGTTGCCAGTACTGAAATGCATGGGTGCATTGCTTCACAGATGTGTAGTGGTTGATTGTGCCAGAAGGCTGTACAAGGCTAGGTAAAGGGTATACCTTGGCAAAAGGCCACATGAAAATGGACTGCAGTGTGGCTCAGGGGTGTAGTGTCTGGATTTTCCCACACAGGTGGGTATTGTATTCACCATCCAGTCATCTGGTTTACTCTTGTAGGTGGCAAGTGCTGTGCAATGCTTGCCATGTATGTGTTCTATAGTCCATGACATGGACGGTGTCTGGGATGTGCACACATCCCACATGCATGTTCTGTGACATGTGAAAGTGTACCTGAGGTGTCTGGGGCATGTTATGTACACAGACTGTTATCATCAGATGTGCAATTCCTGGCCTCATGCAATGGGAACTGGCAATGGACACCAGGTTGACCTTGCACCTACATTGACAGCATGAAACAGGTATTCCCTGTTGTCAGTCGCATCTCTCCATACAGGGCATGTGTTTAAGGCATGGTATGTCCTTTGTGGGTTACATTTGATGGCACTACAGTTGTTGCAGGTGTCCAGTGAGGAACATAGTGAAGGAGCACTGTATGCAATTATGTGCCTATTGTAGTGATGGGACAGGGTGCCATGTCCTCTGTAGTCCGCTGCAATCACACCATGGTTACTATCTGTGGGCAATATCAAGGGAACTACCAACAAAGTGGTTGTTGCCTAGCAGAGTGTGTTTGTGTATGAGACATGGGTTGAGAGTGTTCTCTGGGTAATACAAGGGTTGCCTAAATTGTTCGCCAGACCTTGATATGACATGTAGGGGTATGGATTGTCAACCTCAGCCTCTCTGCTGTTTGACATCTGTTATTCTTGCATTGTGGACATTGTGACATATAAAAGGCCCACCATATAAGACATTTGCAAAACCCACTTCACAATGAGTCCAGTTGTTACACACCCACAGCCACCTCCATACAGGACACAAATGACAGACACAGACACACACCAAGTTTCACAGTTGCCATGTCTGGGATTGGAACTCCTACCTAACTAGTACATCACCTTACAGCATTACACAGTTATAGCATGTGCCACAGAGCTTACTGGGGTACTCTTTCCCCAAACGTGTATTTCAATGTGAATGTCATCAGCAGGGTTGCCAAAGAAGAGCAATGGAGGTTGTAGTGACTGTGAATGGCCTCAAAAGCATTGCTCCCTACAAAGCCAAACAAACACACTTGCCATGTCTGGGAATAGAACCCCTATCTAACTAGTATATCACACTACAGCATTATGCTGTTATAGGATGCACCACAGAGATTACTGGACTACTGCTTCCTCCAAAGTGTATTTCAAAGTGAATTACATCAGCAACTTTGCCAAGGTTTGGCAATGGAAAGTGTAGTTGATAGATTCATAGGCTCATATGTTGATACTCGGCTATTGCCTCTAGGGTCTGTACATGCCTAGACATGACAAGTCTCTGGCTATGACTTCCCACAATATATACTTCCCTGCACCCCTGTCTATCAGGGCAGCTGACATGATCGCCCCGGGTAAATGTCCTATCTCCCATCCAATCGTCCAGGTTCCTTTTGAAGAGGGCCAAAGAGGAACTCTGCTTGACATGTATGGACAGTCTATCCCAGAGTCTGGGGAGTCTCTGGGTCAGGATCACATCCCTCTTGCATGTATTTTTCATTGTGATGACAGGATTTGGATCCCTGGTGCATGTGGCTGTGAGGGTTTGAAATTCTCTAAGTGTAGCATGTCCAAGAGCTGTGAGTTTGACATGGCATGGTATGTTAAGCAGAGATCGCAGCTGAGAACACAATACGTGACAGTGTATAGCTGGATGATTTTCAGAAGGTCATTATAAGGCATCTGGTTTATGCCTGTGGTCATTTGGATGGCCATCTTAAAGACAGTGATATGTAGATGATAATATTCCTGTGTGGCCCCATTTATGCAGTGGAATTTTTGGACAGACAGTTTCAACATAAACAGTATTCCTGCATAATGCAAAGGTCTGTATAACACTGTCTGTGACAAATACTAATGTGCCATATAAAAAGTAACAACAATGCTTTCATACTTAACATTTGTAAAATCAGCATTACTTGCAGCATTTTTTTTAGTTTGTCATCTGTATTAGAACCCCTCACTCTACATTTATGTTGAATGGAGTTCCCAGGACAACAGCATCATGACACATGAGTATGCATGCAAGACACAAGAAAATTCTATAGAAAGTAAAAATTTGAAGAACTTATTGAAAGTTTTTGAAAACCACAGGATTTGTAGGCAGGCCACAGACAGTATGAATCCTTAGTAAATTTAGCCAGTAGTGATAACACCTTTGTTAAGGAGCATCATTGAAGAAATATCCATAACAGCAACAGCACATGGTTTTAACAGTTTTGCTAGGAAACACAAATTAAAAATATCCATAATATCAACATAACATAGTACTTAGGGATAGTGTTGAATCAATAGGTTTCTGTAGTTACACCAAAGAGTGCAAGGAATTACCAGTAAGAATTGTGGTTGATCCGTAAAGTGGCCTATACATACTGATAACATTTGCAATGCAAATCTCTGTATAGAACTGCATGTGGGACTGAAATCAATTATTTAAAATAACACCTATATACATACATTTCAAAGCAACATCCCTCCAGTAACTTATAACAACTTCTGTTAAGGATAGTGTTTTGAATAAAAAAATAATTTAAACAGGTAATTTTGGAAATGACTGACTTGAAGATAGTTAATAATCACTAAAAACAGAAGTTCTATCAGTTCCCAATCTACCTCTCACTCTGAATCATGGAATCAAAGTGCACCTAATATGCACCCACCTTTAAGCATAATTTTCATCATGAATAATTAATAATGTTCATTAAAATTCAAGTTTTTGGAATCCCATTTGTGCACCACTGTTTAAATTGGTTTCATGTGCAGTAACACCTAAATGTTCTGCATAAACACCCAACAGGTATCAATAAATGGTACCATGTGTGGCATGTGCCTGTTATCTTCCAATGGTCTGATAAAATGACATCAGCACTACTTTCAGATATTGATTTTGATACATCTACAGATCAGACCATTGCTATCTGTAAACTGAGTGATACCTCAGTGAGCATTTCTCCGTTTGTATTTTTCAGAGTTCATCAACTTCTGGATCATGATGGCTACTTGAGGGGGCTGAGATGTGTCTGTGCACCCAGCTGGACCGATGAAAAGACAACCCAGATATTAACTGTGGACACTGGGTTGGAGCAGATGATGACAGCCAGATGCAGGAACTTTGCATGATAGATGTATGGACCCAGATAGTGAGGAAGCACCAAAGAAGGACAGGGATGTAATGCAGTGGAGCACAGGTTCACCACTGCTATGATGACCTGCATTGGAATGATGTGAAAGAGTTACAAAGAAGGATAGAAATTTAATGCACTAGAGTGCAGGTTTACCACTGCTGTTATGACCTGCATTGGAATGACATGAAAGAGCTACAAAGGAGGATCAACAAGGTGGGGAGGCAGCCTGTGGAATCCCTACAGTGTCAGTATTCTACGTATACCTGACCATTCCTATGGATTTTGCAGATATAGTTCTGTTCCTATATATATCTATATATATATATATATATATATATATATATATATATATATATATATATATATATATATATATATATATATCAGATAGATGTTTTTTCTAACCATTTAGTAGCTTCTGTGACAATTTCTCATGGGGATAATTAAGTGGACTTAGTAGCTGCTGTCCTTAAAACTTTGGATCCTATTATCATGTTGCACATTTATTTATTATAGTTTATACTGTCCATAATTATGACCTTTGTATATATACATATATTTTACAACATTTAACAACATAATTTCACATAGCCACAGTCCTCGTGCATCACTGACCCCTATAGCTCCTAGGCTGCAAATGGCTACTCACTTCGTAGTTTTCCATTATAGTACCACGGTATGACCTGCTGTAACCATTATACATTGGAATAAAAACCCATATGTAACTTATTTTATTCATTCCTCCTATTAAAGTACACAGACACTTTTATTTAAGCCAGAAAGGAATGCCTGTCCAACTGCTTACACATTTTCCGTTATTTGTTGATAGATGTTATTTCTTTACAATAAAATAACCAATAAGAGTTTGCAGTTTCTGTATTCATTCATTCATTCTCTGCAGGAATTATATTAAACACCTGTAGTACCTGTTTTTTTTTTTAATTAAGCCATTATTGCCTGTTAGCCAGGCCTGTAAAGCACCTGGCCACCATGTCTAAATGTTGGCATGCTGTGGATTTCAATTCACATAGGGAAACATATCTGTAATTATTATCTTGGTTTACTTCCACCATAGCATTTCTTTGGAGAAGCATATTACAATAACTGATATTAATGCTTATGTTGTGCATGGTTATGAATAACAGAGATAGTCACTGAATTCCTACAAATATGGCTGCAGTCTGTAACATTCTGATAACATCAGCTTTTTAACAACAGGGTTTGTAAAGCAATATTTTAGCGTTTGGGTTTAGGGTTTGCGTTGTGTTGTGGGGTTTCGTTTATGTCAGGTAGAACCCCATAATTATGACCTTTGTATATATACATATATTTTACAACATTTAACAACATAATTTCACATAGCCACAGTCCTCGTGCATCACTGACCCCTATAGCTCCTAGGCTGCAAATGGCTACTCACTTCGTAGTTTTCCATTATAGTACCACAGTATGACCTGCTGTAACCATTATACATTGGAATAAAAACCCATATGTAACTTCTTTTACTCATTCCTCCTATCAAAGTACACAGACACTTTTATTTAAGCCAGAAAGGAATGCCTGTCCAACTGCTTACACAGTTTCCGTTATTTGTTGATAGATGTTATTTCTTTACAATAAAATAACCAATAAGAGTTTGCAGTTTCTGTATTCATTCATTCATTCTCTGCAGGAATTATATTAAACACCTGTAGTACCTGTTTTTTTTTTTTTTTTTTTTAATTAAGCCATTGTTGCCTGTTAGCCAGGCCTGTAAAGCACCTGGCCACCATGTCTAAATGCTGGCATGCTGTGGGTTTCAATTCACATAGGGAAACATATCTGTAATTATTATCTTGGTTTACTTCCACCATAGCATTTATTTGGAGAAGCATATTCCAATAACTGATATTAATGCTTATGTTGTGCATGGTTATGAATAACAGAGATAGTCACTGAATTCCTACAAATATGGCTGTAGTCTGTAACATTCTGATAACATCAGCTTTTTAACAACAGGGTTTGTAAAGCAATATTTGTTTGTTTAAGAAGAACATGTGCTGGCTGTTAATTCACCTTATAAGCCAACAAAACAGCATGCCTACATTTTAGCGTGATGTGGGTTCAAATCCACATAAGGGATACATAACTAAAACTGTTATATTGGTTTAATCTACCCATAGCATTTATTTATAGAAGCATATTCCACTTATTGATATTTATGTACATTTTGAGCATGGTTGTGAATAACTCGGTTGCTCGATGAAATGCTATGAACACATCTATCCATAATGTTCCAGTAACATCCATCAACTATTTAACAGCAGTCAGTAAAGCTTGCTACAGACTGTTATATGTCTGACCAATGCTTTGATTAATATTGTGTACTTTGTAAAAGTGCTATCAAGTTCTGTTTTATCATTAAATATTATATTCGATTCAAGAACAGCATCATCCTCAAGTTTTGTGGGTGGTAAAATGGGCAGACTAACAGGTGAAATGCAGAACAGGGACGATGTACATGTTTTGTTAGTGAAGTGCACTTTACCAAGGAATATCATGGTCCTGACACATACCATACTGTGTCCCTTACGTAGAGCAACTTGTATGGTTCTGTTCATAGAAGGTCTATACTACATGACACCATAATCACAACCTCTTAGCAGAAGAAATCTCGACAAAGCCAAAAAGAATGTGGGGACAAAGGCCCAAAAACAGGGACACATTTTAAATATTGCTTTTTTATAAACTTACAAAGTTGCTAGAATAAAAGGTTTAGTGCTAACAAGGATTTTCTGAAGGATATGAAGTCTAAAACTCAGATGTCAGTCATTATTTAGTGATTTCAATCCTCAGTGATTTGCAGGAAAACCACAGATTTTATGAGGAATAGACCAACAATATGAGGCAACAAGCTGGACATTCTGCAGAAATCTGGACAGTTGAGCGTTATGCATGGCATTGCCCCACTGTCTGAGAAATGAATGATTTCCATTGCTGTTAATGTTTCTGAACACAGTGCTGACATGAATGAAGGCTTTCATACTCTTTAGACACATGACCAGCAAATGTTTATACATTGAAATCCCAATCCTGGATCCATATTAGTAGACCATTTCCCATCAAGTTGATGTCATAATAATAAGCCTTTTCACTGCTTTTAAAAGATGCATTTTCAGTCAAGATGGAAGCAGGTATCTCTCAAGGTCAGAGTTTCAGTGCACATTGTAGGTGGGGGTTTCAGTCTCATGCCCTCCAATCTGTGTTCGAAGATGTTAAGACCTGTATGTAATACTGAACAATGTGTGTGGTGATTATCTAATGGTCTCTAGAAACTTTTATGAGCAATGCATATCGCTGCTAATTGAAGAGTAAATCATTCATTCTTTCCCATTTCTGTTTGTGGGCGAGGAGAACTGGACCCAGAACTGAGCCATGTGTGTTAAGTGGATACACAGACTTGAGAAGCAGTGGAAGGAGAGAGGTATTTTGATTACTTTTTTCTAGTTTATGAAATGAAATGCATCTGCTTCTGTTTACAGGCCTGTTTTTTTTGCTGTTGTTGTTACAATAACATGTATAATGGTTAGAATGCAACAATACCCACCATGCATCACCGACATAATGCATCAGAGATACTGTAGGTGCAGCTAATATTGGGTAAGACAGCGATTCAGGTCATAGTCGGCAATAGGTCCCCAGCCATGTCCCAAGACTCGCAATCCAAGTTCCTAAGCAATACGACCAAGTAGAAAGATCCAACACAGTTTTATTACCCTTCTCTAGCGCCTCGGCTCACGCCTTCTAGGAGAATGAGTATCACAAACACTTCCAGATTATTTATACCATACAATAACCTTAATTACAAAGCCAATAAAACAATTTAACAATCAATGAATCAATTAATTTACAATGTATTTCATTCATAAAAATACTCTCCAATTGCATTCTACATTAATACCACTGGGTGTCAGTGTGTTATACTTTAATATAAAAACTGTTTCCTTATGTAGCAGCTTTTGTTTAACTAAATTACTATCATCATTATTAGTTATTATCTGTTCCAAAACTGTTGCCAATAAACCCTCAGGTAGACTATTGTGATAATCTCTAAAATGTACTGCTAAAGGGCTTTCTAATTTATTATTTTTTATGTCTCTGACATGTTCCTGAAGTCGGACCTTGAAAGCTCTTTTACTTTCCCCTGTATAAAACAATCCACATGGACACTTTATAGCATAAACTATTGCTATTGAGTTGCAAGAAAAAATTCCACAAGGTCTAAAAACCCTACCATTAATACATTCAAATGTTTTACTTACATATTTACACGAAATGCACTTCCCACACTGAAATGTTCCCATTAAGGCTATCTCTATTGGTAAGTTAACATTTGGACTGGAGTACTTAGCATGTACTAACATGTCCTTAAGATTTCTCCCTCTTTTATAAGAAAATGTAATACTTGTTGGAATAATTTCTACTAAGTCTCTATATTTAAATAAAAAAGGCCAATATTTTTGTACTGCTTTTTTGACTTCTTCTGTCATTAAATCATATGACAAGACAAAAAACATCTGTTTATCAAAACATTTATTTTTTTCTCCTTTCTTTATCTTACTTTTTTTATTTTTATTTGCCTGAAATCCTTCATTCTTAGCTCTTTGTAAGGATAACATAACTTCTTTTTCATTATAATTTCTTCTTATGAATAAATCAACGGTCTTTCGTAGTTCTATTTCCAATTCATTACTATTATTGCACAGCCTCATAATTCTAATAAATTCTCCATACGGTAAAGATTTTATAAGGTGAGAAGGATGGTGACTTAATCCATCTAAGAAATGTAAATTTTCAAATTTCCTATAAACTCTTGTAACTATCTTACCATTACTCATCCCCTCCAAAGTCAAATCCAAAAAATTAACTTTACTACCCACTTGAAAATCATCAAATTCCAGTCCAAATTGATTTTTTTGTAAATCTTTTTTAAAAATTTCTAACTCACCTATGCCACCCCTACAAATAAAAATGAAATCATCAATGTATCGATAATAACTTATTACATATTTCTTATAAAATTCCAAATGATACAAAAAATCAATCTCAAAACAATTCATCAAAATATTTGCATACATCGGGGCAAAACTTGCCCCCATGGCTGTACCTTTTAGTTGATGAAATAACTGACCATCAAAATAAAAATAATTGTTCTTAAGACAAAATTCCACTAAGTCTATAATATAAAATGACTGAGGGCTGTCACCTAATGTTTTTCTTAAAGCTTGCAAACCATACTCATGTTTTATACTTGTATATAGGCTTTTTACATCAGCTGTAAACCAAAACATACCCTCAGTCCATTTTATTAAAGATATCTTATTCAAGAATTCAAAACTATCTCTAATATATGATGTCTGTTTCTTCACATAAGGGTACAAAAAACTGTGCAAAAAAATCCCCATATTATGTAAAAAATATTTACATGCTGATACAATAGGGCGTCCCGGAGGACAATTCACATTTTTGTGTACCTTCGGTAAACAGTAAAACAAAGCTATCTCATGATTATTAATCTTAAATTTCTTCGTTATATCATCTTTTGAAAAATATCCTAACCTCAGCCCTTTATAAAGTAGCTCATCAAATTGCTTCAAAGCATTATTATAAACTACGATATCACATTTACTATATGTACTAATGTCGTCAAGATGTTTTAAGCACATCTGTACATATTGGGTATAATGCATAAGTACTACCTTATTACCCTTATCAGCGGGTTTTATTATCAATTCATGTTTTTTGACTAAAATTTGTAAAGCTTGCCATTCTAATTTAGTCAAATTGTATTTGATCCCATATTTATTCTTACAAAAATCCTTATATAACATTTCTACAGCAAAATTTAACATAGCTGAGAAGCTTTTAATACCTTCATGTGTAAAAGGAGGAACAAAATCACTTTTCACATTAATTTTAGATGTATCTAATTTACTATATGCACTATAACTATTTATATCTACATAATCTGATGAACAGGAATAAAAACTATCATCTGAATCACCAGAGGAATCAGTAGAAACCATAGTATTGTTTTCATTGCACACACTGTACATACTTTTATCATGAAAAAAAGCAGCTAAATGCAGTTTTCGTATAAACTTGTAAACATCACTTTTCAAAACATATTCACGTGGTAATACAGTTGGAACAAATTTTAAGCCATTACTTAAAACTGAAATAATTTCATTGCTTAAATCCATACCACATAAATTGATAATGTAAGAAGAATCCACATCACTGTCTTGAAATACAGAAAAAATGTCACTAGTTTCGTCTAGTTCGTTTGTACCTTTGCGTATAAGCGCCAGCGAAAGGTCTCTGTACGTATTCTGTTTCCCTTTCACTCTCTCTGTATCGTTCACCGTCTCCAAACCCATTCCGCTTTGCTTTCTGAAACGATTGCTGGAACTCCACAGGATTCTGTGCTGCTGGTAAACTGGGAAAGGTGGGGGTTTCAGTCTCATGCCCTCCAATCTGTGTTCGAAGATGTTAAGACCTGTATGTAATACTGAACAATGTGTGTGGTGATTATCTAATGGTCTCTAGAAACTGTTATGAGCAATGCATATCGCTGCTAATTGAAGAGTAAATCATTCATTCTTTCCCTTTTCTGTTTGTTGGTGAGGAGAACTGGACCCAGAACTGAGCCATGTGTGTTAAGTGGATACACAGACTTGAGAAGCAGTGGAAGGAGAGAGGTATTTTGATTACTTTTTTCTAGTTTATGAAATGAAATGCATCTGCTTCTGTTTACAGGCATGTTTTTTTGTTGTTGTTGTTACGATAACATGTATAATGGTTAGAATGCAAGAATACCCACCATGCATCACTGACATAATGCATCAGAGATACTGTAGGTGCAGCTAACATTGGGTAAGACAGCGATTCAGGTCATAGTCGGCAATACGTCCCCAGCCATGTCCCAAGACTCGCAATCCAAGTTCCTAATCACCCTGGAGAATATTAGGAGGGATCTCAACTTTTTGGAGATTTGGGAATTAATATTCTGTAAAGAATCTCCACGGCAATACCCAGATTTGCTCTGAGATACTGCACAATGGAGCATCTTATACCGAGCCAACAGATATTGCCAATATACTGGCCGACAGATTCAATGCCAACTTTACCCCTCTCCCCCCTCAAAGGACCAATCACAATACCACTAGATTGCCAGGCACCCAGTATTACTGCTGCACAGGTTAAAACAGCACTGTCCAAGGCCAAGAATACAGCTTCTATGGGACCTGACAGTATCCCTGGTTATGTTATACATGAACTACAGAGTGAACTGTCACCTCACCTGTGTGCCCTATTCAATCACAGCCTCACCTCAGGCTTTGTCCCTACCAAATGGCTCACTGCTATAGTTATCCCTCTCCACAAAGGAGGAATGACTACAGACCCTGGGAACTATTGCCCCATTAGCCTGATGAGTCTGATAGGCAAAGCTATGGAATGCATTATCATGGACCTAATAAACAAGGATATAGGGATTCTCCAAAGTCTGGATCCCACACAGTTTGGTTTTGTGAAGGGTAGATCATGCCTGCTCAACTTGGTCAACTTCTTTGAGTCAGTCTCCAGAGCTGTGGATGAAGGCAAGGTGGTTCATACAGCCTACCTTGATCTGGCTAAGGCTTTTGATACCATTACCCACTCAGGAATCATAGAAAAACTCACTAGGCTTGCCATTAACCCCTATATCACTAGGTGGGTTGCAAACTGGTTCACAGATAGAACCCAGAGTATGAAAGTAGCTGACTCCAAGTCAGACTGCTGACTAGTCACGAGTGGAGTCCCACAGGGTTCGGTCCTGGGTCCTCTCCTGTTTGGTATCTACTTCTCTGAAGTCCAGGCTAACACAAAGGGACCCTGGCTGACAAAGTTTGCAGACAACTGCAAGTTGGGAGCTATTATTAACTCCCCAAATGATGTTGACATCCTACAGAATGGCCTCACTGAGACCAATGACTGGTTCAGAACCATGGTCTTAAGCTCAATGCCAAAAAATGTGTTGTCATCCCCTTTGGGAAAAACCCGGTTTCCATGAATTATCACATTGATGGTAGTCCACTGAACACAGACGGTGTTATATGAGATCTGGGAAGACAGGTTGGCAGCAATCTCTGTTTTGATCACCGCATTGCTACTGTGGTCAGAGAGTAGTTCTATGTTGCACATCTCATTACTAAGGGTTTTCATCCAGGAAAAAAGAGGTCATTGTCTCCCTCTACTCTTCCCTCATTAGTCCATTCATCGTGTATAATGCCCCATTTGGCATGTACCTCACTAGAGACCTGCAACAACTGGAGAGGCCACAAAAGTACCTCACAAAGAGGACCCTAGGCCTTAAACACTTGTCCTATATGGACAGACTCAAAAAACTCCAACTGTTCTCTGTCTCATATCTCTGCTTGACTTACAAAACCATGTGTGACCCAGCTCTGTTAGAAATGCTACACCTAAAGAAATCCCAATCCCTCTGTACAACACACTCCAGAGACCTCATCCTCATTACCACAATTAACAGAACATTCTAGAGGGACAGGTTCATAACGCAGAGATTGCCCATGCTATGGAACAGACTTCCCATACATGTCAAGCAGAGCACCTTGCTGACCCTCTTCAAGAGAAATCTTGACGAGTAGATGGGAAACAGAAAACTCCAGGGCCATTAGCCTAGTACACACCTATGAACCTATAAGATAAGTAAAATCATTATACTATAGCTGCACTTATAACTGTAATTGAAAACTAAAAATGTTGAATTATCATGTACTATTGAGGCATTGTTTCAGGACACAGGTTTTGAATTGTACTCCACAACAAAAATAACAGTTGGGTTCTTGTATCTGTCAGCCATAGGTTAAGGTGGGCATTTAACATACAACTCTTAGTATTTTAGTTGCTAATTACTATGCATGGGTTGGCATATGTGTATTTGTCAATGTATTTTCTAGTTATTGATTTGTTGTGTATTGCTTCCCTTTTCATGGACTGCATACATCTTTTTAGACTGTGTAGCATGTCCTCCAGTTTAACATTGCACCTATAACAGCTTAGGTGTTTCTGCTAAAACAGAGTTATAGCTTATATTTACTGACACTTGCAGAGATAAACATTTGTTTGCAACAGTCCATAATCCGCAAGCATCTTTATGATGTTTACATTTTGCAGGACACTTACTGGTAATATTTTTTGGTACAGTATGCATAACAGTTTTACCCATAAAATACTATTAGTACCAGATATATTAGATTCTTATATGTCACAAGCTGTGGTGATTGAACATATAAAATATTTGTGCTGTTGTATTCATTGTATTGATGTGTATTCAGCAAAGTATTATGCTGTCTGTCTTAGATGTTTGTCATATGGCTTGCCTATTGTTTACAATATTGCCATATCACCTTCTCCTCATTTTAATAAGGACACTTGTTGACTGTTCCTATAAATCATTAGATCCAGAATGTACAATCTCTTAATTTGAGCATTCATACATTCTTACAAAACTAATGACCTGGGTATCTCTAAGCCTATACAATTGTTCGCAAAAGAGTTCCGACATCCTGTTTATGAATAGGACATTTAGGGCCAGACATTTATGAAGTAAATCTGTCCATAATGGACGTGTGTCAGCCCGTGTGTAAATTGTCATCATATTCATATTAGGTTCTGCTATGATATACATGTGACTGTTCTGCATGATAGACATTTGCTTTTCTTTTATGTTATTTTTTGCACTTGACCTTCACAGAGCATGGGACCCATGCACATCCTCCTATCAGATGAAGAGCACATGCCAGGCCATCACAAGAGATTTCCAAGGATGATGGTGATGATGACATTGATGATGAAGATTGACCCACCCCTGCCTTAGTCGTCATGCCTGCACCCCATAGGAGATGATGACATGACTGGAATCAAGACAATTATCATGAGGAGATACAGGAATTCATGACCATATGTTCTGAACACAGATGAAGAACATGATGGAGTCCTTCTCCCAAGATAGCTTGTGACATCATTCAGGAGTCTCAAGCCCATCTGTCTGGTCCTGCTGGTCCATAAGTACTGACTGTGTGCTTCACTTGTGTTATGCTGCCAACATGGTGATTCCCATAAAATTGGTTGGATTGTATATGGACTCTTGTGCACGCATACCATGTATCTGTCATGCTTATGTGTTACTGTTGTGTGACATTTACTTCTGTTGCAATGTGTGCATGACACACATTAACATATTAAACTTTCCTCCCCACATTCAACTGTCCATGCATTGTGGTAGTTAACCTGCAGCTAGTGCTGCAATTTGTAGCCTGTAAACGTGTTTTACTGGGGCAAATGACAGACAACATTTGTTGCCCATACTCCATCACTAACACTGTGATATGGCTTGGAATTGGGTATTGCTATATCAGGTATGTGCAACAGACAGACATGTCATTCCACATGTGTTTTGGATGACAGTTGTCATGATGTTCCACTGGCATGATGTGGTGTTGTTTGCCAAGTGGGATCATATACAGATATATCCTGTCTATGTCCAGTCCTCATTTTCTGACTGCATCAGACAGCAATGTAGTATTAAACTATACACAGTATTACGTATAATCCATTCTTTTACAGGTCATTACTTTGTGTTTGGTGTATGTAAAATTTCTACATCCATTACTCATTGCATAAGTTTACACCTTACACAAATAGCTGCATACATTAACTGAATGTACGTGTGTGCACATAGTCGAATATATACTGACACACAATTGTACCTTTGACATGTGAGCATCGCTGACTTACTGCTGATGTGTTGTAATGATGCTCACAGGAGTGTCCTCTGCTCAGTAGTGAGCATGGTGGTTGATATATATACTTGTGTTTGTTTATTCAGCATTTGCATGACAGTATACATGTATGTGCTTCAAATTCTTAGCTTGTTTACCTATGTTTACAAGCCAAGAACACAGCAACCATGGGACCTGACAACATCCCAGGCTGCCTTCTACATGAACTACAGAATGAACTGGCACTCCACCTAAGTACCATGTTCAATCATAGCCTCACCTCAGGCTTTGTGCCCATTGAATGGAGCACCAAGACAGTTATCCCACTCCAAAAAGGAGGGGCCACAACAGACCCCGGGAACTACTGCCCCATTAGCCTGACGAGCCTGGTTTGCAAGGCCATGGAACGTATCATCATGGAACTCATAAACAAAGACATTGGAGATCTCCAAACTCTGGACCCCACACAGTTTGGGTTTGTAAAATGCAGATCATGTCTCCTAAACCTGATAGACTTCTTTGAAGTAGTCACCAAAGCCATAGATGAGGGTAAGGTGGTTCACACAGCCTATCTAGATCTCACCAAGGTGTTCGACACCATCCCCTACTCTGGAATTATAGATACACTCACTAAACTAGGTATAAATCCCTATGTCACAAGATGGGTTGCCAACTGGCTTACTGACAGAATCCACACTGTGAAAGTAGCAGACTCCAAATCAGACTTCAGACCAGTGACAAGTGGAGTACCACAGGGTTCAGTCCTGGGTCCTTTCCTGTTTGGTATCTACTTCTCTGAAGTACAGGCTAACACAGAAGGTCTTTGGCTAACTAAATTCACAGATGACTGCAAACTAGTAGCCATAATCAAAACTCCTAATGATGTGGACATCCTACAAAAGGGCCTCACTGATACAGATGCCTGGTGTCAAAGCCATAGTCTCAAGCTCAATGCCAAAAAGTGCATTGTCATCCCCTTTGGTAAAAACTCTGTACACATGAACTATCACATAGGCGGTAGTCTACATAACACCGAAAGTGTGATAAGAGACCTTGGGGCACAGGTTGACAGTAGTCTCTCCTTTGATAATTACATCGCCACAGTGGTCAGGAAATCCTTCTACCTCATCACAAAAGGTTTCTCATCCAGAAAAAAAGAGGTCATTGTTCCCCTCTACTCATCACTCATTAGACCCATTATAGAGTACAATGCCCCTTTTGGTATGTACCTCACAAGACATCTACAACAACTGGAAAGGCCACAAAAATACCTCACAAAGACCTTAAACAGATGCCTTATGCAGACTGTCTCAAAAAACTCCAGCTTTACTCCGTCGCATATCACCTACTCAGAGGTGATCTCTGCTTAACATACAAAGCTATGTCAAACCCAGAGCTGTTCGACATGCTCCACTTAAAGAAATCTCAATCCCTCTGAGCTACACGCTCTAGGGACCTAAACCTTGTCACCACAATAAACAGAACATGTTGGAGGGATAGATTCCTGTCCCAGAGACTTCCCATACTCTGGAACAGACTACCTATCTATGTCAAACAGAGCTCCTCTTTGGCACTCTTCAAGAAGAATCTTGATGACTGGATGGGTAATAGGAAATTCACCCCGGGGATCACTTCTGTGGTTCTGCTTGACAGGGGCACAGGAAAATAATTTTCTTGGGTGGCGAAAGCCAGGGTACCTTTTTGGCTAGGCTTGTATAGGCCCTAGGACCAATAGCCTAGTACCTACCTATGAACCTATGAACCTATGTTGATGTCACATGATTGCACATTACAATGTATGTGTGTTTTATACATGTCCAGTCCTGTGGACATCAGCAATCAGTTTGACCATTTGGCATAAATTTTCCATTTGGTTAAATGCATTTCTGTTTGGCTTCTATGCCACCTTTTGTGCTGAACTATGCATTTGCAGTGTATCAACCTACCTTGTCCTGCTTTACCCAGATATGAGCTCTGGTTGTCCACCTACCTTTCACCTTCATATTTCACTATTATTTTTGTAGATATGTTTGCTTTTGTTGCAACTACTGACCATTGCCATGTATTAGTTTGACACAGTGAACATGTGCCAAATGTATGGCCATTTTACAATGCGGGACATCTTCACACAAGTCACTGGCTACTGCTTGCAATATGTCCTTGTTGTCATTAAACGTGTGTGCTATGCAGTGTACTTTTTTCACATTCCTGTGTACAACCTGCTGTATTTATTAGGCTATACTGTTACATTTTTGAAGATATTCTTATATGTCATTGGTGTGTATAAGTGTATCAACCTTGTTATCATGCACATTCCATTTAAACCAATGACTGACATACATGCACATCTACACCTGTCTGTTGCCATTGACATGGCATATGTGTGTAACATATAAACATTACATTACATGTTTGTTTGGGTTGTGTACACCTACATATATATGTAGCAGGCTTTGTTGTTTGTTTTTTGCAATATTTTTGTTTGGCACTGTGCTTGGTTGTCTGCCTTTCATAAGCATGGTCGTAGGTTTGGTTTCTGTCTTCTGATGGACCTATCTAGAATTTGTAGTCCTGCATTTGCTCATCTGTGATGTTGCTTGGCTTACACCTGCATTGCTGATGGACTAATCGGATATGTGGTTATTTATTCAATCTGTGCTGTGATATTATTTATTACCCTAGAACTCATCCACTATAGATCATACACATCCAGACTGCCAAGCAGTTTGCAACATGTCATAACATGACATTGCATAGGTAGGTATGTTTTTCTGCATTTCTCTATGGCTAATATGCATTCCCACCCTGTCTGTAAACTTTACTTTGCCAGTGTTGTGCAGTGTAACATCTATGTAACTTACCTGTCCTTATTGTTTTTTTCCAACCTTTGTCTGTCTTGTGTTGTGTTATTTGTTCTATTGTGTACCTGCTGTGATGTCCGTCTTCTCCTCTTTCCTTATGTCTACCTTTCCTTCTATTCTTAAGAAAAAATGGGGCCTATTCCCACCAAAAAAAATGCCCATGCCCCTCTGACTTTCCCTCAGATTTTCTTATGCACACTTCTCAATTGTACAGATTTTGCAGACTGTCCAGATTTTTGCCTCATATTTTTGGTCTATTTTTATAAAATTGTAGTTTTCTGGAAAATTAGTGGCATATTATTAAAGACTGAAGTTAGAAAATAATGACAGACATTTGAACTGCAGACTTCATTTAATTTAAAAATTGTCCCTATTTTGGGCCTTTGTCCCACTTTTATTTATGGCTTTGTCCAGATCTCTAAGAGGTTGAGAGGTACGCTTACATGTGTTATGAAAATATCCATAGTTGTCTCTGAGCTTACTGGAATGATTGCTGTCAATATATATTATAAATTACATTGCAGCTTCAAAGCCATAGTTGTCTGTAATGTTTCTGAGTATATTTTGGAAAATATATGTTATTAATGCCATGAAGCTTACACTGGGATAATTGGCATGCTTTTTTCTTGTTTGTTTATGGTATCATAACGGAGTCAGTTATATTCCATTATTCCATAGATGTCCTTAACCTTACTGGACAGATTCTGTCATATATATATATATATATATATATATATATATATATATATATATATATATATATATATAGATATATTGAAAAACAGTTGTCCAATCATGTTGTACATTAACATAGTTACAGAAAGATGATCATGGTATTTGGTGGCAGTCCATATAGCTGAACATTTAGAATATCAAACATCTGTCATGCCGACAGACGTGACTGAAGCATATGAACACAGAATGCTGGCATTACTTCATGGGGGGGGAGTCATAGATGAGAGTGATAATTTGCCCTTTCCTTGTTGTTGTGTGATCTTGAAGATGGTATATATAATTAGCCAGTGATGTGGGTATTATGGGGGCTTGGCCTCTTGTTTTTTTTTAATTTTTGTTTTACTTTCTTTGAGTTTCAGTTCTTTGGGATTGATGTTTTGATGTGTGACCTTGTGATACTTTGATATTTTGAAGTACACACATATATATTTTATATATATTGTATACATAGATAAATAGATATAGATTTATGCAGACACACACACACACACACACACACACACACACACACACACACACACACACACACACACACACACACACACACACACACACACACACACACACACACACACACACTTGATTTTGCACATCTAAATATTTAGTGTTTTTGTGGCTTTGTCAAAGGCAATTTGTGTGGATGCCTTTGAGGAGAATCAAAATTACTGACCCAAATTGTCATGAGTAAACTGAGTGGCTCCACTGTTTAGGTAGGTTGAGTGGAGTAGTGGAAAATCATGGGGGTTATAGTCTGGTACTGAACAACATTAGTTTATTTATTTACTTTAATATTCTAGGATATTTAAATATTTGAAAATCCTTATTTCAGAGAGAATATGAGGAAAATGGTTGACATTTTTATGTCTAGTAAATACATATTGGTGATGACTGTAATATATAAATTATAACAGATACTCATTTTATAATAACCAGTGTAAGCTAAAGAGATTAATTTTAACACTTGTTTTCTTTCAGGACTCTTACACACCCTAATCAATTTAAGACAGCCACCAAAGAGCACTTTAAAGGTCACTGGTCCTGCCACTGCACTCTCCCTGCTTAAACACCCCCTACTTCTCATACCTTTATCTACTTTCTGTCCTTAACTCACTCTTCTCACTAGCTCTCTCTAATCTTCCTTGACTACTCTTTCTACTGTCTTCTAAAATCTATTAAGCAAATTGCCTCAGAGAAACATTCTATTGTAAATGGCTTGCCTTCATGCAACTACATCATGATAAAACTGGGTTTTTGAAACCACTTACCCCAAAAACTATACTCATCTTAATGACATATTTCTTTTTATACATCTTGAAATAGTTATGCTATACTCCTGATTATTGACACTGTATAACATTGTATTGCTACTTAATGCTTTGTAATAATCCTGTAACATTGCTGTTTAATGCTAATTTATAATGAAAATTGTATAATATGTTGGAGCTTTTCTCCCCGGGTCTCGGCTGAAAAAGGGCTCTTCAGCTCAGTCGGACAATCCCGGTCAACAAATGTAAAATAAATAAATACATTTCTGTTTCATGGTCATTATACCATATCATACATGTTAAATATTCATCTGGTAGATACAATGGTCCATTCGTTTAATATTATTAAGGTATACTTTTCTCTTCAACATTCCTCACAGGAATGCAAAATAAGGAAATCAAGCATTACCCAATGAATCATGTAAATTAAGGGACATCTTGAAGTCAGATTGGCTCACACTACATTGAACTGAGACGATATCCTGTAATAACTTCCAATAGGATCCTAAACTAAGACTCAGTACCATCAGCTGTTAAAACTATTTGTAAGTTTAATTTTACACAAAATCACAAAACTCATGCCAGTAAGGAACTCAAACCAGTGGTATATTTCTGCTTGACTTTCCCTGGGGAGGGTAAGCAAGAGACATACCACTATCACCTTAAATCCAAATGCTGCTTTAAGAGCAGTTAGAAATGTATCTGTATTTGTGAAATCAAATCAGGTTTGTCTCTGGCTAATGCAACAGAATTTCATCTTTGTTACTAAACTGTTATGTATACTTAAACTGTCTGTAACTGGAGCTTTAATCCTCGGGTCTCCACTGAAAAAGGGCTCCTGGCCCAGCTGGGCTAACCTGGTTAACAAATATCAATACATAAATAAATAAATAAATAAACAAATAAATAAATAAATAAAATCACTCTTTATTAAAAATAATAATTCTGTTTACACACCACACACATAAAATGCAAAACTATTTATAATATATACATTAATATGGACATTTTATTTGTACTATCTACCAAGCTATACCATGCTATGCTATGCTGTGCTATAATTTCACCCCTCCACCACCTGAACCAACATGTTTCCTGCTGACAGCATGGTCTATATGCCTTCAATAAGCTATCCATATTGAGGGGGTTAAGAAGTGCTGCTGTCATGCTTTAAATAGTTGTAGCCCATATTGTACAATTCTTGCCTTTTCCAATCATGTCTGGAATCCTATTCAGCCTCTTAGAATTACCACATCCCATGATTGTATCATTGCGATTTGGGACTAATTTTGTGTGACTTGTACACACACTTTTTTGACTCCTTTGTTATTCTTTTTAAGACATTCCTTTACTAGTTCCAGTACATCATTCCACCATGTCTCTGTTCTGAAATTCTGCAAGCATTCAAGTTAACTTTGTCTCCTGGAATAATACGAATATGATTTTGAATCAGAGTTGTTTTGACTGGTAACTCTGAAGACACTTCTTTTCTCCTTAACAGAAGTTGTTTTTTTTTTTTTTTTAATTTCTTGATTCGGTGACTTAGATAGTAAATCACCTACCTGAACTGCAAGAGCAGAGGCCAGTTTTCTTTGGAAAACTAACTATATAGGTTTGTATTGCCTTCTAAACATTGATATGATATATCTGTTCTACCTGTTTCTTACCAGTATGTCAGACTCTATAGACTCTATAGTTTACATCAGTTACTTCTAATGGACTCAACGATTTAGCCTAAACTTTTCCTGTTGAGGTGATCAAAACTAACAAATGACCTTCAACTCTAAATTCTCTAATCTTTACATTTCTATTATACGTTTCTTGTTTGTAGGCTGGGCTCTTTTCTTACATTCTCAGATTCTGGGGATCACCTCTTTTGGTATATGTTACATGTTGGTATACTGCTCTATATAGCTGTCAACCTTCCATCTCCAGATTGTGGAACACTATCTCTCATAATGTGGAACAAATAGGAAAAACATAGAACACTTAAAAACAACTTATTAACAACTTCATATAGGAAGCTAACCATGTGGTTAAATGTACTGGTTTATATTTCAAAATCAAAGCACTCATTTGATAAATAAATATGATTCAATATTATTTAGCACAGATGTTTGTCAAAACATTATTTAACAATGAATGTGTGACAGATTCTTTCAATGTGGAATGGCATGGAATATGGACATTTTCAGATGCAAAATGAGAGAAGTCTGATTGAGAGGTATGGTGCACTTTTAAATTTCTCTTCTCAGGTTTCTTTGCAATATCTAACAAATATGAATATGCTGCCATACGATAAATCTGAAAGACTGAATGTTTTTCAGCCTTCTGGTACTTCTCTATTGACAAGCAGGAGGCATGTTATTAAATGGTCCTAGTAATGGAAGTCATAGGTTAATAAGAGGCTCTTGGTCTTGTGTACTATTACAAGCCTAGCCAGCAACCAGAGGTTAGAATCAACCTCTGTAATTTTTATCCAAGAAATACACACCTTAACCATTATACCAACCCCTCCCTGACATATTTTTAATGCTTTTTCATTACTCTGAATAGACTTTAAAATTAAGGTAAAACAATCAATTATAACATTCATCTGGGGATGGTACACCAAGTTTGATTTTTTTTAATTACTTGATAAAGCATTGGAAGTTTGTCACTTTGCTGCAACAGTTCAGCTCACTAAGGGTGGAGAAAATTATGTTTAAAACATGTGGCCTTCTTTTGGGTATTTATATACATTATATGTGTTGGCGCCCCACAGTAAGATGCTGTCCGGTTTGATTCTCAGCAAGAGTGTCTTCTGCATGGAGACATGCGTGAATGGGCGTACCTTCGTTGAAGGTTGTGAGCCAGGGCTGGTAACTCGGCACATTAAAATCAACTACCAATCATTAGCGGACTAGAGTTCCACTGTGGCGACCCCTAACCGGGAAAAGCCGAAAGACACAACAACAACAATATGTATATATATATATATATATATATATATATATATATATATATATATCTATATATCTATATATATTTATGTATATATATATATATATATATATATATATATATATATATTTAGATATATATATATATATATATATATATATATATATATATATATATATATATATATATATATGGATCTAGTTTACATGGTCGACATGTCATAAAGTCGAAGACTATATGGCTGAGACCATATGATCGACTTTTGAAACGTCAACCATGTAAAAAAAAAAAACACAACAATCACTTAGCTTCACATTGCTAGCCCCCCTGCACCCCCTGGAACTTAAATATACCAACTCCAAAATTGCACTACAGTGTGGAAGATGGAAATATTTCCATTCCGCACTGTACAGAGATGCCCGTTCTGCATGGTCAATGTTTCAAAAGTTGATCATATGGTCTTGACTATATGGTCTTCGACTTTATGAAATGTCGACCATTTGAGGGGGACCCACACACACACACACACACACACACACACACACACACACACAGACACACACACATATATATAAATATATATATATATATATATATATATATATATATATATATATATGGGTTCCCTTCACATGGTGTCATCTCTCTCGATTCAATGCCACTCTCATTCCTTCTTCTTCACTCATGTCTGATTGTTACAGGTCTTCCCTCATGCAATCCATCAATCTCTTTGCAGGATGCCCTCATTTCCTCTTTCCTTATTTCTGTCTCTCTCACAGTTTCTTCACCAGTTTGTCTTCTAATTTTCTGCACATGTGTTGGTCTTGACCTTCTCTGCAACCGGAGTTACTTGGGCTTCTGCTCTGGTGTTCCCACTTTTTTGTCTCTTCCATATTGTGCATCTTAACACCCATCTCAATCACTTCTAGCTTACTCAGCTGATCTGCCTTTATGTGGAGGTTTCTGTACCATACATCATCCATATGAAGCAGAGTTCCTCCCTAACCCTAGTCAAGAATAACTTGGAACAGGAAATTCATCCCTGGTTTACAACGTATCTCCCTAATGGACACAGGCAGCCTGTAAATGGTTCTTTTTCAGGACTCTGCTTGTAAATGTTTCACTTCCCAAGACCCTGCTTACACTTATCAAAGGTACCAGAACTTGCCATAGATTTGGAATGTATGGCTAGGCTTAAAAAGGTCCTTGTGGTCATTAGCCTAGTAAACATCTATGAACCTGTACAGTAGTGCTTATCATACCATTGTTTTGCACACCTTACTTTTCAGCTTCTTTGGGATTCTACAGTTATACACTGCCCCTGAGACTCTGTGCCAGTTGGCTGCAGCTTCTCTGTTTCTAGCTTTGATCTCATCTTTCAGACTTCACCTCTCCTCAACTACTCCTCCCAGAAACTTAAAGTTGTTAACCTGTTCCATTATTTCCCTTCTATCTCAATTGTCTACTTCTTCTGATTTTCCACATTTTCTGCTATTACAGCTGTATTATCTGTACTCCGTTTCATCCCACGTGCCTTCAGTTTTGCATTCCATTCCCCTATACTTTGCTAATGTTCTTGCTCAGTGTCTGCATATAATGTCACATCATCTGCATACAGCAGGTTTGTTGATCTGTCCACTCCAGTCTGTTTGCTGATGTAGTCCATCACCAGTATGAACAGCAGTGGGCTTAAACCCTGGTGCACACCCTTTCTTACAGTGAGATCAAACACTATTCATATTTGAGTCATTAGGTCCTTGTACACAATCTGCACTAATTCTGCCAATATTTCTGGGACTTCATTCCTTGCAGGACTGCCCAAATCAGATTTCTTGGGACATTGTCATATGTTTTCTCCAAGTTAAGGCATGCCCAGTTGGGATTTTTTGTCTTGTCTAGCTTCTACTCAAATATCTGTCTCACTGCAAACATTGGGTCACTTTTGATGCATCCTGATCTGAATTTGAACTGTTCATCTCCCATCTAATTTTCTGCTACTCTGTGTATTCATATATATAGATATACATATACATATACATACATACATACATACCATACATACCAAACATACATATACAGGTGTAGTACTCCACAGTGAATGGACACATCAATATCCGTAGCATCAATGTCAAAATGTTAAAAAATGGAACATTGACAGATACTGTGCATGCTCCAAGGATTACACCATAACAGACAAAACCAAAAATAATATTTTTTTCAGGGAGGCAAGCTATAGTCTTTATGTAAAATTGACCTATCTAAATGTATCAAGTCACATTTTCACTTATTTATCTTGGACAGCATCTCTCTGCCCCTAATATCATCAATGCACTGTATGTTTTGTTATGTGTTATACTAGACTAAAACAATGCTTCTGCTGAGGCTATTTATAATATAAAATGCATGATGGCTTGTTAAGGAGTATATTAGATGAACCTCTCAACAAATATTTGCTGTAGCACTATGTTAATTAAAATTAAGAGTAGCCTGTATTATACTTCCACTATAAACTCTTCTGCAAAGACTGAGCAGTTTGTTGTCTCGTCTTGTGTTTAACTTTAGCCAGTGCAGTTCATAAATACCATGTCTGAGCTTTGCAAATACGTTTGTAACTGGGTGCAGTGTAAAATATAACAACAACAATAATAATAATAATATGTTCTGCATCAATCTTTCATATACTAATTGTGTATGTTTTTTTTATTTACTGTATGACTAATTAATAATAGCTGACAATAAAAAAAATGTTATTTGATTTTATTTGTTAAATAGAATATAGCACAGATCCAGCTGGACCATTTTAGATTCAGCTTGGGAGAATGGCCTGGTTAAATAAATTGCTCAGAAACATATGGTAGGCATATGGTGACAGAGAAAAAACTCTGGACTACATGAAACTGCTTGTTAACAGCTCATTGCCTTAATCCACTGAACAAACTGCTAGACTAAACATATAGTATACTAAGTAAACATGAATGATGCTGGCTATAGAACAGTTTACCTTTTTTTCATTTTATCATATTTTTCATTAATAAAAATTGATGTCATAACAGTGATTTTCTTTGACTAAGACTGTACACCAAGCATTCATCAGAGAGAATGAAGATTTAAAACTATTAATAAAATGCATGTTGGAGTTTAGAGTAAACCATTTGCAAATTGTGCGTCTATAACCACCTTCCTTCTCCGTCTGTGTACTGTGTGACTCTGACCAAGTGATTTATCTAGACAATGCTCCTAGTGTGTGTCTGGACAGTGGCAGCAGTACCAGGTAATTTTACCTGGTTACTAACCAAATAAAAATAAATAATGAAATACATATTAACCTCTCTGATGTCTACATGACAATCTAACTTTACTAGAAACAAATACAGAATTTATAACAATCTGACAAAAAAAAAACAAACAATAGCTATAACAAAATAAGTTAACTGCAATTAAACTGATCAATGTAAATTCTGACAATACTGTGAATGGCAATCAGTCTGTGATAATTAAATAAAAACAAAATTCAGTTTTTTTCATTGATCATTTTTTAAAAATACGTTCAGTGAGAGAAGGCTATAGGTTTATATTTGGTCTTAAATAGTTCATTGCTTGTTTTACAAAGGCAATACTGTTTACAAGATGATCTCTAATAAACATGAGTAATGTAGCAACACAAATCTATGAATTCAGCTGGCATAGTGACCTTGCAGATCATACATTCATATTTCCTGTTTGAGATTATCCATTGAAAAAGTTGCAGCTAAACACTGTAATACATCCCAAGGTCAGTGGCCTGCATCATTTCCTCCCATTGACAAGGCACTCATTTTTTTTTAGATTCTTGTCAGTAGACTATGATATCCCTCACATCTGTCTGTGGCTTTGCCGCTATTAACAGAAAATACAGCTTTAGCCTTAGTGTCATGTGTTCTATAAAGACAGGATTTTCAAGAGATTTGACAACTATCATATTTCTGGGTTATTCTCTCTATATCATGATGTAGTTTATTACTGTTAAGTAGTAGCTGTCTTGCCAACTTGAATAATGAAATCCTTTAGGCCAATATTTTACACAGTGATGCATTTAAGGAAGCAATCCTCCATAGGATGCCACTAAAACAATGGATGTCATAACAGAGATACCTGCATCATCAATCTTAAATACAGTGGTAATCAATCTGATTCTTTATATGGAAGAGAAGCATTACTTTATTTTGTTAAGCCATAAATATTTTCTTCTTTCTTTCCATGAAAACAGATAAATGTACATAGTTCAGAGATTATTTATATGAGTAGATCATACTATTATCAGAAAATAGTATAATGCTGAGCATTGTTTCACCACTACTTCTTGACAATTTCCAACTCATTTTAAGTATTTATTAAAGATACAGGACCAACTATGATGGTTTCCAGATTGTTATTCATTGTACAATGAAGTGACTACAAAAACATGCTAAATATTTATGCTGATGTAAGAGTTTTTAATCTACTGCTAATTATATTGTAATTATTTTACTGTTTTTGTTATCTTAATGTGCATGAATAGAAATGACACTTCTATGCGCATGCTGGAATTAATTTTATTTTTTATTATGGTTATGTTACATGCTGTGATATGCAGCAGAAAATTTCCAACCCAGTCTTGCCTCCATAAAGTGATGCAGCATATATGTGCATGCATTCATTGTCAGTGACACATTGTCTGAAAACCCCTGACACACCTGGAAGTGCTAGTTATACAAATGCTGTATACATCACATTTTCCATTATTTGTAATAGTTTTATAACTTTTATTATATTTGTTTGTGTAGTTCTATTTGCCTCAACACCTGGGTTGTGGCTGAAAAGGGTTTCTGGACGAGTCCACTTACCCACTTTGCAAACTGAAATTAACTAACTAACTAAAGCAAATAAATAGATGAACACACATACCCTCATCATTTAAGAAATCACTGAGATATTTGATGAACACTGTGATAGTGGATAAATCTTGTTAAGCATTAAACAGATATCTTACCTTGTATGCATTTTGCTCAGTTGTGGAATTGGAGTACACTCACAAAACTTCTCAACTTCATAAAGTACATTTTGCTTAAATAGTCACAAGGTAAAAGTATTCCTATTGTTCGATTTCTATGACTTTGTGCATCAGAACAGTTAATGCAATGTTATAGTGGAATATGTATGTATATATATATATATATATATATATATATATATATATATATATATATACACATATAGTGTGTGTGTGTGTGTGTGTGTGTGTGTGTGTGTGTGTGTGTATAGGTCAACTTCAGTAGACCAAAATCCCACTTACCTGACTTTCATAAGACTGAAATGAAAAACCCAAGCAAGGCTCATTATTCACCCCTTACCAACTAAGTGACTACGCAGCTCACTCTACTATTCAGGCATGACCAAAGGGCAATTTTAGGTATACTCTCCAGTCCAGCTGGTGAACCTGGGTATCCTGAGGCAATGCTACAACTGCCTCATGTACACAGACAACCCTCTCCTTCTATCACAAAACATTAACATATGCGAGAGATGCAATTATACAGCTAATTTGGAGGCTAAGCTTTCTCCACCCAAGACTGGAACAGGCAGTCTTGAGGAGAAGGTTAACACTTGCACCACACCTCCAGCCTCACATAGACATACTAAACCAGCACTGGCAAAAAATACACATAAATACACAAAATCATACTCGAAGACTCTAAATAAAAACCTGCAAAGGCATCAGAGACTACCAAAGCAGACACACAAAAAACCTTCACCTCCCGTCACAAAGCAGGCAACACATAAAACAAAAAATCAGTGTGCCGCACAATCACAGCCCTTAAGGCAAAATAACATTCCTGACACACTAGTAATAGGTGACTCTGTAGTCAGGCACACTGATGTTGCACTCACTAGGCTGGACAAGGAGAAGATTACTGTTAGCTGCCTGTCAGGAGCCAGAATCTGCCACATAACACAAGCACTCAGGTCACTCCAGAACAAGTACAAATATGACTCTGTCATTGTTCAAGTTGGTGTGAATGACCTGAGATGTACCTCCCTGGACTATATGAAAAGAGACATGGAAGAGCTCTCTAATCATGTAGCCCAGGTGGGTGCGACCCTGACCCTAAGTAGCATCCTGCCCTCACCAAGAATGATACCGCAGTATAAAGAAACAATGATCAATTTCAACAATTAGCTAAGCTTCTGGTGTCATTCAAAGGGTATCCAGTGTCTCTCAGCCTGGGATGACATGCTCGACAAGTCTCATTGCTTCACAGGAGATGGCTTGCACCTGTCACCCCTAGGCTTTCGAATACCAGCCAAGGCTCTTGCTGCCCCCATAGTGCCTTTTTAGGCAAGGCTCAAAAGTCAAACCCACCTCCATAAACAGCACAAATAAAAAAATGAGGGTTATGCTACTCAATGCCAGGAGTTTAAATCTCAAAATGCACGCACTCAAAGTACTCCTCAGTATGGAGAACGTTGACATCTGTGCAGTAACTGAAACCTGGTTCAAGGCTACACAGAGCACCCCAGCACTGCCGGGCTACAACTCATACCTCACATTTCGGCCACAGAACACAGACTGAAACACAAAAGGAGGGGGTGTATCCATATTCATCAAGGATACCCACACCTCCAGGTTAGTGGCACAGCATGATACCTCTGTGATCATCCATGTGCAACTAACATCAGGCAAATATGCAATGCAAATTGTGGCCTGCTACAGATCACCCTCCATGACCCAGGACCACCACTTCACCTTTCTGGAGACACTGGAAAACATGAAGGCCCTACCGAACACCCTGATATTGGGCAATTTCAATTACCCTACCATTAACTGGGAAAACTACTCAAGTACAAACTCCCTAGTCCAGCGCTTCCTGGAATTTATCAACTCAAATGCCCTGGATCAGCTGGTAAACTCCCCTATCAGAGGTAAAAACATATTGGACCTGGTCATCACCAACATGGGCGACAGGTGTTTCACACCGGAGGTCAACCCGTCACTGGTTAGGTCAGACCATAAACTAATCACTCTGGATGTCCACACCACACCACCACCCCCAACCAAGGAAACCACAGTGAAAAACTTTTCTATAGCAAACTTCACCTTACTTAAGACAGAGGTGGTAAGTTTCACAGCCCCTACGCTAAAGGATAACAGTGTCCAAGATGCAGAAACCTTTACAAATGCACTCTATGAGCACCTACAAGGATGCATGGATTGTGCCATTCCTAGCAAAACCAAGACTCACTCCCCTAAGAGAAGGAAACCAGTCTGGTGGACCCCTGCCATAAACAGGCTACACAATAGAAGGAGGAAACTAGTTCAGAAAAAAAAGCAAATCCCAAGAATGAAAGACATCCCTGATCAGTATTAGTAAGAAACTAAGGTCCCTCATAAAATCCTCTAAGGCTAACGTTGAAAGAAAAATAGCCAAGGATTCAAAAGATAACCACAGAGCCTTCTTTAGCTTTGTTAAGAATGTAAGTGGCAACTTGCAGATATGCTCTGAGCTAGTGCAAAATAGCAGAAAATATACTGAACCCACTGATATTGCCAACATCCTGGCAGATAGATTCAGTGCAAACTTCACCCCCCTCCTCACCCCCAAAAGGGTCCACAACAATACTGGAAAAGTGTAGTGTACCGGAAATCACAGACACACAGGTGAAAACAGCCCTTTCAAAAGCCAAAAGCACAGTGTCAGTGGGGCTAAATGGTGTCCCAGGCTGCGCCTTGCACAAACTACAGAATGAACTAACCCACCTAAACACACAGTTCAACCTCAGCCTCTCCACAGGCTATGTGTTCATAGAGTGGCGCACAGCAATGGTTATTCCACTCCACAAAGGTGGGGCCACAGCTGACCATGGTAACTATTGCCCCATAAGCCTGACTACCTGATCTGCAAGGCTATGGAGTGCATCATCATGGAACTCATTAACAAAGACATTGGGAACCTCCAAACACTTGACCCGACCCAGTTTGGCTTTGTTAAGGGCAGATCATGCCTACTAAACCTGGTTGACTTCTTCAAGACAGTCACCAAGGCCATAGATGAGGGGAAGGTAGTTCACACAGCCTACCTTGACCTCGCCAAGACTTTTTACACCATTCCCCACTTGGGAATTATAGAAAAACTTACCAGCCTGAACATAAACCCCTATGTCATGAGATGGGTTGCCAACTGGCTTACAGACAGAACTCACACAGTAAGAACAGCGGGCTCCAAGTCCGACTCTAAACCAGTCACAAGTGGTGTCCCACAAGGTTCGGTCCTGGGACCCTTACTATTCGGCATATGCTTCTCAGAAGTACAGGCAAACACAGAAGGACTATGGCTAACCAAGTTCACCAATGACTGCAAACTGGGAGCCATAATTGACTCTCCGTCTGACATGGACTTTCTCCAAAAGGGCCTTACTGAGATGGATACCTAGTGTCAAAGTCTTGGTCTCAAGGTAAATGCCAAAAAATGCATAGTCATCCCGTTTGGGAAAAACAAAACACCCATGAATTACCACATAGGTGGCAGCCCCCTTAATACAGAAGAGGTAAGAAGAGATCTGGGGACCCAAGTAGATAGTAATCTCTCCTTTGACAATCATATTGCCAAAGTAGTTAGGATATCCTTCTATGTAGCCCATCTAATTACTAAAGGGTTATCTAGAAATAAAGAGGTTATAGTGCCCCTCTACTAGTCACTAATCAGACCCATCATAGAGTACAATGCACCATTTGTGATGTGCCCAACAGCTGTAAAGACGACAAAAGTACCCCACTGACATCAAACATATGTCCTATGCAGCCCGACTGGAAAGAATCCAGCTGTACTCAGTGGCATATATCTTACTCAGAGGTGATCTCTGCCTGACTTATAAAGCCATGTCCAACTCAGAATTGATGGACATGCTCCACCTAAAGAAATACAGGTTACTGCGAGCCACTCGCTCTAGTGAGCTAAATCTCACCAGAACAATAAATAGAACATTCTGGAGGGATAGATTCCTGTCACAGAGACTCCCCATGCTTTGGAACAAAATTCCTGACTACATTAGACAGAGCCCCTCACTAACACTCTTCAAGAGAAACCTTGATGAGTGGGTGGGGTAACAGAAAATACACCCCTGGGTTCACTTCATTGGCTCTTCTTGACAGAGGCTGAGTTAATTAATCAATGGGGTGGCGAAAGCTGACACACTCTGTTTAGGCTTATAAATGCCCTCGGGCAGATAGCCTAGTACCTACCTATGAACCTATGAACCTGAAATCCCTGAAAACTGACCACTCAGAACACTGACAGATCACTACAGGTAAGTAACCACTTGGCCAGTGTGTTGACCATTGTCACTTACCTCCACAGTGCTGCGATTTCGGAGTTGGCATATTTAGTTAGGGGTGTGTGAGGCACATGGGTGGGTTTTCTTTGCTTTGGTTTTAGTGTGTTTGCGGGGTTGGGCAAATGGTTACTTACCTGTATTCTACATTAGACTGGATACTAGTCTCTGACCTCCAAAAATGCTCAAACACTGGTACCCCACCAACATTCTAAGTGATCACTCACCAGCCTTCACCTATAGGACCCATACCCATATTCAAAAACTACACTTCTATAGAACATCTAGAATCCTAACCCACTTTAGCCAAAACCTCCTGTTAGATACTTTAAAATCCCAGAATTAGATCTGTCTAAAAACACTCCCACTAGACGACACCATAATCTATTTTAATAAAATCTTTCTCAACACTCTAAATAGTCTAGCCCCCATTCATACCAAAAGAATAAAACATAACCATGCCCCCTGGCTAACAAAACAAACAAAACTATCACTTCTCTCCAGAGACCGAGCCTGGAAAGAGTGGCACAGAAATAGTACCCCACAAAATGAACTTACTTATAAACAACTACATAACACAGCAAAGAAGCTAGTTATTACATGATAAAAAACATACTTCTCCACACAGTTATCCACCCTAAAGAATAACCCCAAAAATTCTGGACATCTGTTTCCTAACTTCTTTATCCAGGAGCCCAGCAGAATCCTGCACCATCACCAGATAAAGACCCACTGGAAATTGCCCAGATGTTTAACTCTCACTTTATTGAAACTATTCAAAACCTTATCAAACAATCCTCCCAAAATACAAATCAAGCTCATATACCACAGAATCTACTTTTAATCTCACACAGTTTGACCTGAACTCCTATACCTCCCCTTCCACTGAAAACAATAATAATTTGTGATCTGGCCCAACTCGTACTCTACAACTGGTACCCACTTCCCTTGTAGGATCATAGGATCACAGGAAGTTACTAGGCTATTGGCCCTGAGGTCCTTATAAGCCTAGCCAAGAGTTTAGCTCTTGTTTAGACAAGTCAGCACCCAAACCCCCTGTCCAACAGTGACACAGGTGGAATCCCAGGGATGTATTTTTTGTTTCCCTTCCACTTATCCAGGTTGCGCTTAAAAAGGGATAATGAGGTACTCTGCTTGATGTGTAGAGGGAGTCTATTCCACAGATAAGGGAGTCTCTGGGACACAAATCTGTCCCACTAACAGTCCTATTGATGTCACAGACCAGGTTGAGATGACACATGCAGGTTACTCGAGTGGAGCTTGACTTGAGATATGCAGCAGTCCCATCAAGGCGGGGTCTGAGATTGCTTTATATGTCAGACGGAGGTTACCTCTGAGAAGCCTGTATGAAACTGTGTCAAGGGACAGGGTTTTTAGCTTATCTGTGTAGGGTAAATGTTTGAAGCCCTGGATTCTCTTGGTGAGGAACCTCTGTGGTCTCTTTAGCTGCTGCATGTGCTTTGTGAGGTACATGCCAAAGGGGGGAGTTGTACTCAATAACTGGCCTTATAAGGGAAGAATTCAGGGATGTTATGACCTCCTTGTCCCTCGATGAGATACTCTTACTTATGAGGTGGGCCATGTAAAAAGAGTTCCATACAATGGAAGCAACATGGTGGTCAAAAGTCAGGTTGCTATCAGCCTGGGTGTCCAAATCCCTCACACCTGATTGCGTGCTTAGGATATTGTTACTAATGTGATAATAGGTGGGGACATCACTCTCCCCAAAAGGGATGATGATGCATTTTTTTGTATTCAGCTTTAGGTCATGTTTCTGGCACCAGTCATTTGTTTGGGTAAGACCCTCTTGGAGGATGTCCACATCACTTGGTATATTGATGAGCGAGCCCAGCTTGCAGTCATCTGCAAACATGGTCAGCCATAGCCCACTGGTTTTGGCCTGCACCTCAGAGAAGTATATACTGAATAACAGAGGCCCCAAGACCAATCCCTGGGGTATGCTGCTCGTTACGGTACGGGTCTACTGCTTGAGGTGGCTTCCTCTATTTTGATTAGGTGGGTTCTATCAGTGAGCCAGTTTGCTACCCATCTGGTAACATATGGATTGATGCTTATTTTTTTTTTAATTTATCCACCTCTTTTGGGTTTCTAATGCCATGATGGAAATGGACCCTATTTCTAACTCAAAGTACAATTAAAGTTCATGAAATTAGTATTGTTTCACTCTTTGATGCCAGCCAGTAGTGCTCTTCGCAGCACCTGCACTGTGTCCAGTCCAAGATTTCTTAACAAATAGATATTTCAGAGTCAAAATCTGTTCATCTCTATCACCCTGTTTCAATCTGACTTCCATTAATTTAATTCTTGGCTAAACAACATGGGCTACTACTAAACCCCTCCTAAACAAAAAGTATGATATTTCTAGCCTCACAAAAGCTGAAAATAAATCCCCAAAAACTTAACATAGCAGATCTCAATGGTACCTCAACAGAAACAACCACATCCTTTTAAGACCTAGGTTTATGGCTGAACCAGTCACTTAATGTCTATAACAACACTTAAAATACCAGGAAAAAGATCAACTCTCTTTTATCCTGATCCTGGAGATATATCCCTTTCTCTCCAGACTAGCTAGAACTGCAACAGACACAGGAGTTTTCCTTGCTCAACATAAATATGGGCTTCCCAACATAGTTACAGCCTCTAAACAAATTCATCTGCTCTACATTCTGTTGAAAATAGAATCTGACAATTAATTCCACTCCAAAATACTGTAGTAGAGTGATGAAAAAGACTGTGTGCCATGCAATTTGAAGCAAAACAGTGAGGACTGTGTAAGGTGTGCCATGCAATTTGAAGCAAAACAGTGAGGAGTGTGTGAGGTACTTTACTATGAGCACTTATTTTTGGCTATGGCAGCACTGGATCCATTATTGCCACAACAATAAAATACTATGTGTGTGTGTGTGTGTGTGTGTGTGTGTGTGTGTGTGTGTGTGTGTGTGTGTGTGTGTGTGTGTGTGTGTGTGTGTGTGTGTGTGTATGGGTGTGTCTGCGTAAGTGCTTGTGTATGTGTGCGCTTGCTCATGTGTGTGTGTGTGTGTGTGTGTGTGTGTGTGTGTGTGTGTGTGTTTTTGTGTGTGTCCCTTTGCCTGTGAATACGTGTGTGTGTGTGTGTGTGTGTGTGTGTGTGTGTGTGTGTGTGTGTGTGTGTGCGTGTGTGTGTGTGTGTGTGTGAGTATGTGTGCATGTGTGTGTATGTGTCTGCGCACGCATATGTGTGCTTTTGCCACAGCACTGCATGGGTTGGCTGGGGGACCACTTAAGGCAGGTCTTTTAACTGCATTTATCATTTGATTCACTTCAGGGATATTTAAATGACCTCTTACTCTTACCAGTAAGATTATTTTGAACTACCAGAAAATTATATCAAAAGAAGACTAATGTCCAGACTTAGAACAGCAGAAACAGGTGCTCAGACTTTTCGTAAAACCACCCCATTCACCAGCAAAGAAAAAACTAAATGTACAGTACTACTTTTATAATAAAGTACACCATACTATTTTGTTTTTAAATTAAAACTTTTTTCTTGTCTTTGCAAGTCAGTTTGCACCTCTCATTCTGCAATCCACAAAATCAGTTGCGTTATACACAGCGGGGTCAGTATTGTTTGATATACCCCATATTATGCATTTTGTTTTATTTTATTTATTGCTTTATAACTTATTTATTTTATTACTCTCATTAAAGACTTCATATTGCACCCATCATTTCATGCTCAACTTAAAGATCATTTCAAGTCCAAGTCGATTTGGAAATGCTTTTCATCTGTATACATCACCTAATCACCCACTCTCTCCTTCACCAGTTAGATACTTTTGTCTTCCTCACATTACTTCCCTACAGTGGTATGTGACTTCTCTTCCACATTATATATATATATATTTTATATAGTTAATTTCTGTGTGCCGTTATTTCAGTTTTGCTTTTTACCCATTATTCTCTTAACCCTTACTATTTCTTTTTCCCTCCTTACTCTAACCATTCCTTGCTATTGTTTCCTGTACTATGTACATTATTATTATTATTATTATTATTATTATGCATATTAATTAATTTTTTATCTTCACACAATACTTTGTTCATATTCGTAATACTTCTTGTTAATTTTCTTGTCTACTGTCATTTACATTTGTCTGGGCTAAGACTGAAATAGGTCCATTTGGATCAGTGCTCTACCCTGGCTACCAAATTTAATAAATAAAGTAAATAAACAAATGAATAAATAAATTACGGAAAAAGGCACTCAGCTGGAGTTTTTACAAAGTCAGACAATGTTTGAATCAGTTCAAGCATTCACAGTGCCATTATTTAAAAGAAATAGTACAATCGAGTATTTGCAATGATGCAGCTGGGGGCTTCAAGCTGACTCTGTCTGTATGACTTGTAGACTTGTACTAATGGAAACAGAATGGTTCCAAAAATGCACATTCCATTAATGAATCCCCAGTATGCTAATTTTTTCAGTAGCTCATCCTGCCACTTCAGTAGTAAAGGCATGTTTCATACTGCCTGTTCTTAAAACCAGCAAAAGTCATGGCTTTAGGAATTATAAATATATGCACCAAATAATCTTACCTACCTTTGCCAAAAATATTATTAGTCATGGAGTAGAAAAATCACTTATTACTTACATTAGGCTTCCCAGAAAACTCTAGATTAATCCAATGCATTGTAAATGAATCTGTCAAATTATGCCACTTTTGTTACATAGAAAGCATCACCATATATGTCTAGAAACATCTAAAAGGATGCCAGCTACTCACTGTTGTTGTTGTTGTTGTTGTTGTTGTGTCTTTTGGCTTTTCCCGGTTAGGGGTCGCCACAGTGGAACTCCAGTCCGCTAATGATTGGTAGTGGATTTTTACATACCGGGTTACCAGCCCTGATGCACAACCTTCAACAAAGGCACGCCCCATTCACGTATGCCTCCTGGTCTGATTATTGTCAGTCTCCTACATCAGCTATTCATGCATGAACTTTGCCCCCTCCCCCACACAGCTAATAAGCCTTCCCTTTTCAAATTCTTTGTTTTCCAAAAGGGGATTCCTACTTTTATTTGATTTTTGGAATTCTGATGAATGAATTCCTTGACTAACATGTTGAAACTGTTTGTTCTTACTCATGTATGGTTGCTGTGATTTTAGAGATATGAAGAACAGTGAACAAAGTCACCAGTAAACTTGATGAGGATGGGAAAAACACACTGAAAATGGCTATTACAAGGTTATTTTGACTGCTTGCATTTTCAAAATCTGATCTCCATGTTTCATAATTTTGAGTTTTGAAACATTTATGGAGAATCATAGCGAACTTATAAAGCATCTTAGCTAGACAGAAAAGTCAGCTAAACTAGAGATCACAGAAGGACCCCAATAAGAAGTACTATTCCTGATATTACAAGTCCCCAGAATTTGAACATTAAGTTGCAATTCTATCAAAATAAAAGTTGATTGTGTTAAACATTTACTGTTTTTGCACTCCACACATAGAGTTTAGTATATACTAACTCTGAGATGATTGTACTTCTGAGTAGGGGGATGACTCCAAGATACTGCAGTGTTAGAATTACAATATATTCCCAATAGATGCACTTTACATTTTTGTCTTTTGAGGATCCAAATTATTGCCTTTCAGGTTTTAACATGCATCCTGAAATAGCATTTTCAACATTTTTGTCAAACAGTCCAGACAGAACAAAGTTATAACATGTACATCATTCTCATCTCTAGCAACTTCAGTCACAAACAATGGCAAGCAAATGCATCTAAAGGCATTACTCTGCAGGCGGAGTAAAATGTGTACATGTATGTATATATGTGGATTCACTTTATAATTTCGAAATACTGAAATCTCAAATTTCAGTATCTCGAGACTATAAAGCTGAACGCCCAGAACACCGGCAGCCGAAAACTGTGATTTTTAAAGTCACGAATGCAAAAGGCAGCCGAAAACCACGAATTTTGAAATCACAAATGCAAACAGAGATTAAACATCCTGGTTCGGAACACAGCTATGGCAGACAACAGTATTAGTTCTCCAGGAACAATAGGAGCCATGTACAAGACATCCATGTCACAGAACGGAGGGAAGGTGCTACTATTAGATGGCTATGTGCTAAATACAGAGAAAGTGAGGAATGAAAGGTCCTACTGGTGCTGCAAGTGGAAGCAAACTGAAAAATGTAAAGGTAGGGCTATTATTGTCAGTGTGCCTGATGGTGAACGTCTGATTAAGTCCGTTTCTCATATCCATGGTGGGGACCCTGTTGAGGTTAAGAGGTACAGAATATGTGCAGACCTAAAGGTAAAGACCAGAGTTTCCAGAGATAACCCCTGTGTAATTGTGGACGACATATTGGCCTCTACATCATCTGCTGTAACCCCTAGCTTACCTGCACGGAAGGCACTAATCCAACAAGTAGATAGGGTCTGCAGACAAGAGACAAAGTCTGTCTCAGATAGCATACTTGCACTGGAGGATGTGAACATGGCTGACTTCCCCACCAACTCAGGTGTATTCACCAGTAAAGTAATATCGGATAGTTGCACCGATACCACTGTGCTAGTACTCAGTACACGGCAAAACATGCTAGACTTCAGCACTGCCACAATATGGCTAGTTGACAGGACATTCTTCTACAAAGGCATACTGTGTCACCAGTTATATAGCATTCATGGCCTGGTGAAGCACTGCGACTGTCACAAAAGTGTGCTGCTTCTATACTGCTTAATGACCAAGAAATTGCTTAAAGCATACAATTACATGTGGAGCTGTGTCCTGCAATTGTTGGATGAAGAGGGGTTAGAGCTCCATGTGAGGTACATAATTAGTGATTTTGAAATCACAGCCAAATGGAGTAGTGCAATCAATCTGCAGGGTGTAATGGCAAAAGGGTGCCTGTTCCATTTTGGCCAGAATGTCTGGTGAAAGGTCCAGCAGCTGGGGCTTGCACACACCTATAACACTGACATGGCCTTACAAATCTAGGTGAAATGTCTAGTTGCACTAGCATTCTTGCCTGGGACAGAGGTCCCCTCCAGTGTTTCATGCCTTAAAGGAGGAGTTTCCATCAGAAGGGAGGGAGCTACTACAGTATTTTCGAGACTGGTACATACACGGCAAACTTAGGAAGTTTTGCACATGTACCCGTAGATTCAGTAGGTTCCCTCTGCTGTTTCCAGTCTCCTTCTGGAATATCTATGAGCTGAACATCCTGTTCCTGTTATGGTTACAAAACAGTGTCGAAGCCTGGAACTGGAGGTTGAAGTCCCTTCTCAGTCACAGGGCAACAGATCTCAGGGTGCTTTTGAATGTGTTGGCATGAGAGCAGGACAGGGTAGAGGAGTTGAGCGTCTGGATGAGCTGTGGTGCACTCCCTTTGCCGAAATGCCAGTTGATCCAGAAGAGGCACAGTCAGTTTGAGAAGGTCTTGCAGCATTGGGAGATGTACACCATGAAGGACTTCCAACTGTCGATTGCCAGGCTGTTACATATGTCATGGACTTTGTTATTTTTAGACACTCCTGCTTTTCTCTGTTGCTGTATATTCATATGGGTGATATTTCTGGCTGTTGGAGTGGACTGAGGTCGGTATCTTTGTTACGGTCACCATGGAGGCACAGAATACAGTGGAAAGTCTGTGTAATAGAGGGCTATGGTCATGTTACACATGTGAAGGTGTGTCAGTATTATTACAGTTCAAGCTATGTAGATGGAGTATGGCACAGGTCGTGTCACAGTACTGTGGATGTGTTATGCGGGTGCATTTATGTTTGGAACAGGATTTCCTGCACTGTCTTCATTTTTGTGTGTAAATGAAGTGGGGTTATGTGTTTTCGTTGTTGTGGCACTTTAGGCAGTTTAATGTTGTGATATCCGACATTGACAGGTTCACTCTTTAGTGTATTCAGCGTTATCGGGTTCGCTATTTAGTAGATTTGTGCTTATGTACTTTTAACTTTATAGTCTTGAGATACTGAAATTCGAGAGTTCAGTATTTCGAGATTATTAAATGAATATATATATATATATATATATATATATATATATATATATATATATATATATATATACACACAGAGAGAGACAGACATTTGAATAATACTCATTAAGTGATCCTGGTGAATATAATATGTATGTATATACCTTTAAGAAGATGCACTTAAACATTCTTGCCTCCCTTGTTAAGCACATACTATTGCTGAACTCCCCAAATGAGTAGGACCAAAAATAATAACCCAGATGCAAATGTCTGACTATTCATTCATCAGGACTAATCTTAAAGGTAGCCAAAGCTGCACTTTATTTTACCTGTAGTGACGACTTATTCCATAGGCTTGGAATGTGCTGGATTAAGAACTCACTCCCGAACGAGTCTTGTTTATGCTGTGTACCTTTAGTCTCCTGGAGTGGGTATTTGTAGAGGCATGCTTCATATTCTTAAGTCTTTAATTCTGCATTCTCATCTACTAAACAAAACAGTTTTTTCACATATTTTACTTCACATCCATATTTTCTAATGTAAATCTATGAATTATTAAAATAAGATAGATGGTAATGTAACTTCGTGAACTTAAATAATGCCATTTGCTCAAAAATGAATGAAGCTAGTCCAGTAGATCAATCCATCAATGCATTTAAGACATGCATAAAAAACAAAAATAGATAGATGGACAGATAGGTAGATAGATAGATAGATAGATAGATAGATAGATAGATAGATAGATAGATTTATTTACTTTATCTATCTATCTATCTATCTATCTATCTATCTATCTATCTATCTATCTATCTATCTATCTATCTATCTATCTATCTATCTATCTATCTATCTATCTATCTATCTATCTATCTATCTATCTATCTATCTATCTCTTAAACTAGATATTAAAAGTGTTTGACATGTAAAAATACATTATTCCTGTAGGGCGGTAGTTATTTACTATTCTTTTAAGCCTATGAGAAATTATTACCTCACTCCTTTGTTTACAAAAAAAAAAAAACACATTGCAGACCTTCCTTATATGATACACTAGCTAGCTATGCACCTGTTAATGAAATACTGAATTATACAGTCAAATCCCATTTGGGAAGCAGAAACCCAAACTTTTTGACTGAATTTTCCACTTATTCAATGCGTTGAAAATCTCATAGTTAAGGTAAATTTGCAGTGTGGTAAGCAGGCTTTGCAATAGACAAAAATGTACAAGTACACATTTAATCTATCGCCCCTTAAACACATTTCATATAGACCTCCAAATTACATGATGATTTAAGAAAGAGGTTTCAGAACAAGCTAAAACACTTTTAGACCTGTCTGTTTTGGAGTTCTTCAGCTATATTGCCTTACATATACCCATTTTATCCAGTTTTGAAAATAAAAGACTCACAACCTGCTACTGCATGATCATTTTTACAGTGATATAGTTTGAATGATGAACTTCATTTTAATGGCAGCAGGAGAGATGGCAGTAGGCTATGCACTAGTGGCTGGCCAGGAACCTTATGAACAGGGTCCAAAGTTGTAGGCATGCCGCAGTATATCAGGACAGGATAGATAATGACACCTTTAAGGCTGATTAATTAATATCTATTAAAATATTTCATTATGTGCGAGTAAAACATTCAAATATGCAGGCAATCAATAAGTTTAATGAAATGCGCAACCTGTGAAAAGAATTTGTATGTCACATGTACTGCAGTCAGGTAAGCTAGTATGACATTAGCTGGGCAATCTTCTGAAATTAATTGATGTGCTGTGCAGTGCCTCATTCACTCCATAATTTTTATATGGGAGTAGTTTTATTAGAAGGAAGTTTTTCATTTTTATCATCTGCTAACTTTTTATGTGAAGTAGTGCTTCTTAGACCATTTTCAGCCATGACCCAAACCAAAGTCTAAGGGAAAATAAGCTATGCATAGAATATTTAGTGCAGCCAATAAACCTGCTTCTTTTATGAGGTGGGAAGAGAAAGTACAGCTGTGTACACTTACCATAAATGTAGATGTTCAAGTGTATTCACTGTTGTAGTCATTACATTTGGGTTATCTGCTTGCAGATAGCCATCAGTCAGCCTGATTAACAAAGTCTTGAGTCCTGCGTCGGTTGCTGTCCCTTCCTCCATGATGTTAGGTCATCACGGGTATAAAATATGCAGCCAACGCCATTACATCAGTTTTTCTTGCCCCAGATGTCTGGTGCCCCCATAATGGGAAGCAATTAAATATAAATGTACAATGATATACCTCCAACAGAAAAGCAAATACACCAAAAAGGCTTTTAAGCATAGTAAAGGAAAGTAGAGGTATAGCCAAAAGAAGTTAGGGGGCTGGAGGGAGGGTAACCAGGACTGCAACAGTCAATACACTCGAACATCCACATTTATGGTAAGTGTACACAACTGTACTATGTTCTTCGTGTTTCACTGTTGCAGTCATTACATTTGGGCAGATTCCCAAAGTTATGGTCGGGAGGAGGAATTTAGATAGCATTAGGGCCAGCTATAAGGCCCTGCAAGACTGCAGTGGCAAAGCCAGCTCTGGATTTAGAGAAAACTGGCAAATGATAATGCTTGGTGAAAATATGTACAGAACTCCAGGTAGCAGCTTCTAGGATGTCCCTGGTAGGGACACCTCTGAGAAAGGCTGTAGAGGTAGATACAGCCCTGGTGGAGTGAGGTCTGATCCCCTGGGGGATAGGTTTTCCATGGTGCTTATAGCAGAAATGAGTGCAATGGCTTATCCATTTAGAAATGGTTTGCTTTGAAATAGCCTTCCCCTCTGCCTCTGCAGCAAATGCCACCAGCAGTTGTTCAGATTTCCTTTGAGATTTAGTCCTGTCCAAGTAGAATGTAAGTTGTGTGTGCACATCTAAGGAATGCAGTATCCATTCCCCTTTATTCTGTGGATTGGGAAAGAAGGTTGGCAAAAGAATGGACTGATTAAGAGCCACACTGGATACCACCTTGGGCATGAAGAATGGATTGTTTCTGAGGGACACCCTGTCTGCATGAAAGATGATGAAATGCTCCACTGCCATAAGGGCCTGTAATTCAGATACCCTTCTAGCTGAAGTGATTGCTAAAAGGAAAGCTGTTTTCCAAGAAAGAAATTTTAAGTCTGCAGTAGCAGCTGGCTCAAAAAGAGGTAGAGTGAGTTTCTCCAAGACAAAGTTAAGGTCCCAGGCTGGGGTTGGAGCTCTCCTGGGTGGTCTCAAATTTTGGCCCCTCTGAGGAACTGCTTGAGGAGTGGATGAGAGAAGAGGGGAGGTTCTGTGTTATAATGAGCTAAAATCCCTGAGGTGTGGATCTTAATGGAGGAAAAAGACAGGCCCTTGTGAAGCATCTCAGTTAAGTAGGTAAACTGGGTGCTGCTATGCTCATCCATAGAGATTAGTTCCAGGCACAGAATCTTTTCCATTTTTTAGCATAAGATTTTCTAGTACTAGGCCTCTTTGCCTCTAAAATGATATCCATCACAGGTTTACTGAGGGATGGTAAAGGAGAGATTATGTAATTAGCCAGGCTGCAAGATTCAGTTTTAGAAGCTGAGGGTGCAGAATCGGGTTCTCTTGCTGAGACAACAGGGAAGGAGTCAGACGCAGGTGCCATGGGGATAACCATGACACACTGCACAGGAGGGGGTACCAGTGTTGGTGTGGCCAGTCTGGAGCAATCAAAATCATCCTTGGTTTGTCCTGTTTGATTTTATTAGTACTTTGGAGAGCAGAAGCAGAGGGGGGAAGGCATAGACTGATATGATTTTCCAGCTGAAGGACAGAGCATCCACTTTCCAGGCTTGTTTGTGGGGGGTCCTTGTACAAAATTTGTCCAATTGGTAGTTATGGGGAGTTGCAAACAGGTCTTTATCTGGGCTCCCCATTTGCTTGTCAACATGTTGAAAATCCTTGGTTCCAGTTTCCACTCATGTGGGTCTATGAGGTTTCTGCTTAGTCCGTCTGCCAGTGTATTTAATTTTCCTGGCTGGAATTGAGCTTGTAGGTGCACTTGGTAGCTCAAGGCTGTGTTCCACAATGTCATGGATAGTCTGCAGAGGGGGTAAGAATGTGTACCCTCCTGCTTGTCTGTGTACCACATAACAGTGGTGTTGTCTGTCTTTACCATTAGTTGTCCTGGAAGAATGTGGTCCTTGAAGGCTGTCAGAGCATTCTGTACAGCTAACATTTCTTTTCGAATGATATGCAGGCGCATTTGACTTGGGCTCCATTTGACCTGAATGCACTTCCCTGTAAGGTGAGCCCCCCATGCATAGTCTGAAGCATCTGTTGTTAGGGTTTGGGTGGCAGGGGGTGGTGTGAAAGGTAGTCCCTTGTTTTGGTGGCAGGCCTCTGTCCACCAAAGGAACTCTAGGCGTAGGCAAGGTATGATAGGAATCATTGTTTCTAGATCCTGAGAATGTTGACACCATAGGCTTTTTAGATACCACTGTAGTTTCCTCTTATGCAGTCTTGCATATGGAATTAGAAGAATCCAGGAGGTCATGAACCCCAAAACTTGCAGTATCTGTCTTGCAGATAGCAGGGTTTTTGTGGCTACTTGTTTGAAGTAGGTTGTCAAATTAATTTGTTTCTCTGGTGTGGGGTAAGCCATCTGGGAAGTTGTATTCAAGCTTGCACCCAGGAATATAATTTGTTGACAGGGTACCAGGTGTGATTTCTTTTCATTTATGGTGTACCCCAGACAAGTTATAACCCTCTGTACAATGGCCAGATGATTCAAAAGTATGTCCTGGCTTTCTGCCTTAATTACACAATTTTTCAGGTATGGGTATATTTGAATAGTTCTTTGCCTGAAAAATGCAATAACTGGAGCTAGGCACTTTGTGAATACCCTGGGCACAGTAGATAAGCCAAAGGGTAGTGCAGAGAACTGATAGTACATGTAGCCTGCTTTGAGGCATAGGTATCTTCTGCAAGATTCCCTGATTGGGATGTGCAGGTATGCTTCTTTTAAATCTAGTGTTGCCAACCAGGCATCTTTGCCTAGCATAGGAAGCGATTGGTGAAGTTTCAGCATCTTGAATTTTGGAATCTCCAAAAAGGGGTTTAGAGTAGACAGGTCCAGGATAGGATACCATGAATTGTCTTTTCTGGGTACCAGGAAAAGTCTTGAGTAGAAACCTTGTCCCCTTTCCTCTTGTGGTTCCAGTTGAATAGCCCCCATGCTTAAGTGAGAAAGTACTTGTTTTTGGGCCTCTGCCCACTGATTTGGGGCTAGGTCCAGCCACCCGCTTGGTGTTGGCAACATGTGGAAGTGAAATCTGTATCCCTGGGACACTATATTTAAAACCCATTTGTCCTGGGTAATGAGTTCTCAGTATTTTGCATGAAGAGCAATCTTTCCCCTCAAAGGGGCAGTCAGCTGATAAGTGCTTGGAAATTTTAAAAAGGAAGTCACTGAGACAGTTTACCATAGGGAGGAGTCTTATTATTCCCAGATTTGGAAGTGGAGGCCCCCCACTGCTTAGTTCTGTGTGGCCCTGGGACTGAAACCTGGGGTTTTTTCTGTGTCTGGGTTTGGCTTGAGAAGACCTAGAAGGGGCTGGAAAGGACCATTTTTTAGAGGGCCAGTGCCTACTAAATCTAGGAGGCTGAACTTGTAAAAAATCTTTAACAGTTTGCATAGATTTAGCTTTATCTTCCATCTTTTTAAGAACTTCCTCAGCCCTGTTGCAAAACAGGCAGTCCTGATTTAAAGGAGCATCCAACAATTTAGCTTTAACATAATCAGGCAAAGATTGCTTCTTAAGCCAAGCGTGCCTTCTGAGCACAGACCCAGTAACAACAGCCCTGCAAGAGGCCTCTAATGAATCAAAACCACATTGCAAAGTATGTTTTCCAAATTGTTCAGCAGAATGCCTTAACTCCTGTAATTCTTTATTTTCCACACAGTCAGGAATCAACATAATTTTCTGTTTAAGCAGTCCAACCAGTTGCTGATACTTTAACATATGAAACTGGTAGTTTAAAGACCTAATGGCCAAGGTTACAGAAATGTAAACCTTCTTACCCCATCTATTCAGCACCCTGGAGTCTCTATCAGAAGGGGTAGGATTTTTAGCAGTAGAAGCCTTAATGCCCTTGGGTCCCTGTGAAATAGTCTCTGGATCTGCAATAGGATTTTTAAAAAGGAACTTGTGGGACTCAGGGACACTGTAGTATCTGTCAGATTTTCTGGGAGCAAGAGGCAGGGAATCAGGGGCCAAACTAGATTCTGAAAAAGCATCATCAACAATGTCTAGTACAGGAGGAATAGCTAAAGGCCTATGCTGAGGTAGGAGAGGGAAATCCCTAAGCCTCTTTTTTGAATCAGAAAAATCCTGGCTTTCCCAGTGGAACTGCTCCCTTAGAGTATGCAAGATTTCCCCAAAAGAAAAATCCTCAGGAGGGGAAGAAAAGGGAATGGAATCCTCTGCATCAGAATCTTCATAAGTAGATAAGGGCAAATCCAGATCACAAGAAGAATCAGAAAAAACAGAATCCTGATCAGAAGATTCATAATCAACTTCAGTCCTAGGCCTCTTAGAAGGGGGGGGGGGGTGCTGGCTACCCCTGATGAGAGTTATTAGATCTTCAGCCATTCTTATCATTTGCTTTTTAGGCATAGAGGCCTGAGCATGTGGCCTGGGCATCAGTTTTTTAGGCATGGGTCTCAGTAGAGGCCTGCGAATCAGAAGTAGCAGGTATCAGGGGCTGCGAAAGCACCTCACTGAGTACCAGAGAACTGGCAACTGACTTAGGAGAAATGTTGTCAGCAGTTTTGGACCTCGGCAGCCTGTCTCTGCCTTTATCTTTGCATTTTTTTGGAATCCCAGTAGTCGGATGGCTTAACCGATGACGTTTCTGGATAATTATACCGAGAACTAAAATATTTAGAGGCAAAAATATACCGACGACGGATAGTGTGCTGATTAAATAAAGCAAAAAATCGACAGCAAGGTACATCGTGGTCAGGGCCTAGGCAAGGAATACAGTACGAATGAAAATTTTTATGAGGTATTTGCTTTCCACAAGTAATGCAATTATTAACTTTTACTGACATTGGTAAGGAGCAAGAAAAAGTTTCCCCAATTGGGTACTTAGCTTTAGTTGAAGACTTTGGTCCTGAAACTCGAAAATGAAAATTTCAGGAGTCGCCCGACCAGCATAGGTGAACTGCTTCTGCTTTGGGCACTACACGGCAAGAAAGACTGATGTAATGGTGTCGGCTGCATGTTTTATACCCCTGATGACCTGACGTCATGGAAGAAGGGACAGCAACCGACGCAGGACCCAAGACTTTGTTAATAAGGCTGACTGAGGGCTACCTACAAGCAAATAACCCAAATGTAATGACTGCAACAGTAAAACCCGAAGAAAATCAAATTACTTGAAGATTACCCACATAGAAAACACGTAAGACTCTACAAAAGCAGAGGCAAGAGACCTTGACTGAACTCTTTGATCCTATAACTACTAGGTACAAACCTCAGCACTTATTCACCATGTTGTAGTTTTTAATGAAGATAAGTCAGTTGAATTAATTTCGGTGGATTTTGTTGACAATGCCCTGATCAACAAGTCATGAAAGTCACTACAAGGTCACCGACAGGTTAATTTAACAGAGGAAATCCACAATGAGGACAGAAAAAGAATAAATATCATCTACATATTTAGAGAATAAATAATTTTAGTAATGCAAGGATATTTCAGCCAAATATAATACAGTAGCACTTGATACAAACAGGACTGTGCATAAAATTTCATATCCCGATGTATGATGTATTAAAAGGTTGCTTAGTTGAATGTGGGGACCAATATGCTGCAGATCCTTTCTTTAAGGGAAATGGGGCTGAGTGATAGGAATTGTGTTACTGCCATACCATGATTGCAAGTTGCTGTGGACAAAATAGACAAGTTGGGAGTACTGTAGGTACGCACCTACAAGATGTAACACTAAAGGAATCTGATATCATTCATCAAAAGGAGTGTTCTATTAAAGAACACATATTGTTTAAAGAAGAACTAAAAAAAAATGTTCATTTGTTGCCAGTTAATTGGAATGTGACTAACAATTGAGCAGCCCCTTGTTTACACAGGTGGAGATTGGGATTCCGGATACTGGCTAAGGTTCTTGCCACCCCTATAGTGCCTTTTTTAGGCAAGGATCAAATGACAAATACACCACCATAGCAGGTACATGCAAGCAAAATCTGAGGGTAATGCTAGAAATCTAAACCTCAAAATGCATTCACTCGAGGCAGTCCTTAAAATGGAGAACATCGACATCTCTGCAGTGACACAGACCTGGTTCAAGGCTCCAGAGAGCACCCCTGCCTAACCAGGCTATAATTCATAGCACGCCTTTCGACCACCTAACCTGGACCAAAACACTAAAGGTGGAGGCATGTCCATATTCATTAAGGATATCCACACCTCCAGGTTAGTTGCACAGCATAAATCATTAGAGATTATCCAAGTGCAACTAATTCTGGGCAAGACCGGAATCCAAATTGTAACTTGTTACAGATCTCCCACCATGTCCCAGGATTCCCACTCCTCATTTCTTGATACACTGGAAAATATTAGGGTACAACCCAACACCCTAATAATGGGTAATTTCAACTACTCCACCATTAACTGGGAAAACTACTCATGTACCAACTCTTTTGCTCAACATTTTTTGGAATTCATAAATTCCAATGCCTTGGATCAACTTACCCACACCCCCACCAGGGGCAACAATATCCTAGACCTGGTCATTACCAACATGGGCGACCAGAGGTCAATTCCTCGATGGTCAGATCTGACCACAAGCTAATCAGCATAGACATCCACATCCCACCCCCACCTCCATTAGGGAAACCAACGTAAAAAATTTATCCAAAGCCAACTTCACGCTTCTTAAGACAGAAGTGGCAAACTTCACGACACCCATGCAGATGGACAATAAAGGTATGACTGCTGAATCTTACACAAATGCATATTATAAGCACTTACACAAGTGCAGGGATCGTGCTATCCCTAACAAAACCAAGATGCTATCCTCCAAAAAAAGGAAGCCAATCTGGTTGTCCCCTGCCATAAACAAACTCTACAACAGAAGAAAGAAACTGTTGCAAAAAAGAGTAAAATCCCATGACTGGAAGAACTCCCTGGTCAGCCTCAGTAAGAAGCTGAGATCCCTCATAAAATCCTACAAAGCTAGTTATGAAAACAAAATTGCCACTGATTCTAAAGACAACCCAAAGCATTCTATAGCTATGTCAATAATCTCAATGGCAACACTCAGATCTGCTCTGAGTTACAGCACAATGGCACTAAATATACAAAACCAACTGATATTGCCAACATCCTGGCAGATAGGTTCAGTGCTAACTTTACCCCCTCATCCCTTAAAGGGACCCTCTCTATATCGGAAGAATGCAAAGTTCCTGTAATCACGACTGCACAGGTAAAAAACATACTCTCCAAAGCCAAGAACACAGCATCCATGGGACCTGACAACATCCCAGGCTGTGTTCTACATGAACTTCAGAAAGAACTGGCACCACACCTAAGCACCATGTTCAATTATAGCCTCACCTCAGGTTTTGTGCCCACTGAATGGCGCACAGTGATGGTTATCCCACTCCACAAAGGGGAGCCACCACGGACCCTGGGAACCACCGCTCCATTAGCCTAACGCGCCTGGTCTGCAAGATCATGGAACATATCAGCATGGAACTTGTAAACAAAGATACTGGTAATCTCCAAACTCTGGACCCCACCCAGTTTGGGTTTGTAAAAGGCAGATCATGTCTCCTAAACCTGATAGACTTCTTTGAAGCAGTCACCAAAGCCGTAGACGAGGGTAAGGTGGTTCACACAGCCTATCTAGATCTCAGCCAAGGCTTTTGACACCATCCTCCACTCTGGAATTATAGATAAACTCACTAAACTATTTATAAATCCCTGTGTCACAAGATGGATTGGCAACTGGCTCACTGACAGAACCCACACTGTGAAAGTAGCAGACTCCAAATCCAACTCCAGACCAGTGACAAGTGGAGTACAACAGGGTTCAGTCCTGGGACCTCTCATGTTTGGTATCTACTTTTCTGAAGTACAGACTAACACAGAAGGTCTTTGGCTAATGAAGTTCGCAGATGACTGCAAACTAGGAGCCATAATTGAAACTTCTAACGATGTGGACATCCTACAAAAGGGCCTCACTGAGTCATATGCCTGGTGTCAAAGCCATGGCCTCAAGCTCAATGCCAAAAAGTGTATTGTCATCCCCTTTGGTAAAAACTCTGTACCCATGAGCTACCACATAGGTGTTAGTCTACTTAACACCAAAAGTGTGATAAGAGACCTTGGGATACAGGTGGACAGTAGTCTCTCCTTTGATAATCACATCGCCACAGTAGTCAGGAAATCCTTCTACATGGCACACCTCATCACAAAAGGTTTCTCATCCTGGAAAAAAGAGGTCACTGTTCCCCTCTACTTGTCACTCATTAGACTCATTATATAGTACAACGCCTCTTTTGGTATGTACCTCACAAGACATCTACAACAACTAGAAAGGCTGCAGAAATACCTCACAAAGAGGATTACTGGCCTCAAACAGATGCCCTATGCAAACCATCTCAAAAAACTCCAGCTTTACTCCATCACACATCGCCTACTCAGAGGCGATCTCTGCCTAACATACAAAGCTATGTCAAACCCAGACCTGTTGGACATGTTCCACTTAAAGAAATCCCAATCCCCCCTAGCTACACACTCCAGGGACATAACATTGTCACCACAAGAAACAGAACATGCTGGAGGGATAGATTCCTGTCGCAGAGACTTCCCATTCTCTGGAACAAACTACCTATCTATATCAAACAAAGCTCCTCATTAGCACTCTTTAAGAAAAATCTTGATGATTGGATGGGAAATAGGAAATTCTCCCCCAGGGATCACCTCTGTGGCGCTACTTGACAGGGGCACAGGAAAATAATTTTCGTGGGTGGCGACATTCAGGGTACCTTTTTGGCTAGGCTTGTATAGGCCCTAGGGCTGATTGCTTAGTACCTACCTATGAACTTATGGAGTTTTCCTGAAACCCACCCCCCTAGAAATTTTCAAATGTTGTCAAACTTCAAGGTAAGTTATATAGCACTCGCCACAGCATAAGTCCATTATTCGCTGCCATCTAGTTTGTCATCATTTCAGTAGTCAGACAGCAAATAAAATACCATTATTGAAATATTATACTGTAATCAACAGCTGTAACTACAAACTGATTGCCTTTGGCATACAACCTGCATCAGCCCATGGAGATGTGGAACTTTTATTAGAGAGCTACATTCAAGTATGTTGTATATCACACCTGTTAAATTTAGGAGTTAAGAATAGACCTGGAAAGAAATTAAACTTTTATTTAGATGAAGAGTAAAAAGTGGCGCCTGACTTTATTTATTTATTTTAATGTTTGGTGATGGGGTAGGTACACTGGTGTGAAGGCATGACTTCAGCCATAATGGCTTTAACAGTTATAATATTATTATTATAATAAAAGCATAGAAAGAAAAAAATATATACTGAATGGCTCACATACTTTGTAATAAACCAGGAACAGATACAATTTCTGATATCCCTGCTTGAAGCAACCTTTATTGCGGATGGCGGGTGGCATGAATGTCGCAATAACCGTGGCAAAAGTTATCGGTTTACATAACTGGCCCTGTTAGCACCTGAGTTAGTGAAGTGTTCTATTTTATCCAGGCCAGAAAAAGCATTTGTATTGTTTTGCGCTTCCAGATGTTTCTCTTAAGTTTATTAATGTCAGACTTCAAGTTATAAATGGGTAATTTAAAAACAGCATGCTGCAAAATAACATCCTGAGTGTGATGTTATTCACTTTTAAATAATTACAATAACATGCTGAAACATCACACTCACTACATTTAGTGATTTCTCATGTGCTTTGACTACATCTCACATAATAATAAACAATATTGATGAAATGATTTCCAAATACATTCAGCATAAACATAAGCAATAGCTGATTATCTCATTTTGGGAACTGACTAGGTAGACAAGCTTCGTAATTTCAGTTTGTGGAGCTTTGGGCTTCACTAAATAGAAAAATCATTTCATTAAAACTACTGCTGTCCCACAAACAGAAAAAAAGAATTATGTGGAAATGGAAAGGCATTGTCTAAAAGTTAAAACAAAACACAGATAAAGCGAAATAGTTTCCATAAAGAAACTAAAGCTTATAAATTTCACAAGACAGAACTTAAAATATTGACCTGCTGTACAAAAAGAGGTTAACATGTCATCAAATCTAGGACATTTTAGCATTCAAAGTAAAATGCAATGCAACGTTCTTTTACACATACTTAATAAGAATCAGCAGCCAATATAACACCCTCCATGACAGTAGTATGACTGTTAATGAATCCTATGAATGTGACGCAGAAGTAATAATTTAGGGACTCGTTAAAATTCATGATATGACCAAAACAAATCAAATTATTCCCTTCTTCTTCACACACTGTCTTAATGATGAAATCACACTTGTATGTCAGAGTTAGTTTTACAAATTACTAACTACATAAAAACTAACAAATCAGCTGCACATGAATTATGTACCAAATATGCTCTCAAGATGTTTGACTTTATGTCCCTGAATTCTAGAAAAACAAGTTTAATGCATCATTAAAAAATGGACGCAATGCCCAACAAATCAATTCTGAAGTGTTTTTTTTTTTCTTTTTTACTGGAAAGGATTGTAATTGTTAGACAACAGAGGACTAATACTTATCTTAGTGTATATCTCAGATAGTTTAGAAACGTGTTAGATTCTTCACTTGCAGAATGAAAAATATTAAACAAAAATGATAAACAGATGTTTGCCAATGCATATTTAGTTAAGAGAAATTACAGATACCCTTTTTTTACAGAGCAAGTTAGAAAGGCTAAGCAGAGAATTATAGGATAGAATCTGTCATCTGAACTTTAGTTTCGTAAATCCTTTTTTCTGTCTTGTACATCTCTGAATATTTGAATACATAGTTCACCTTATACCAGACTGCTTTGTTTTAAAAAACTAGGCTTCCAAGTATGGAGATTACTTTTGTGATTTATACTAGTTCATAGGTTCATAGGTTCATACTGGGCTATCTGCCCTAGGGCATTTATAAGCCTAGCCAGAGTGTGTTTGGCTTTCGCCACCCATTTTAAAATAATTTTGCTATACCCTTTTTCGAGGTTAGTATACTGTGCCTCTGTCTAACAGTGACACAGAAGTGATACCCGGGGTAAACCTACGATCTCCCATCCACTCATCAAAATTCCTCTTGAAGAGAGTCAATGAGGGACTCTGCCTAACCTGGACTAGGATTTTATTCCAGAGTGAAGGGAGCCTCTGGGTTATGAATCTGTCCCTCCAGCATATCCTATTTATTTCAGTGCTGAGGTTCAAGTCTCTCGAGCGTGTAGCTCGATGGGATTTGGATTTTCTGAGGTGCAGCATGTCCATTAATTCCGGGTTGGACATGGCTTTATACGTCAGGCACAGATTGCCTCTGAGCAGGTGGTATGCTGAGTAGAGCTGGAGTTTCTTTAACCGGGCAGCATATTGCATCTGTTTGAGCCCTTTGATCCTCTTGGTGAGGTACTTTTGGGGTCTTTCCAGTTGCTGCAGGTGTCTGGTAAGGTACATCCCAAAAGGGGCATTGTACTCAATTATGGGCCTGATGAGGGATGAGTAAAGAGGCATGATGACCTCCCCTGATCTAGATGTGAATCCCTTCATGATTAGGTGGGCTATATAAAATGTTTTTCTAACCTCTTTGGCCACGTGGTTGTCAAATGAGAGATTGCTATCAACTTGGGTCCCCAGGTCCCTAATTACTTCTTCTGTACTTAATGGATTACCACCTATGTGGTAATTTGTGGGCACTTTGTTTTTGCCAAAGGGGATGACTATACACTTTTTGGCGTTTAGCTTGAGGCCATGGCTCTGGCACCAGTTGTCTGTTTCTATGAGGCCCTTTTGGAGGATGCTTGTGTCGGTTGGAGTGTCGATTATGGCGCCCGGTTTGCAGTCATCTGCAAACTTGATCAGCCACAGTCTTTCCGTGTTGGCCTGTACCTCCGAGAAATATATACCGAACAAGAGAGGTCCCAGGACTGAGCCTTGTGGGATGCCACTTGTAACTGGTTTGGAGTTTGACATGGCTCCAGCAATTCTAACCATGTGGGTTCTGTCCATGAGCCAGTTTGCAACCCATCTAGTGACATAGGGGTTTATATTTAAGCTGGTGAGCTTATCTATAATGCCCGAGTGGGGTATTGTATCAAAGGCTTTTGCGAGGTCCAGGTAGGCTGTGTGGACCACCTTCCCCTCGTCAATGGCCTTAGTGACTGTTTCAAAGAAATCAACCAGTTTAAGAGGCAGGATCTGCCCTTAACAAAGCCAAACTGGGTAGGATCCAGTGTCTGTAGGTCCCCAATATCTTTATTTATGAGGTCCATAAGGATTCTTTCCATAGCTTTGCAGACCAAGCTAGTCAGGCTTATGGGGCGATAGTTTCCAGGATCCGTTGAGGCACCACCTTTGTGGAGAGGGACCGCTGTTGCTGTACGCCACTCTTTGGGTACTATATTATACAAATCTCTCACTAGCAAAACCCCCCAGGAGTGCCCACTTCCCTGCTAAGCCCATTACTTTTCTGTCTCATACCAACTCATAATTCTTTCTAGCATGTCGAAGGGTCAGATGCTGGCGTCCTCTCCTGCCCAGTTGGAGAATCTGGGAATTCTGAGACAATGTTACAATTGCCTCATGTACACGGACAACCCTCTCCTCCTCCCACGTAATGCTAACACTTGTGAGAGATGCAGCTATTTAGCCATACTGGAGGCTGAGCTCTCTCAACTCAGGACTGGCAAGACCAGGCAGGAGGAGAAGGCAACTACACACACCACAATACCAGTCTCACATAACTCAACCACACCACTGAATCAAACACATAAACGCACTAAAACATACTCGGAGGCTCTGAGTAAAAATTTACCTAAACAGCAGAGGCCTCCAAAGCAGACACCCAAGCAACTGCAAACTCAATACACCACACAAACAACACATAAACAACAAAATCAGTGTGCAAAGCAGTCACTGCCCTTAAGGCCAAATACAACACCAAACATACTTGTCATAGGTGACTCCATAGTCAGACACACTGACGTCCTGCTCACCAGACTGAGTAAGGAGAAGGTCACAGTAAGCTGCCTGTCGGGTGCTAGAATCCGCCACATAATGCAAGCACTCAGTTCTCTCAACAGCAGGTACAAGTACAACTCAGTCATTGTCCACGCTGGTGTCAACGACCTGAGACATACCTCCTTGGACTACATGAAAAGAGACATTGAGAAGCTCTCTGATTATGTAGCCCAGGCAGGTATGACCCTGACCTTGAGCAGTATCCTACCTTCACCTAGAATGATGCCACAATACAGTGATAAGATGATCAGCTTTAATAATTGGCTTAAATGCTGGTGTCATTCAAAGGGGATCCAATGTCTGTCTGCCTGGGATGACATGCTGGACAAGCCACGCTGCTTCGCAAGGGACGGCTTGCACCTGTCACCCTAGGCTTCCGGATATTGGCAAAGGCTCTTGCCACCCCCATAGTGCCTTTTAGGCAAGGCTCAAATTCTTAATCTACCTCCCTAGAACTCAAAAAAGGATAAAAAACTAAGGGTAATGCTGCTCAATGCCAGAAGTCTCAATCTCAAGATGCACGCACTCGAGGCCCTTCTCAGTATGGAGAACATCGATGTCTGTGCAGTGACAGAAACCTGGTTCAAGGCTCCTGAGAGGACCCCAGCACTATCAGGTTTCACCTCATATCATGCGTTCCGGCCCCAAAATCCGGACAACACCAAGAAAGGAGGGGGGGGTGTCCATATTCATAAAGGACACCCACACCTCAAGGTTGGTGGCAACGCACGATGCATCGGAGACCATCCAGGTGCAATTAACCATAGGCAAGACTGCTCTGCAATTTGTAGCATGTTACAGGCCACCCTCTCAAACTCAGGAACCTCACATGGCCTTCCTGAAAACATTGGAGGGGATAAATGTATCTCCAAACACCATCATACTAGGTGACTTCAACTACCCTAATATACACTGGGAACACTACTCAAGCCCAAACACTCTAGCCCAAAGGTTCCTGGAGTTCATAAACTCAAATGCCATGGAACAACTAGTCACCATCACCACAAGAGGAGAAAACATACTTGATCTCATCATCACGAACATGGGATCACAATGTTCAACACCGGAAGTATACCCCTCACTGGTGAGATCAGATCATAAACTAAGCTCGCTGGAGGTCCTCATCCCGCCCACCTGAAATAAAAAGACCACAGTGAAAAACTTCTCAAAAGCCGACTTCACACTTCTAAAAACTAGTGTGGTCTCCTTTAAGGCCCCTGAGCCAGTGGTAAACATTACTCAAACCGCTGAATCACTTACAAATGCCTTCTACCAGCACCTACAGGACTGCATGGATCAGGCAATCCCAAACAAAACTAAGACTCTTTGTACCAAAGGCAAGCGTCCAGTCTGGTGGACCCCAGCCATAAACAAGCTCTACAACAAAAGGAGGAAGCTACTACAAGATAGAGCAAAATCCTTGAAAGGTAAGACACCTTTGATCATTATAAGTAAAAACTAAGAGCTCTCATAAAATCATCCAAGGCAAATTTTGAGAGAAAAATCACCAAGGACTCAAAAGACAATCATAAGGCCTTCTTTAGCTATGTTAGAAACCTAGGAGGAAACTCCCAGATATGCTCAGAATTAGTTCAAAATGATGTGAAGATTACTGAACCTACACACATTGCCAACATACTGGCTGACAGGTTCAGTGCAAACTTCTCCCCCCCCCCAAAAGGAGAGATATCTATACCAGAGGATTGTAGCCCCCCAAACATCTCCAACGCCCAGGTGAGAACTGCTCTCTCCAAGGCAAAAAACACAGCATCCATGGGACCAGATGGTGTCCCCAGCTGTGTGCTCCACGAACTCAATGAGGAATTAAACCCGCAGTTAGAACAGCTGTTTAATCTTAGCCTCACCTCAGGATACGTACCCAAGGAGTGGCGCACAGCGACTATGGTCCCACTTCACAAGGGCGGTGCCTCCACCGACCCTGGAAATTACCGTCCCATTAGCTTGACAAGCCTTATCTGCAAAGCCATGGAGAGGATCATAATGGAACTCATAAATAAAGACATAGGGAACTTGCAGACTTTGGATCCAACCCAGTTTGGCTTTGTCAAAGGCAGATCATGCCTTTTAAACTTGGTTGACTTTTTCGAGACAGTCACCAATGCCATTGATGAGGGAAAGGCAGTCCATACAGCCTACCTTGACCTGGCAAAGGCCTTCGACACAATACCCCACCCAGGTATCATCGAAAAACTCATCAGCTTGAATGTAAACCCATACATCACAAGATGGGTTGCAAACTGGCTAAGTGACAGAACCCACAGGGTCAGAGTTGCTGGAGCCATGTCAGACTCAAAGCCTGTCACAAGTGGTGTCCCACAGGGCTCAGTCCTGGGTCCACTCTTGTTCGGCATCTACTTTTCTGAAGTACAAGCAAACGCAGGAGGGTTATGGCTGACAAAGTTTGCAGATGACTGCAAACTGGGCGCCATAGTCGAAAACACATCTGACACAGATATCCTTCAGAAGGGCCTCACAGAAACGGATAACTGGTGCCAGAGCCATGGCCTAAAGTTAAATTCCAAGAAATGCATAGTCATACCCTTTGGGAAAAACAAGGTTACCCCTAGCTACCATATAGGTTGCAATCCACTGAGCACAGAAGAAGTCATCAGGGATCTGGGGACCCAGGTTGACAGTATCCTTTCTTTTGACACTCATGTTGCTAAAGTAGTTAGGAAAACCTTCTACATTGCCCACCTGATCATGAAGGGATTCACATCTAGATCAAGGGAGGTCATCGTCCCCCTGTACTCATCACTCATTAGACCTATGATTGAGTACAATGCCCCATTCGGAAGGTATCTGACCCGACACCTGCAGCAGCTGGAAAGGCCCCAAAAGTTCCTCACCAAAAGGATAAAGGGTCTCAAAAATATGTCTTATGCTGCCCGACTGAAAGAACTCCAGCTCTATTTAGTCTCATACCGCTTGCTCAGAGGTGACCTGTGCCTGACATATAAGGCCATGTCAAACCCAGATTTGATGAATATGCTTCACCTCAAAAAATCTAGATCCCTCAGAACCACAAGGGCAGGAGATTTAAACCTTGACACGGTTATTAATAGAACGTGCTGGAGGGACAGATTCATCACCCAGAGACTCCCTATACTGTGGAACAAAATCCCGGTACATGTGAGGCAGAGCACCTCGCTGGCCTTGTTCAAGAGGAATCTTGACCAATGGATGGGAGATTGCAGATATACCCCAGGGATTACTTCAGTGTCACTGCTTGACAGAGGCACAGCAAAATAATAGGCATAGTTTTATTCAAACTAAAGGGGTGGCGAAAGCCAAATAACTATGGGCTAGGCTTGTAAATGCCCTTGGGCAGATAGCCTAGTATGAACCTATGAACCTATGAACCTATATCCTGTAGTAAGGCTGAGACTGAACAGCAGTTTTATGTTTGGGTTTAGCTCTTCTTGGAGTTCATGTAGGATGCAGCCCAGGACACAGTCTGGTCCCATTGATGCTGTGTTTTTTGCTTTGGAGAGGGCAGCTCTTACCTGAGCATCTGAGATGTCAGGGGGGCAGCATTCTGCTGGGATAGATATTTGCCCTTTTAGTGGGGGGGAGGGAGAAGTTTGCGCTGAACCTGTCAGCTAGGATGTTGGCAATGTCTGTGGATTTGATGTATTTTTTGTCATTTTGGACTAATTCTGAGCATATCTGGTAATTCCCACTCAGGTTCCTAACATAACTAAAGAAAGCCTTGTGATTATCCTTAGTGTCCTGTGCAATTTTTCTCTCAAAGCTGGTCTTAGACGATTTTATGAGTGCCTGTAGTTTTCTGCTAATACTGATCAGAGATGCCTTCCCTTTTTGGGATTTTGCTCTATCATGTAGTAGTTTCCTCCTTCTATTGTATAGTTTGTTTATGGCTGGGGTCCACCAGACAGGACGTCTGCCTTTGGAGGATTGGGACTTGGTTTTATTTGGGATTGCATGATCCATGCATTCCTGAAGGTGTTCATAGAATGCGTTTATAAAGGATTCTGCGGTCTGGGCCATATTCTCTACAGGCCCGAGGGCTTTGAAGGATTCCACTTCAGTTTTGAGGAGTGTGAAATTTGCATTAGAGAAGTTTTTCACTGTGGTTTTCAGGGCAGGGGGTGGAGTCGGGATGTGAATATCCAGTGAGATTAGTTTATGGTCTGATCTTACCAATGAGGGATACACTTCGGTCTGGAGCATAGAGTCCCCATGTTGGTGATGATCAGGTCCAGTATGTTTTCCCCTCTTGTGGGAGTAGTAGCAAGTTGTTCCATAGCATTTGAGTTTATAAATTCTAGGAACCTTTGGGCTAGGGTGTTGGAGCTAGAGTAATGCTCCCAGTCTATGTTTGGGTAGTTGAAGTCGCCCAGTATAATTGTGTTTGGAGAGACCTTCATATTTTCCAGTGTTCTCAGGAAGGCCGAGTGGGGTTCCTAGGTTTGGGAGGGTGGTCTGTAGCAGGCTGTAAACTGGAATGCAGTTTTACCCACTGTTAGTTGCACATGGATAGTCTCTGATGCTTTGTGCTGAGCCACCAACCTGGAGGTGTGGGTATCTTTGACAAATATTGATACTCCCCCTCCTTTTGTGGTTCGGTCCAAGTTTTGGGGCAGAAAAGCATGGTATGAGGTATAACCTGGTAGTGCTGGGGTGCTCTCGGGAGCCTTGAACCAGGTTTCTGTTACTGCACAGATATTGATGTTATCCATGCTAAGGAGAGTTTCGAGTGTGTGCATCTTGAGGTTTAGACTTCTGGCGTTGAGTAGCATTACTCTTAGTTTCTTATCCCTTGTGATACCTATGGAGGTGGGTTTGTCTTTTGAGCCTTGCCTAAAAAAGGCACTATGGGGGTAGCAAGAGCCTTTGCCAATATCCGAAAGCCCAGTGGTGACAGGTGCAAGCCATCCCTAGCGAAGCATCGTGGCTTGTCGATCATGTCATCCCAGGCTGACAGGCATTGGATCCCCTTTGAATGACACCAATACTTAAGCCAATTGTTGAAATTGATCATCTTGTCTTCATATTGTGGCATCATTCTTGGTGAGGGTAAGATGCTACTCAAGTTCAGGGTCACACCGGCCTGGGCTACATGCTCAGAGAGCTCCTCTATGTCGCTTTTCATGTTGTCCAGGGAGGTACGTCTCAGGTCATTCACACCAGCATCGACAATGACTGAGTCATATTTGAACTTGCCTTGGAGTGACCTGAGTGCTTGTGTTATGTGGTGGATCCTAGCGCCCGACAGGCAGCTCACCGTGACCTTCTCCTTGTTCAGCCTAGTGAGCGGGACGTCAGTGTGCCTGACGATAGAGTCACCTATTACAAGTGTATTAGGTATGTTGTTTAGCCTTAAGGGCTATGACTGTTCGGCACACTGGCTTTGTGAGCTATGTGTTATACGTGTTTTGTTTTGGGGTAGCGGTTGTTTGGGTGTCTGCTTTGGAGGTCTCTGCTGCTTAGGCAGATTTTTATTTAGAGCCTCCGAGTATGTTTTTGTGTGTTTATGTATTTGGTTTGCTGTCGTGGTAGATCTATGTGAGACTGGAATTGCAGTGAGTCTAGTTTCCTTCTCCTCCTGACTGGTTACGCCAGTACTGAGTTTAGAGAGCTTAGCCTCCAGTATGGCTATATGGTTGCATTTCTCACATGTGTTGGAATTTGTTGGGAGGAGGAGAGGGTTGTCTGTGTACATGAGGCAGTTGTAACATTGCCTCAAGATTCCCAGATTCACCAGCTGGACCGGAGAGGAGATTGACAACTGACCTTTGGACATGCTAGAATAGTATTGGGAATTCCTTTATAATTGAAACAAAAGGGCTAATGGGGAACAAGGTACTCAAGGGGAGTTCGTGAGGGTGTAGTGCTTTTAATTTTTTAGTGCTGACTTATATAATTGCTTTAGTGGGCAAGTGCCAGATAACTTAAATGCAATGTGTTACAGGTAACTTAAATGCAAAAACAACAAACAGTAACTTTCTTTCAAGTGAAACAAGGAAATAAGTACAGTAAGAATGCAGATATCACTAGGGATCCTGCAGAAGCGCTGAAAAGCCACGTTTTAGGTGGAATTAGCGTTTCAGGGAAATAACAAGCAAACAAACAACAAGCATACAAACAAAGCTAGATTCAGCAGGCCTGTATCTAGTCTATGCTACAGCAAACAAGGTGTACCAATTTCAGTAAGAAACAGTTCAAATATGCAGGCACTATAAGCCTTTAACCAGAAATTCCCAGCTCAGAAGGGCAGAGTCCAGCCTCTCCTCCCATAAGAGTGCAGACCACGAACCTTCTTAATGTAAAATAACTGGCCTGAAGCCCAAGTGCTTAAACCAGAATTAATATACTTTTAGAATAACAGACACTGAGCCCTCAATCAGCAGTTCCCAACTTAGAAGGATGTAAGCTACCTGTCCTGCCACCACAGTGCAGGCCACAAACCTTCCTAATGTAAAACAACTGGTCTGAAGCCCAAGTGCTTAATCCAAAAGACTTAGAATGATAGCTACACTTTAATCAAGTTACTACCAAGCAGTAATAAATACAAGTGAATACTTTAAAGAATACCTGGATTAGTGCTCAAGTTATACAAACAAAGCTAGAGTCAGCAGGCCTGGATCTAGTCTATGCTACAGCAAACAAGGTGTACCAACTTCAGTAAGAAGCAGTTCAAATATGCAGGCACTATAAGCCTTTAACCAGAAATTCTTAGCTCAGAAGGGCAGAGTCCAGCCTCTCCTCGCACAAGAGTGCAGACCACAAACCCTTCTAATGTAAAATAACTGGCCTGAAGCCCAAGTGCTTAAACCAGAATTAATATACTTTTAGAATAACAGACACTGAGCCCTCAGTCAGCAGTTCCCAACTTAGAAGGATGTAAGCTACCTGTTCTGCCACCACAGTGCAGACCACATACCTTCTTAACTCACATTCATCTCATCCCTCAAAGAATGTAACTGGCATGCTCTAAAGTACCTCAGTCTAGATGACGCAGTTGAATCTTTTAAGACTACCTTCCTGAACATCCTTAATTACCATGCCCCCATAAGATTTTCCAGAACCAAAGCACAACCCTCCCCATGGCTACAGAAAACCACTAAGTCAGGAATGAAAAACAGGGATAAAGCCTGGGAGCACTGGCGCAAAACCAAAACCCCCGCAGCTAGACAGAAATTCCTAGAACTACGCAATAGAGTCAAAAAGCTAATAAAATGGGACAAATTCCAATACTACCAGTCTGCCCTAGACTCCTCAAAACACAGCCCCAAACAATTCTGGTCCTCCATAAACTCCATCCTCCACCCAGGTAAAGTCAGTACCCCTCCCCCTAACATCCCTCACTCCTCAGAAAATATTGCTACCTCATTCAACACACACTTCACCCAAACCATACTATCACTAGCTAAACAACACAACCCCTCCCTCCAACCCACACCTTCAACTAGTAATCTCCCCACTGCCTTCTCTTTTTCTCCTGTACCTACCTCCAACATAAAAAACTCTTAACTAAACTTAAACCCACCAAATTAGCAGCAGACAACCTCGCAAGTTAATACCTACAAATCACAGCTGATGCTCTGGCCTACCCAGTATCCATCTTGATTAACCGATCTCTGTCAGAAAGTTACGTTCCTACATTGTGGAAAGTCTCACATATAATTCCCCTCCACAAAGGCGGACCATCTGCAGAACTAACCAATTACCGCCCCATAGCTATTCTCTCTCCACTCTCCAAAATGCTAGAGAGATGCATACACTCTCAGGTCTCACACTACCTCCTTACTAACAACCTCCTTTCCAGTACTCAGCATGGTTTCCGACCAAACCATAGCACCACCACTGCCTTACTCTCCTTTACAAACACTATCCTTCAGCATTAAAACAATGGCTATCTCTCCTCTGCTACTTTCCTAGACCTATCTAAAGCATTTGACATGGTCCCACACAAACAACTTATCTCTGTCCTCAATAACCTATCCTTCTCACAATCAGTCACCAACTGGTTTCAGAGTTACCTGTCTGACCGCCAACAATCCGTTGTATGGCAGAATGACATATCTCCCCAACTACCTGTCTCCATAGGGGTTCCCCAAGGATCCATCCTTGGACCCCTACTTTTCTCTGTTTACACCAATAATCTAGCCTCTGCCACCAAACATGGCACACTCATCCAATACGCAGATGACTCTACCATCATCTGCTCAGCCCAGTCCCTACCCAAACTGCAAAAGTCACACAGGAAGCCTTTTCCTCTGTTGAAACATGGTTATCCGATGCCCAATTAATACTCAACCCAAACAAAACTAAACTACTCATCTTCCAACCCACCAAACATACTCAAAACAACTCTCACTTTAACATCACAGCAAAAGACAACACCACTATATACCCAACTGAACACACCAAATTGCTAGGAGTGGAAATAGACAATAAACTAAAATTTGACATTCACATATCCATGACCATAAAAAAAGTCCACAAAAAAACTATGAGCATTATACAGAAATAAACAATTTCTCACCAAAGCAGCAAAGATTTCAATAGCAAATTCCCACCTTATCTCCACCCTACTTTATGCCTCTCCAGTATATACCAACCTAAGGCAATGTTATCTAAACAAGCTAAAGACCTGCTACAACAAAATCGCAAAATTCGCCACAGGGGCATCCTACCGTAGTCACCACTGTCTCTCACTTGCTGAACTGGGCTGGCTTGAACTCCCTCACCTCCTTCAGTGGTACCAACTCTCACTCACCCACAAACTAGTAAACCATCCACTAAATGTCCCATCCCTCCAGAATCTACTCCAACCCTATCGCACCACCAGACCACTGAGATCCAGCAACAAAAATCACTTGCAGATCACTAAAGCCAATAACTCTGCTGGTGAAGCACTATTCTCTTGCGCCATAGACAAATTATGGAACTCACTCCCACCCACAATTACCTCCATACCATCAAGCACCAACTTCAAAACTTTATTAAAAGCGCACCTAAAAACATGCTGGCTATGCCCTTGCACCTCCCACTCTAATATCATCCACCCCATCCAACTACTACCTTTCTTTCACCTCCACTAACTACCTTGATGATATCAAGCTCAGATGCTCATAAGCCTAGTACTTATTATACAGCAGGAACTTCTCATTGTTACATTTGTTAATGCCTGTTATGTACTTCACAGATAAAGATTCTAGTTGTCTACTGATGTACTATGTTCTTCATCTGCAAATATGTTGTAAGTAATTGCTATGTAAATTGTTAATCACTATGTAATCCAATGTAAATACTGTCTGTTTATTTTACTGTGGAGCTTTTCTCCACGGGCCTCCGCTGAAAATGGACCCACGTCCAGTCGGACACTCCCGGTCAACAAATTTAAATAAATAAATAAATAAATAAATAAATAAATAAATAAATAAAAAAACAACTGGTCTGAAGCCCAAGTGCTTAAACTAAAAGGCTTAGAATGAGATACAATGAGATACACCAAGCAGTAATAAATACAACTGAGTACTTTTAAGATGACGCAAAAGCAAAATAAAGTAGGAAGAAACACAAATACAGTAAAAGCTGATACATTTTTTTTTTCCAGAAAAGTAGCAAAAACAGTAGTAAAAACAATTCACATGCAGTGTAAGCTGGCACACTTGAGTATGTAGCAATATTAGTCCACATACAGTTTGAAAAAATGTAATTAAATTAAAAAGGACTAAAAGCAAGTGCAGAAAGGGTTTATTAGGTAGAATGCTGTGAAGAGATGGGACTGGGGGAGTGTCCTAGATCAAATCTACAGTGAGGCGGGCACTGCAAAAGCCACCAAATCTAAACTACAACCAAGAACAGGGAGGGTGGTGGGGAAACTAGTTTCAACAGAGATGTGAGGAATCACAGTGCAAATTATAAAACCAAAAGCATTTTTTTCCAGAATAGAATACAAAAACACCAATTATGTGTCATTTTACAGTAATATTATTTCATACCAATAAAAGTCTGTCAGTGGTTCAACAAAAAGCAAAATTTCCTTTGGTACTGGGGTGCTGGAAGATCACAAGGCTGTGTGTCCTATTCCACCAGCAGCTGGGTATATTAATTTTCCCATTACTGACACTGCAGTAAAGCATAAGGGGCACTCATCACCTCTAATCTCCCAAACTATATATAGAGTACTTCAAAAATCTGCTCCCATAACTGACTGTAATAACTGAGACCCTTGATTTTATGCAAATTTAAACTCACCTTAAAACATGAAACTGATCCACATTAGTGATACCATCTGCATAAAATGATACAGATGGGAAATCCTCATCAAATTTTTTTCTCTGAATGACATCTGTTAACAACACAAAATATAAAAATCCAAACCAAAACAAGCAGGCAACCTTTATGAATTTCTCAGTTTACCTACATCATCATAACTTTATGTCCATTCCCTATAGGTCCATCGGTAGTTACTAGACATACAATCCAGAAAACCATTGAGGAGCTTAGCCATAGCACTGTCTGGTCAAGTCACATGCTCAGAGTAAAAAAAATGTAGGTAAGTGGAGGCTGAGAGAATCAACCCCAGGACTACAGGAAGCAGCTCTTTAACAACTCCATTTCATAGAATGAATCCTCTGCTCTCACCATGAGCAAGCATGTGGATTTGAACTAGGAAGCTCTTGTTTAGCAGTTATATACCCTACCATTGAGCTATATCCCCCTTTTTATTGGTATAAGCATTGCTTACTCATATACAGTAGACAAACAACCCAAAAATGTATCAAATATCCCATGCAACTGTGTGTGGTAGTAACTAATTCATTTAGTAATAATATGAAATTGTAGAGTTGTTAGTTTTTGTCTTTTACTAACTTTCTTACAAACACTATGATGTTTTTCTTTATGTATTCTCTGTGGAGCTTTTCTCCCCGGGTCTCTACTGAAAATGGAAATATCTTCAGCCAGACTAGCCCGGTCAACAAATGTAAAATAAAAATAAAATAAAATAAATGTCCATGGGTCATGGAAAACGCTGTCAAATGCCTTATGCACATCAACATCCTATGAAATCCATACACCATTCTGTCATGAAATATTTTAAAAAATTCTTCTCTAGCAATAATATAACAAAATCAAACCCTGTATATGTGGCAAGCAAAGCTTCTTTACTAAAATTTGTTACTGTTTTTTGTAACAGTAAGGCCAACAACTTGTAATCAAAGTCCAGCAGCACCCCTAACCTCCAGTTATTCAAATCAACCTTATCATGGCCTTTCCAAAGTAACTTCAAAATTTATTGTTTTTTTTTCATAAAATACTGACAATTTTCATTGCAGGGCTGTCTACCCCAAAATGTTTCTTGCTAGCATAGTTAGTACTTATGCTAGACAATTAATAACTTTATGTCCTATATTCCCATAATCAGCGCACGCTACCTTTAAAGAATTCCTTTAAAAATTCTTAATTTTCCAGTATAATGAAGAAAGCAGCCAGTATTATGCACTGGAATTTAATAATCTAGGAATGCCAGACAATCTTGTTTTATCTTTAATTAAATTATAGGTTCATAGGTTCATAGGTAGGTACTAGGCTATCGGCCCAAGGGCCTATGTAATCCTAGCCAACAAGGTTCCATGGCTTATACCACCCAAGAAAGTTATTTTCCTGTGCCACTGTCGAGCAGAGACACAGAAGTGATCCATGGGGTGCATTTCCTATTTCCCATCCACTCATCAAGATTTTTTTTGAAGAGTGCTAATGAAGAAAGCCTCTCCATCTTCCCAGTCTATATCTCCAGTTTGTCCATTATTTCATTCAGTGGTTGCACAACCTTACAAGATTTCAACAAATTTCTACTCTTCTTTTCCTTTCGCCCATAGTTAAACGTGCCCCATTCTGTCCAACTGCAGAGAATAGTTCTTTTCCTTTCGCC